>NC_141548.1:56170000-56486250 GCF_021556685.1 Rattus norvegicus | reverse complement strand
ATATACCTGTGATCCCAACACTAGGGAAGTAGTAGATTTAATACTTAATTTCAGGTCAAGGAAGCTTTAGAGACGAGCCTGAGCTACATAAGACTGTCTCACTTATATACATAAAATGCGGTGTTTCCCTTGTACTTCTATACTGCACTGTTTTAAATGCCCTCCTGCTCTATATTTTATAGGTACATCTTAAGGTCAGCAACATACTGGAATACAGAAAATACAGCAATTAAAGCAATGTGATAAAATTCAAGTCAACAGATTAAAGGATAAGCTAATAACAAATAGTAAAGAGTATATAAAATTGATTTAAATAAATCCTTTAAATAGTTATTTAAAAATTTCTGGGGTTGGGGATTTAGCTCAGTGGTAGAGCGCTTGCCTAGGAAGCACAGGGCCCTGGGTTCGGTCCCCAGCTCCGAAAAAAAGAACCAAAAAAAAAAAAAAAATTCTATGAAGAGACTACATTCAAAGACAATAAACATAAAGGTAAGGAAATAAAGGCTATTTGGGCGACATAATTTGTCGGATAAATGGATGAACTTAGGGCAAGCTGTATAACTAGTAGTTAGGCAAGAAGAAGAGGAACGAGTCAGCACAGCTCGCAGCAATCTAGGGGTTGGCCTCTTTCACACCCCTCACACCACTAAACCCAGAGCAGAGAGACGCCATAGAGCTCTCACTGTAGGAGCTGTGGGAAGACAGAAAAATGATCAAGAGCTCAGTTTTCAGGAAGCTTAAGTTTAATAAAGGTTATAAAACACATATGCCACAGCTGAAATATAAGGTAAATGGCAATTAAGATGAAAAGGAATTTATACAAAGAAAAAAATGGAGAAACATAACAGAAAATTTAGAATTTAAGCTGAAGCTTGCAAGATTGAATACACATCTAAGCAGACAGGACAGAATTAGATAAAAATGTTAACAAGAAAGAAAAGGTCAAAGCATAAATGTCATTCTTGGGGAATTTGAGTTTCATTTGAGAAGAAAAAAGACTTCACAGCATAACATTAATTAGACTAATCTTTGAAGATGTCTCTTACAGTATCTACACAGAGGATCAGTGAGTGAAAGTGTGTGTGTCTGTTCAGAGGTGGGCACATTACATAGTAAATAATGCAATGAGTCTGGGTTACGGTGTGAAACCAGAAGTAACTAACATGAGCTTTACTGTGGGCTTACTAAACTAGAGTTGCCAAGTAATCAACATTAGGGTACTGTTTTACTTAAGAAAAATAAAAATGAAATTAGTATATGTACCTTAATTTGAACTTAGAGTGTAGAAGGATATTTACACACCTCCCGTCTTGTTCTTAGTCCTTAATGTAATTACATTTCATTATTCCTATTTTTGTTTCTTTAGCTGACTGCTATAATTCTATTCAATAAGTACACTGGTGTGTGAAGACTTTAAAATAGCTAACCTCTTGACAGATAAACAAAGAAATAAGTGAAGTACTCCTTGTATTTAATTTATAATGCTCAAAACTGAAAACCAAAATGTCAACAGAAATACAAATACATAGTGTACATATTAAACATTTAAAAATGTTAAGAAAAAGGGCAATGCAAACAAAGAAAGTTGTGGGATATATTTATGCTCTGACTCGATACACTGAAACAGTACTTTGTAAAAATGATACATATTGACTAAAGTATAAAAGCATGTAGGCTTGCATACTACACAAAATCCCAGAGTTAGAAAGTCCAGTGAGTGGATGTGACATAGATATTTGCTTCATTGTGTTTATAACTTTATCTGTAGGAAGAAGAGGGGTAAACCAACTGTAGTAGAATCAAGTTACACAGTTCTGTTAGAAACACCACAGAAAGGCCATTACACAGTTCTGTTAGAAACACCAGAGAAACGCCATTCTCTCTCTGGTGCTGAGATTACCCTACTGACCTCTGCTGGTCCAGCAGCGGGGAAGCCACCACAGCAGCCTTCCGCTCTTTCTTGCCAGCTGAAGATGCCTTGGGGCTGGACTTCCGCTTTGGAGATTTACTCGACTTTCTCAGAGGTGATGGAGACAACTTTGATCTCACCACTTCTGGGGAAACCTATCAAAGTAACTTAGTAAGTCAATTCAGAACTCGTGGAACAAAAACAAGCATGCTCCCTAAAACATTGAGGTGGAGAAAGGGCATTGAACGGAGTTAAAAATTAAAAGCCAGGGGGTTGGGGATTTAGCTCAGTGGTAGAGCGCTTGCCTAGGAAGTGCAAGGCCCTGGGTTCGGTCCCCAGCTCCGAAAAAAAGAACCAAGAAAAAAAAAAAATTAAAAGCCAGAACCATCCCACCAATTGTCCTGAGCCCAACTCCAGAGCCCATGCTTTTAACTTACACGCTAACTAAATTGCCCTAACAAATACAGATACCAAGAAAGTAACATTAAGATTTTTCAAAACTTCCTCAGGAAAATCAGAAATTATTTCCAAATAAATTCTATTTCTATATGTTAGAAAACTGGACAGAGAAATCTAGAAATATCATGGGCCTGACATGTGCAGAACTCGCTTGGTATCAGGTTGATGGGTACAGACAATGGAGTGTTGTCAATTTGGTTCAACAGCAAAAACATTTTTGACTTTCAAGTCATGTAAAGATTAAATAATTAATCTTTTATGGTACAGCTGATATGTGGGAAGCTGATCAATTTATCACTGTCCTAGAATGAACTAAGATACAGCATGGAGTTGATTTCTGTCATCAACAACCAGGTCTGTGTTAATATCACATTCACTTCAATACACATACCTCCTTTTGAATAATAATTTCTTCTCTTTTATCCATGTTTTCTTGTTCCAACTTCATTAATTCTCTCTGTATTTTCTGACGCTTCATTTCCAATGATAACTCATGAACATAATCGTAATTAATATCTCCATTGTCAGAATCTTTAAAAATACAAATTTCATTATTTTTAGACACTATTATAATTACATATAGAGAATTAGACTTTCCAGCTAATTTTTATAGAAATTTCAACAATGTAGTCTTTCATTAGAATAATATTTCTATATAATATTAAGGTTTCTATATTTTCTGAAAGTGACTTAGGGTTATCACGTGCTTGGGTTTTGTTACTAAAGATTTCTAATAGGTTAATTCAAGCTGGAATATAGCAGTGGTAAAGTATTTGGTTTGCATGTGGCCATAGCTCTTTAAAAAGGTTAAAAAACAAAACAAAAGTCACAGTTAAAGCATTCAGCTCCACACTTAGGACACCAAGGACTTCAGTATCCTTGCCTTAGACCATCAGATATTTGGACCATTAGTTCTCCAAGTCTGTCCTTTTTATTGTGAGACAAGTGATTAGTATCTAAAAGGAAAGTCAACTAAATTGAACACTAATGAGTGCTAATTTTTAAGAAGGTCCAGCTTTCAGGTGACTTAAATTATCTCTTTAGCTCAGAACCAACCACTCATTCAATGAATCTGATGTCATCTTTCATATCCACATCCAGTCTTTTCTGATGAAAAGGGTATGAGGGCTGTTTTTTCGTTTTGTTTTACGAGAGAAAGAAACAAAGACAGACAGACAGAAACACACACACACACACACACACACACACACACACACACACACACACACACACACACACACACAGAGGGGACGAGGGGGAGGGAAAGAGATCTTTGATCGCAGGATACAGTCATTCTCCGTAGCTAATGGCACTCAACCCCTCACCCAAGAAACAAGGAATCCATTTTTAAATTGCAGCCTAACCCTTGACCAAATTTGGCTTGGCCACAAGCCGATGTGCTTTCTCTATACCCTTAAGCACTTTAGACCATTTGTCACCTAGAGGTAAATAAATAAAATGAAGAACTTAAAAAAAAAACAACAAACAAACATAGTCCCACTTGATTACTCTATAAACACAAGAAAATAGATATGACTGTTGTGCCCAGTTCAAATGCATTACAACACTGACTGTCCATCCTAGCCTGGGGCCTGTGGTAGGGCTGATTAACTACGTCCATTACTTGAGCAACTGATTATACATCGTATGTATGGAGTATGACTCCAAGTAACTGGAAAAATACAAGTTGGCAATGGTATATTTTACAGTAGAAAGAAGTTAAGCTATGTAACAAAAAACAGATGCCATCACAGTAAAGAAAGGGTGACATTTAAATATATCTTTATTAATTAACAGAAGAGCAGATAAGTACATTAACAAAGCAATTAACATAAACAAAAGGACATAAATGATATAAATATGCCTTCTACATGTGCTGTGGGGCATTTTTAATTGCTGCATTGTTTGGTATGGCATAGGTAAGGGTCTAGTGGTAGAAGGTAGATATCTATCCTATAAAATAATTTACTAATACAGGTATTCACGCTCTTTAATAGAGCAACCTTGTTCTTACCTATTACCTCAAAATAGGTCTTCAAGAATATAAATAAGGATTAAAGACTAAAGATTTGGTATTTTCTTTTGTCTTTATGATACATTCTCACTTAAAGGCATAAGCAAGTCTGAATATAAAGAAAAGTATGCAGTTCTGCTGTCCTCAATGGCCAGTCTCACAGTATCAACACTGCAGACAGCTTAGTGCTGCATATGTAAAATTCTCATTTAAACAACGGACTGCCAGACAACACTGGTTCACATCTGTCACCCAAGCACTGGGAAGGCTGAGGCAGAAAGGTTATGAATTTGAAGTCAGGCTGAACGACATAAGATTCTATATCAAGACAAAGAAACAAACAACCCCCCCCCCAACAAAATTACAAACACCGCCATATGCACAAGGCCTCTCCATGTTACACACACAGCTCAACCTCTTCACTTTGGTATCTGCTAAGCATTTCATCAGGTAAGCACACCACAGCTTACATGGCCAACCTCCTGAGGGATGTCAGGTCTTGCTGCTATACACGGGGCTGCAATAGTAACTGCCTTGATTCAGAAGTACAACTATTCCTCTATCACCTTTATCAAACTAGGTTTGCTAGAATCAAAATAGAGCCTCTGATTTTACTATGAACCCAGACAACCTTACCAATACAAACCACCACTTAAAAACTTCAGTATGTAGGCAATTCTGTCTCTGTTTTAATGAGCTTTTCTCTGCAGTAAAGTTGAACACATACTAGCTATTTCTAGCTCTTAGGCATTACTTATTTAAAATGTCATGAGTTTTTAAATAGGACTACCTTCTCAAATATTTGTGATAGTTCATTATGTGTTTATATAGTATTTTTACTAATGCTTACATGTGTCAAGCATTTTCTTCTGGTACAACTTCTGCCTTTACTTTTTTCATTTAGTTATTTAAGTTTATAAATAAACTATATTTATAGTTATAAATATAAGATTTATATTCAAATCTTTTGTGACTTTGGTATTTTATACTTTATTTTAGGATAATGAATCTCCTTCCAAGATTACCAAAGTACTTCATGTATGTTCCTCTCCTGTAATGATATGTCATAATATTTTTTATTTTGTTCACCATGATGAAAAACTAAGGGAAGAATCAGGAAAGAAGAAGGAAAAAGAAGATAACAATCATGGGGGAGGGAACATGGCAACAGGGCAGGCCATCTTATCTATAAGCAAGAGGCAGAAAGAGAGAGAGAGAGACAGAGACAGAGACAGAGAGACAGAGAGACACTGGGAATGGCACTGGCTTTTGAAACCTTAAAGCCTGCTCCTAGTGGCACATTTCCTCCAACAAAGCCAAACTTCCTAATCTTTCCCAATTAATTCTAGCAACTGAGGACCAAACATTCAAATATAAGCCTATGGGTTATTTTCATTAAATACCCCCACACACATACTGCAGACACACATAGGATAACCAAAGGTATAAAAGACAGCATATAATAAATGTACTAAATTGATGAGAAAGAAATCAGGTTTCAAATTCAATTGAATATATTGACTTTATATAGTAATAAAAAGACTTCATATAGAATAAAAGAAATAAATCCTTCAATATATTAACTAGTCAACTATAATAGGTTATTATACTCTTTCTACTAATTTAAATTAGAAATATAAAATGTTAATAAATTAATCATAAGCAAAATTCCTATATTTTCTTAGAAACATTGTAACAGACTGGCAGCCACTCCCTCAGTAAGTACTGGTTTTCCAGTCTTGGAATGGTGATTCGAGTACTTTTCCATGCTAGTCTAGCTATATCCTCAGACAGCATTCTGAAATCCAGTCACAAGTACTAAGTCTTGCAAGTTCTTGGTCCTTGTTCCAGGACTCTACTCAGCCACTGTAACTTAAAAGGGCAGGGGGCTGTGCTCTGATGCAAATTTATTTACACTAACAGGCAACAGTGTACATATCATAGCGCTGGTCTGTTTTAGCTTACATTGAAAAGGTACTGAAATTCTTAAAGGTAAAAACTCTTAGATGAAGGTATAAATCATATTAAAATGTATTCAACATGTGTTGACTCCGTAGTTAAGACTGCTCCCTCACCAGAGTACCAAAGAGGTGGAGAAAAGAGAGTTTTATGGTGCTTACCTGGCAAGACAATGAGTCAAAGATGATTTTTCTAATTTTCATAAACAAATTGTCACCTAATTGGACCCTAATCATCACTTCAAGACTAGAAAATCAGTATTTACTGAGGAAGTCGCTTCCAGTGCTGCCAGTCTATTAAAATGCTTCTAAGAAAATATAGGAATTTTGCTTACGATTAATTCATAAATAAATTTCAGGACTCAAAGTATTATGTAACTTCAACTCTTTCTGAAAACATAAAGCCAACCATTTCTTTAAAATAACTTTAACAATCTCATTTTAATTATTTGATGTATTAAATTATATTTACATTTTTAAAACTTAGTATTGAGAAACTTAAATGTTTACAAATGGATGAAAAATCCCAAAATATTAATAATAAAGTTCTGGAAGTGGAAGAGAAAAGAATAAGGAAGCTGAAACACTACCATGTACCCGTTTGTGACAATTCAGTTATAATCAAGAGGACATGCTAAAGCAGTGTGAAGATCACAGTTAAAAGGTATCTCAAACTCTAATAGGCCAGTGAATAATTAAGATTCTATTAGCTGAGCAAGGATTTTTAAACTCACCATCTCTGTTGGTTTCCCATTCTACATTTTCTTCTTCGCTTTCTGGAGTTCTCTCTTTAACAATTTTTATGTCTTCCTTGTCTCTATGTCTCCCTCTTGAAGATTCTTTCTAAAAAGTATATATATACACACATTCAGATTACTATATGGTTAAGACGCATGAGGTCATTATTGCATACATAGCATTTCCATTTCACTCAGCTTTGCTTCTGAGGGAGGAGGACTTGTGTCATTTACCTGCAAGTTCTAGTGCAGCCACAGGAAAGTATTTACTTACTAATGAACAGTAACATAGTAAATGTAAGTGGCTCAGATATTTTAAAAAATGCAAAGAAACCCAGTCCTTTGATGTTCTACTCCACACTAAGCTTCCATGTGAAAAGCCACTGGTAAATACCAGTTTGAAATGACTAAATACAATAGGAAGATTAGCTAAGTAACCAGACATAAAATCCAACTTTAAAACACTAAACCACTAAGTTTCTAAAAATGAAACTTAGGCCCTAAAGTAATAGCTATTTGCCTATATGCCAAATGATGCATTCAAATTCATTTTAATAATTTTATAAAAATTAAAGAAAAGACTTGGATAAACAAATGTTATTTCACACAATTAGTATATTAATCTTTAATACTGAGGCTAAATACTACAAAACACTAGGGTTTAGATGTTACTCCAAGCTTAATAGTAACCTACCTTCCAAAATGGAAAATAGTAATTCAATTTATAAAGTAATCCAGTAATTCAACTGAATACTCTGTTCTATAAGATTCCAAACCATATTTTACTAGTGAGAAAATAATCAAAGCCCCTCACAGTGAACTTACCACTTTTAGTCATAATCTAATACTAACTATGAATGTCAGATTAAGTGCTCGAACTTCTGAGTACTTTCAGTCATAAAACTCAGTTGCCTGGAAGGAACACCCATTCAGAGCCTGCCCCACATGTGGCCCATACATATACAGCCACCCAATTAGATAAGATGGATGAAGCAAAGAAGTGCAGGCTGACAGGAACCGGATGTAGATCTCTCCTGAGAGACACAGCCAGAATACAGCAAATACAGAGGCGAATGCCAGCAGCAAACCACTGAACTGAGAACAGGACCCCCGTTGAAGGAATCAGAGAAAGGACTGGAAAGCTTGAAGGGGGCTCGAGACCCCATATGAACAACAATGCCAAGCAACCAGAGCTTCCAGGGACTAAGCCATTACCCAAAGACTATACATGGACTGACCCTGGGCTCCAACCTCATAGGTAGCAATGAATAGCCTAGTAAGAGCACCAGTGGAAGGGGAAGCCCTTGGTCCTGCCAAGACTGAACCCCCAGTGAACGTGATTGTTGGGGGGAGGGCGGTAATGGGGGGAGGATGGGGAGGGGAACACCATTTAGAAGGGGGGGAGGGGCTAGGGGGATGTTGGCGGGGAAACCAGGAAGGGGAATAACGATCGAAATGTAAATAAGAAATATTCAAGTTAATAAAGATTAAAAAAAACAAAAAAAAAACAAAACTCAGTTGCCTGAAACAAATTAATTTTTCTTTAAAGTTTTCTTTTTAAAGACTCTCTTTAAATTCTACATATAGTTATAAATTATAAACATCATTTCCAAAATTACATTATGTCTTTGCTTGCTAGCAATACAGGTTGACAACAGACTATTTAAGAATGAAATCTGTCACGGAAAATTTACAAAAGATCAAGAAATAAAGAAATGAGTATCAGCTGGCAATCAGAAGAAAAGGAAAACAATTACTGTAGCTTAAAGTTTGCAGGCTGCCTAACACCAATGAAGAACTGTCCTATATCCAAGGCAACTTCTGCTTTCCTATTTGATGGCTTACATCCGAAAGAAACTCTAAAACCCATAGCCTGTGAAGACAGGGAACATGGCATTTTTCAGATTTCTAAAAGTTCAGCGTCATGCAGCAAAACAGGAACCCCCTTACTTTATGGACCTCATTTCAATATACTGTTTACAGTTTGACGGAATTGTATAATTTAATATTTCTCTTGTACTGTAGTTAATATTTATTTACAGATTTTTTTGTACTGTGTGATTTGAACTTTTTGTTCTTGCTATAATCATTTGTTTATGTAGTAGGACACTTATGATCACAAATTAAGTTTTTGGGTTTGATTGCACTACATTAAATTTTTTAATGCAGTTCTGATTTTGACTGAACTAAAATTAGCTGTCTTAATGTATGTGACAAGTACTTAAATTTTAATTCATGTGGTTCCCCTTTCTTTTAATTCTTTTTTTTTTTTTGCACTGTATGTCAGAAGCACTACTTCTTTTATGCATGTGTAAGATGTGATGGTTCCATTGTATTATTTGACCATGACATTTTGGAGAAACATTCCCAGCTGTATGAATTAAACCCACAAGAATATACACCACCTACCCATTCTGAAAATATTTTTACAAGAAATCACCTCCAAAATACTGACTGTAACAACCAGCTTTCTAAAGTACCATATAAAACCCAGCCACTAACATAACTAACAAGGGTTTCAGAGTAGCAGCACTGGCACAGTAAAATACACAAGCTGGTCTGTATCTATATATGACGGACTATTTAGACCCCATTCTGAACTAGAAATGCGATAATCAGTACAGTTCTGTTATACAAACAGTTCACACCTATAGGTGTAAAACTGCCTAATTTTGAGTTGTACATATTTTTTCAATGCAACTCTGACTCTGCTCAGAGATCACATAAAATTTCTATTATCTGTCATACACTATGCACTCAGGCTTCAACACATAGGAGGACTTCAAGATAGAAGATTATGTCTAACCAACCCACTTCAAATCATAACTAGGAAACTATCGGGATAATACTTAAAAAGCTTCAGCTCATTACAAGTGTGTAGGCTAGCTTTATGTCAACTGACAGAAAGAAGTTAGAGTCATCTGAGAGGAGGAAGCCTCAATAGAGAAAGCCTCCATAAGCTCCGGCTGCAAGCAAGCCTGTAGGGCATTTTCCTTACTAGTGAGTGATGAGGGAGGGCCCAGCTCACTGTGGGTGGGGTCATCTCTGGTGGTTCTTTGTTCTGTAAGAAAGCAGGTTGAACAAGCCAGGGGAAAGAAACAAGCAGCACCCCTCCATGGCCTTTGCATCAGCCCCTGCCTCCATGTTCCTGCCCAGTTTGAGATCCTGCCTTGGCCTCCCTTAATGGACTGTGACTCATATGTCAGCCATATTAACCCTCTCCTCCCCAAGTTGCCTTTAGTAATGATGCTTCATCACAGCAACAGTAACCCTATCTAATACAAAAAGAATACCCATTTCCCCATTTTCTCTACTTATCAGCCTATACTGTGTTAAGCACATCAGTCGTTTATCACATGAGCAGCATGGTCTTCCTTCAGCTTCCCGGATACTCTCAATAGAATGGCTTGACATCTTTTAATCTCAAACATACTAATTAGAAGCACAACCTTCTTACTTTATTGTGCATTCTTAAGTTAGTCATCCTAAAATACATTCATACTGGAATACTGATATGCAACCACAGTAGTTTAGGCTAAACACTTACGACTAGATTACTTACAGTTTTTAAAAGTATGAAAGGTATTGCCATTGTTACTGGTTACTCTGAGCAGAACCTGATAATATATATTCTTCTGCTAAAGATACTGCATAATACCTAAGTCAAAGAAGGTAAAGAAATCTAGCTGCCACTAAACTGAAAGCATCATCAAGGACTAGCTTTCATAGTGCTAGAAGATGCTATGCAAGTTACTGGAGGAAAAAATGATCAATCTCACCTAGCTGTGAACCCCATGGGCTACAGTGATGGGCCTAGCAAGATATACCGACTAGTGCAATACTGACAGGACTGCTAAGGGAGTAACCAACTAATTTTCAGATTGGACTTCTGGCTCACTCCACAAGATGGGAACCATAGCTGGCACCATCAATGGGGCCAAGCACCTGCAAGTAAATAGGTCATAGGCCCTAGGGAGAGCCTACTACTGCTATTCTGCTAAATGGATCAATGACTTATTGCTATCCCCACAGGTCTGTGCATTTCTAAATTTCACAGAGAAACTTCTTTTTAAAGTATATGGCAATTGCAGACACCCACAGTTGGTCTAAGCACAGAAAATAAGAGATTTCTAAGTGCTCTGCTCTAAATGGGTCATCTGTGTATCCTCCCCACTTTCCCCAGAAGGCTCCTCAGTTCAGGGACCTAAACAACAGGGTAATAACTCTAAGAGTCAGAGGTGATGGACGGATTCAATGGGACAGTGTTTTCAGGACACAGAAGGACAGCTAATTGTACGTATGACTTCACAACAGTTCCAACAGCATTCACAAGTCCTGCACAAGCTCGGTCCAGACAGAACCCCATCGTGGAGTGGGGAGGTGAGCATGCTGCTGGGAAAGAGCAAGTCGGTTCTCTTTACTGGTGCAATCCTGATACGTCAGCAACGCTCCAGGGTAAGCTCTGCACCCAACATAAAATGTGCGGGTTTTAAGACTAGGGGGAAAGGAAATAAGAACAAGCACTCCTGAGGTTGCATGAGTAGGTCAGGAGGTCAGGTAGGGAGGAGAGGGTCAGGAGGTCAGGTCGGGCAGGCTAAGTCTGGGAGTTGAGGGGGGAACATGATCAAAATGTATTACATGAAATTCTCAAAGAATAACATTATTAAAAATTTCAAAGCATATTAAGGAACAATGCTGCCTATGATCAACACTATGATCAAATGCCAATATTTTTATATCAAAGCCTAAGAATTTATCAACTAAGTTAAATTTACAACTGGATCATTTCAAATAAGACCAAGCTGTGATGCCTAATAAGTCTGTGCCTAGCTTGGTAAAATGTTTTAGGTTTCTTCTACTTCAGAAATCCAATGTTTAAGGAGTTTTAAATTATTTTAGTTATAGTTTCTTTTCTTGAACATCTACTTGTGAGACAGATTATATTCATTACAAGTCTTATCTTACATAGTAAGGAGGCATTACAAGGAATCTAAACTAAAAGTGTTGAGGCTAACTGAAAACAGATATTATAAGTGGATAATAAGTAGCCAAATAAAATGTTATCTTTGTAAGGAATATAATTTCAATCATAAAAGGAACTGAATAATAACAATTTATATTTAGAAGACCTTCATAAGAAAATTTAACAGGGAAAAAATTAGCTCCCAAGGTTTCCAGTAGCAGCTTTGATTGTATATCCTTCTGCTCCCATTTCTAGAAAGCTCTAAATATCAGGAAATTTGTTATTAATTGTTATCACTCCAGACTCTATTGACTAGGACTAGTTCTAGTCTCTGGAACTATACAAAACAAACTTAATATTTCTTCCACGTGCTAATAACTCTTTAGATATTTGAACATCATTACTAAATCCCTTCGATACCTTTTGTATCAGACCAAGAGCCAGAGACATCTCATATTTATCAGATTTATATTTCATGATTTTCACTTTCACTAATCTACCATCTTTTCTATACTAATATGCTATTCTAGTTAGCTTTCTTTTGCTATGATAAAACATTTACCAAAATCAAACTGAGGGAGGAAAGAGATTATTACATTGTGGGACGCTAAGACAAAAAGCTTAAGACAGAAATTAAGAAAGAAACTTTTTTGAAAAGAGAAATGAATTATACTTTGGCATCTCTAGTTCAAAACTCCAGATTCCGAACTCTTCAACCTGAGCACCTGAGCAGCAGCACAGGCCCGATGGGAATCTACAGCCGTCCTCATGTGAAAGGACAGGGGCACAAAACCCAGTAGAATCACCCTCAGGCTCCATGAACACAGTGTATGAAATACAAATAAATCTCACATTGAGATAGGTTTGCCATCCCCCAGGCAACTCACTATGTATAAGCAAATATCCTAAAATGTGGGGGGGAAATCTAAAATTTAAAACACTCTGGTCACCAGCACTTTCAGATAAGTCATATCTAACTGTTATCCTTAAAATGTGGAGACTGGAAAATAGAGACGAAATCAACAAGGGATAGGGATGACAGAAGAGATATTAGAGTTCAGAGAAAGATCACACTTAAGATTCATATGAATACTTACACTTCATAAGAGAAATATAAATGAAAACTAAACTACATACCATCAACTCCCCTATCTTGCTGGAAAAACAATTATGGCAAAACATACCAGAAAAGCAAAGGAAAACGAACAACCACAACACACACCAACAACAGCAGGAGACTGCTTGGCCGTGGTCAGGACACTCTGGCACAGCAGTCCTGTCTCTTGAGATATGCTTGCTCTAAGACACACTTTATATGTAATATGTATATATGTAAGTATGTATGTATGTATCAAGTACACAGCCCTACATTCACCACAGCCCTACAGCAGGAGCAACACTGAAATACCTAAATCCTCATGCACAAGACTGGTTGAATAATGCATGGCATCGGTAAACAATGAAACACCACATTAACTACCACAAAATCTGAAAAGTCTCTCAATATATTGTTATGGAATGATCACCTGTTTTTAAAAAAAAAAGTTTAAAAAGTCAAGGGAAATATAAGGTCATCTTTTATGTATAAAAAATTTATATACAAATTATAGATGTCTATCAACATATGCATCATACACAAGTACACATTTATACAGAAGGAAAAATGAATGTGGCCTATGAGGAACAAGTTAGAGCCATCAAAAGATGAACACCAGACTTTTTAATGTAAAAATACGGTTTTGAAATCACATATTTTGTGTTTACAAAATTAAAAAGAAATCCTAATATATAAATAAATCCTAAAATATAAATCCATGTATTTATTAATTTGGTTGCTTAAAAATACAGTAACTAGTTCAATTCCTAATGGCCAGATTTAGCAGATAAATCCCAAAGCATATCCTGAGAACTACAAAAAAATTGAACTTTTCAATAACCTATGCATTAGTTATTCTCTCATTTCTATGACAAAGACTAGTTAAAAACTAAACACTGGAGAAGTTTATTTGGGCCCATAGTTTGGGGGTACAGCCCACAGTGATTAAGAAGGAACAGCAAGCTAAACAGATCAGGAAGCAGAGACCAGACAGGAAGCAGGGATGAACCCAAAGGCCCACCCTCAGTGACCACTGCCTCCATGTGAAGCTCTACAGCCCAGCTCTCCATTGGGGCATGTCCAACCTGCCAGATACAGGAACCCAAAGATAGCTAGGAAAGCAACAAAACACGAGATCATAATAAACTTAGCTCAGAGTAGTGACAAGCCCTTAATTGCAGTGCTAATTAGATTGGTGGAGCATGAGTTCAAGGATAGCCTAGGCTATACAAGAATGGGCCTTTCAGTTTCTAATCATAAACTTAATTAAAACATTTTAAGAGTTTTTGTTTGTTGCTTTTGTTTTTGTAATTCTATTACCTAGTTCTAGAATGAACTTTGTAAATGTTGAGTTGCAATGTCAAAAAGTCAAGCATCCCTATAACCCACCAAGACAGCCTTCAGCTGAGGACCAAGCTTCCAAACACATGAGGACATTCTACACGCAAATTGTAACATTGTTAATTGTTGCTGTGAAACCACTAAATATAATATTAAGTGGGTGATAATGCAAAAAGGGGACTAGAATTTTCTGCACAAGGAAGCAATACAAGTATAAAAGCCCTGAAATCCTAAGTCTGAATGATTAGAGGTTGTTTGTTGTTAAGAGAAAAATACATACTTTCTGATCATATTTCATGAAAGGCCTTAAAAACCATGACGAATCCAACTTAAGTCTCTTTAAGTATTCAGTGTCTTGATATACCAATGAAAGAGACCAGGACTTCTGGTCTAAGTGTCTCAGTGCAGAAGGAAAAATGTACACAGTGTGCTGGGCACATTCATTTAAGGGAAATGAAGGAACTACCCCAACTACTGAGGAGGAAGGTGATAAATGACAAGGCAAGCCCTGCACTGGATAAACTCGTGTGCAATACATATGCTTCACAAAGTACTGGTATCCAGAATCTAAGAATTACAAATGAATAAAAAGATAAAGACCCTAATTTGTGAAAAAAAATACACCAGCAAAACCACAAAACAATGAGCCAATAAAAGGTGTGTGTGTTATAAACAAAGAGCTAAAAAAATATTAAGAGATGGGCAACATCATTAACCCTCAACAAATACAATTACAGCCACTACATGCCAGGCCACCCATGCAGAGGCTTAAACCCTCATGCCAAAGATCTATTAAATAACCCAACCCTCGAAACCCTAATGTCCGTCAATCCTTGCATGAACACATTCTGCTGAGTCACACACTACTAAGCAAGAAGAGAAGCAGACTATAGATACACAATGCGGCTGAAGCTTGAAATATTAACCAATACACAGAAGAGTCAAGACAGGGAGATACACTACAGGATTCCAGTCAAACGACAAATCTGAATGAACACTTCAAGACTGCGTTTAGGATAGAAAATAGAGACATATTTTGAGCTGAAGGAAATGTGTGTAAATATCAGGAATCAGACTATTATTTAGAATGAGTATATTTTACTGTTTGTAAATTGTATCTCTACAAAGTAAGCTTTTAAAAAAAGACTTCTGTGCCCAATATAAAGATGACCCACACGCTAAGAATGTGGGACATGTGGACTTAGAAAAGTAACAATAATGGTGATAGATTAAAGTTGAAGACATCAGTGAGAACTGAGTTAGCTCAATATACAGAGGAGGTCACTGGAAATACACACACACACACACACACACACACACACACACACACACACACACAGATACATACATATAAAATCAGGAGAGAAAGAGAAGGGAATGGTTCTACCGTTGCTGCAGTAAGCAGGACTCTGGAAGTGGAAGGCTTTAAGGTAGAAGGTTAAGAGTTACTGACCACATTCTGAGTAAGCCTCGTGACCTTGCTTTAAATCTGTAATAAGTAGGTACTGTTCCCAAATGCCACAAGTTATGGTAAAAATCAAGTAGAGAAATACAAGTTAAGAATTCTTTAGAAAGAGTAAAACAATGTGAGTGCAAAATAGAAAAGGCAGGAAGGCACTAATTTATCAGTTTAGGAAGCTGATTGCTGGGGGGGTAAGGGGGAGTAAATTATCAAATGAGTGTTTAGTGAAAAGGAAAAGAGGAGGCTAGGAGCAGGATGCAAACAGATAAAACATGTTACCTGGTAGAAGTTTTATAGCTAGATGTTAGCCAAACATCTTAAGCTCCCCCTACAAAGTAACATCTGAAAAAGTAATTTAAATAGCTGAATTAAATTGATACATGATAATATCAAGTCTAAAGCATATTCTCTATCTGAAAATAAGTAATCACATTGAAAGCAGAAAATTAAAGCAACTGACAGTTTTGGAGAATGGAAAGGGAATGTCACACTAAGTTTCAAAAGAAAAAAACCTCTGAAATGTTCATTATAGGAACAAGAAATGGCGATAAGAATGACAGATTAAAGTAGCTGAATTAATTAACATTAAGTTAACATCAAAGCTAAGCACAATAACATTTGAGAGAGGCCATAGCAGGAGGATTTAGAGTTTTGAGGCCACCCTGACTTAAAGAATCAGAGCCTGTCTAAAAACAAAAGCAACCAAGAAACCCCACAAAACAAAACATAAAACAAGCTCAAATGTCAAATCTTCTGTGTTTACCACACTAGAAACTAAAGAAAAAGGCACTAGTGTACGAAGGCAACCCTAAACCACTCTTCTTGCCCGTCTGTACAGAGGAAAGGGTCTAAGCAAACAAGAGGAGCACCCAGAGAGGGTCTCTAAACCTAAGCGACACGTTCCTAGTACAATGAACTATTTAACCTATTCGGAAATATGGCTACACAGCTTCTCTGAAGGGACAGTTCCTAGAACAGATTTATACCTTTATCATTAATAAATGCTTAAATATTCTCACTGTTATATTCAGGGGTCAATTTTACTCTCTATGCTAATTTATTTGCTATGTTCAAGTTTTGTAAAACAGCAAGCCTCTGTTAGAGAATAAAACAAAATTCAATTACTATATTTAAAAGGTTCTATAGGGGCTGGAGAGATGGCTCAGTGGTTATGAGCACTGACTGCTCTTCCAGAGGTCCTGAGTTCAAATCCCAGCAACTATATGGTGGCTCGCAACCATCTATAAGGAGATCTGATACCCTTTTCTGGTGTGTCTGAAGACAGCTACAGTGTACTTATATAGACTAAATAAATAAACATTGTTTTTTTAAAAAAAGAAAGGTTCTGTAGATGCATTAAAGTGTAAGTCCTTACTCAAGCTTGACTAAGCCCCTCACTGATCTAAGTCAACTGTGTTACATTCTGTTCAGATCAAGAAGGCTGCCTCTCTAATGGACACGTGCAAGTACACTGGCAACCTTGTAACTCTTCACTGCCACATCAGAAGGGAAAATAAAGCAGGTAAGAGGAAATGTCGATACATTGTATTTAAGTCAGTATATCCATAGCTGTCATCTCACTGTGAACCCAGGGGAACTGACCGTTAGTTACTTTCATACTGAGTACCTGACACTCAGTACATATGTGATACAGCACACTTCAAGTAAGACAAGCAAGCCACCAGAGACAAGACACCAAGGGCTGAGTCTGCACACCAGTACTCCTTTTGCTGAAGTGAACTGAACAGTACCTACTTAGCCCTCATCTTATGTTCAGATACAAACAACGGTATCACAGTTCTTCAAGCTCATAAAAGCCTTTAAATGCTTCATAGCGAACTGTTTTATTTTTCCCTCTCTTTTTGGGTTTTCACCCACAAACCTTTCCCTGCACCATGTTTTCTGGTTTTGCAGGGGTTGTTTACTTTGTTATGCACTTTGCTTACATCTCTGACTATGGAATTACAATTTTTATTTATGAAGCTGTCTCCCCACAAAAATCAAAGATAATCCAGCAACCTTAAAATTTGGACATATTGGAGTAAACACCAATGACAAAAAAGTGTATCTGTTAACTCTGAAAAATCACATGCTTATTTTAGCTCTGCCTGTGTTATCCATACCCTAAAACCAATTTCATCTCCAACAGGAAGTCACTACAGGAAGAAAAGCATCACACACTACTGAACACACCAGAGATGAAGAGAATCTGTTCATCTGTCATGCAGAACACCTAAAGACTCACAAGTCTGAAATGCTGCCAAGTTCAAGTTTCTGTTTACTTAAACACTACTTGCCACTCTTGAAACACTTAACTCATCCCTTGGGTAAATATGAAGCTTGGTGCCTTTGAGGATGTCCTCACAAACGAGCTTTCCTTCTTTCTCTTTTAAGGTTTACTTAGTTTATGCAAATTAGTGTTTTGCCTGGATGTATGTCTGTATATCACTTGTGTATCTGGTGCCATTACAGGCCAGAAGAGGGCATCAAATCCCTTGGGACTGGAGTTATAGACAGTTGTGAGCCACCATGTGGTTGCTGGGAATTGTACTCAGGTCCTCAGAAAGAGCAGCCAGTTGCTCTTAACTGCTGAGTCCTCTTTCCAACTCCAGACTTTAAATTTCCTAATAGCCAACTCTGCCACCTACTAGTATGATATGAACATATAAGCCTTTATAACAATATGTATACTTAAATATACATTAACAACCTGAATTAATGCTCACATCCAATTTCTGTTAACAGACTAAGTCTTTTTAGATTAGAGATCAGAAGAGCTATTTTAGTACCACTATAGGGCATTTATTAAGTAGTCAGCATAGAACGGCCAATTCTACCCCTTCATGCCAACAAAGCCAGTCCCTAATTTATGGAGGAGGAAACTGACAGGAGAGGTTAGCTAATAATACCTAGAGGTGCCGTGTTCGCATTGTAAATCCTTGTGTCTGTCCCTTACACTACCTAATTACAGTTCATGTAGTCAATCATGTGATCTCAGAAGAGTGATCTTAAGTTTTAAGGAATCAGATGTGCATACACACACACACACACACACACACACACACACACACACACACACATGCATGGGGGGAGGGGAGATGTTCAGAGCTTATTTCCTTAATATTTTATAATATTTTACTTGATATTACTTATATTTTATATGAATATATAAATCTTTATGACCTTGTATCATAAAAGTTTCTCAAATAACACCTAGAGTAAGCAACAATAAATTTTAAAAAAGAAATAGGTAAGCTGAATTCCAGAAAAGTCAAAATTTTTTGAGTTTTACAGACCAGGATCAAGAATGTGAAGACAAGGGGCTAGGAGATGGCTTAGCACAGTGCCTGGTGAGCAAGCCTAAGGGTGTGAAGTCTGATCTCCAGTTCCCACATAAACCCTGGATGGTGGAACACATCTGTAACCCAGTACTGGAGAGACTAGAGACAAGTGGATCCCAGGGCGCAATGGTCGGCCAGTCAAGCCAAACGGTGAACTCTAGGTTCAGTGATATGCCCTGTCTCAACATAGGGTGTACAAACGCAGCACTAGGTGGACTTAGTGGGTTAGAAAAAGAGCACATGAGGTTGGGAAGGAAAGGTTATGTGGCAGGTGGGATAGAGGAGAGGAGGTGGTGAAGGGGATCTGATTGAAACATACACACATGTGTGAAACTCTCAAACAAGTTTAACAAGCCTTTTCCATTTGTTTGTTTTTAATATAGTGGAGAGTGACAGGGGGAAAAATCAGCATGTGAGCTCACACTGCAGTGAGAGCAATGTCTTGTGCTGAGAGCCTAGGCAGTACCAGCTTCTGCAGAGACAGAGGCCAGAAGACTGACTGAGCCCAAGCAGTCAGTCTTTGGAAAAAAATTTAAAAATGTAACAACAATGCACAAAATGGTAAAAAATTTGTTTTAGGTAACTTAAAAATGAAAGCAAACAGAAATTATATGCTAATCCTGATAACTTTTCTTAAGTTTTAATTATTTAGACTAAAAATAGTTTTAAAAAACCCAAAATTTTAAAACAGCAATCTAATTTTTTGTTATTTTTGTTACAAGGAAATTACTTGTATTTGTATTAAGCAATAGTAAACCAAAATAACTTATACTAGAAATCTAATAGTATATAAACATATAATTATGTCACAATTATTACTAACTAAAAAAAGAATGGAACACATGAAACCCTCAAAAAATATATTTTTACCTGTACTCAAAATATAAAGAATTCTTACAACTCAACAATAAAGATAGCTCAATTTTAAAATATGGGCAGAATTTCTCCAAATATGTATCAAGAGCTAATGAGAATGAGCATGATGTTTGTCGTCCTTGGTTATTACAAAGCAAAATCACAATTAAATTAGGAGATGGAAAACATGGAACCTTCATATCTCAAGGAATAAGTAAAGAAGACAAAGAAGTCAAGAAGTAAGAAGTCAAGAAGCAAGAAGTCAAGAAGTAACAGCAATGCAGTCTCTCAATGGCGGTCTAGCACAGTAGTTCTAAACCTGTGGGTCACAGCCCCTTTGAGGGTAGAACCACCCTTTCACAAGGGTCACATATCAGATATCCTGCATATCAGATATTTACATTACAATTCAACAGTAGGAAAATTATAGTTATAAGTGGCAACAAAATAATTTTATGGTTGGGGGTCACATCATGAGTAACTGTACTAAAGGACAGGGCATTAGGACAACTCTGGGCTTTTTAAGCTGGTTAGCGGAAGTGGGAAACTCCATCCTGTGGATGAGTATCATGAAAACCAGGAAGAAAGGGAACTGAGCACAGCTGAATGTTCTCAGCCTGCCAGCTGTGAATGCAAACGACCAACTGCCTGTGCTCCTGCCTCCACGCACCCTGCCATGATGCACATGGTACCCTCATACTCTGAGGCAAAACAAATGGCTCCTGACAGGCACTGTGTCAGAGCAACAGAAAAGAAACCTTGTGTTCAGTAATTCTGCTCCCCAGGATAGGGAAAGAAAGGAAGAAAACTAAACTCATGCTAACAAAAAATTGAATCTTCTCACTCACGTTACGGGGAAAAAGTGGGAAGAACTCAAATATCCATCAATGATAAGTGAAAAAAGAGAATACAGAATGCTAATCGAATATTCTTTGAAAAAAAGACAAAAGAATAATCTTCTATAAATATTAAAAACTAAGGAAACTACTCACAAGAGATAACACCTTATAGGAATCACTTAAAGAAGCACAAAGAGTGGACAATTTATAAAACAAGAAGTGATTTCATGACTACCTAGGGCTCATGGTCAGTGGGCTACAGGAGTGATTGATAAAAGAGATGGAGTTTCTTTACAGAGGGATGAAAACTGACCACAGGGATAGCTTCACAACTGCAGCCTACACTTAGATACCCATGAGTTCCAGGAACATACAAAACCTTTTAAGTTCAGCCTAAGCTCTGCTGGTCATTTTAAGTACATAGAAGAACAGTTCCTCAGGGAATCCCTGCCCCTTAAATTATTCATTCACACAGGACATTGCCATGTCTAATTATAGATTTACCACATATTAATCACACAACTTAATATTTAAAATGAAATGTATGGAATGAATGACTACTGGAACTTAAGTGAGTTTTAGACATTTTATGCCTACCCTAACAGGTGAGGATGACTCCTCTGTGTTCCGTTTCTGGGATTCAGAATCCACATCCTGACGCTTATTCTTCATTCTTTCTCTGAGATCACCTGTAGGCCTTTCCGGTGACCTTTGATACAAAACAAAACAACAAAAATATTTATTTATATGATGTTTTATAAGAATAATATGAATAACTTCATACAGACTAATATATTTTTTCTCTCTTTGGTGCCTAAATTTCTGAAAAACAATGTTTCAGCTTATTAAATAGTAATATTTTAAAATATGAGACATATTTACAAGTTTCTCCTAATGCCAATCAAGATACATGTTAACTTCTATTGTGTGAGAAGTACTGGTAACATGAAAAAGAAACACTGTATGAACTGAGGAGAATGAGTATGTAAACAGCAGCCTGTGTACCTCCTGTTCACCACCTAAACAGAGCAGACATATTTTTTTTTTAGGTGACAAATTTTTTTTTATTATTATTAACTTGAGTATTTCTTATATACATTTCGAGTGTTATTCCCTTTCCCGGTTTCCGGGCAAACATCCCCCTCCCCCCCCTTCTTTATGGGTGTTCCCCTCCCCATCCTCCCCCCATTGCCGCCCTCCCCCCAACAGTCTAGTTCACTGGGGGTTCAGTCTTAGCAGGACCCAGGGCTTCCCCTTCCACTGGTGCTCTTACTAGGATATTCATTGCTACCTATGAGGTCAGAGTCCAGGGTCAGTCCATGTATAGTCTTTAGGTAGTGGCTTAGTCCCTGGAAGCTCTGGTTGCTTGGCATTGTTGTACATATGGGGTCTCGAGCCCCTTCAAGCAGAGCAGACATATTGTAGATGAAGGGTAGTAAGAGAAAGGTTAGGTTGTAAAGTAGCACAATTATTTCAGAGATTCCCATTCACAGATATGTATGTAGTTGGATACAAACTAAAAATTACTTCATGCACCTTAAAAATGATGGCCAACAGCCATCAAGACAGCTCAGAGGGGAAAAGTGATTGTCATTCAAGCCTGAAGGAACACAGACTCCCAAAAGCTGTCCTCTGACCCTCACATTCAAATGTGGAGTGCCCACATGAGTGAATACACACGCACACACACACACACACACACACACATACACACACACACACACACACACACACACACGCACCCCTTCAGTCACTAACTTTTATATTCAGTTTTCCTACTACTGCTGTAGACAACATAATCAGCACACACAATTTCGGGACTAGGTAAACTCTTTGTTTACCAATTAGATTATTTCTGTAAAAAACACTATGCATGTTACCTTTAAAAATTATTATAAAATCATCAAAAGGAGATAAAGGGGATATAAAAAGATCTTCATTGTTGCAAATTAAGTTTAGCCAAGTTTCTATCAAAGGCAAAATGACATTCTACAGAGGAAATGTTTATCCACATATAAACACGCTTAACTTTTAAAAATTGTTTGCTTTATGTGTATGGGTATTTTTTTCTGCATTACTGCACATCAAGTACATGACTGGTACCTAAAGCCAGAAAATGATACTGGATCTCCCAGGACTGGAGTTATAGATGATTGTTAGCTATGGGTGCTGGGAACTAAACCCAGGTCTTCTAGAAAAGCACTCAGGGATCCTAACCACTGGCCTATCACTCCTGCCCCTAAATGCATTTATATTAACACAGTGCCCTAAGAGGTTTGGCAAGTAGATTTTGTAACAAAGCTTGTATAAGATATGAATTTAAGGGGTTGGGGATTTAGCTCAGTGGTAGAGCGCTTGCCTAGGAAGCGCAAGGCCCTGGGTTCGGTCCCCAGCTCCGAGAAAAAAGAACCCCCCAAAAAAAAAAAACAAAAAAAAAAAGATATGAATTTAAAATGCCTGTAGAAAATTACAATTAAACCTTATTTATATTTTACTGTGTTAAGAGCGAATAGCTGTAACGTTTACTAAAAGTAAATTCTCACACCTCCAAGTTCTGCCTAAGCAGAAATTTAATACACAACTGGGGCTGTGTGAGGTAGGGGCCTTTTTAGGGGCTGTTCTTGCCCAGACTCAGTCTCTCCACAGGTGTTCACTGATTTGGATATACATATTGTAATATGCATCCACTACCAAAGCATGTAAACAGGTACATTTTAAAGCTAAAGTTTTATTAATCTTAACAGTAACAACCAAAAGATCTTCCTAATCTATGAGTGTTAAGAAGACTATCCCAGAAAATCTGACCAAATCCATGGTTTTATTTCATATTTTTACACTAAATTACAAAAGTTGGTTTTTAATACTATAGAAGATATTTGAGTTCTCAGTTTACCTTCTGTAATTGCTGCTGTAACCTTTCCCACGAGGTGAAGGGCCATGTATGAACCTACATGTGTTTCCATAGAGGCAGCTGCCGGTCTTCAGCCAGTTACGGCACTGTGTCTATGAGACAAATATTACTATGTAATTGTCTGAAGAAAAGATGGTATCAGGGTGAAGTCAAATCAGAGTGACCCAAATGCCAACTGAACATATGCTACTGCAGTAATAATAAACATAACAGAGTGGGAAAGCACAGGAAGGAATGTGTGCATTTAGGCAGAGATTAGTTCCTGGAATGGGGTATTAATATGATCAAAATATACTGTATACATTGAACATGCAAAAAAATATATAATAACTTTGCAAACCTTAACCCCTCCTTTTATTTCCTTTTATAAAATAAAATTTGCTAAGCCAACCCAACGCATGACAAAACACATTTTCCTTTATAACAGCAATTAGTATTTCAATAATAGTATTTTAAATGTTTCCCTCAGTACACAGGATCAAGGCTAGGGCCTCTTCATACATGCTAGGTAAGGGCTCTGCCACTGAGCCACACCCCTAGTCCCTTCCAATAGGTGCCCTGAAACCACAGCAGCAACAACTCACCTCTGTTGTGCTTCCAGTGCTGGGTCCAAGCCTCTCAAACACACTAGGTCTTCGGGATGTGCTTTCAGATATGGTCTTGGTGTTTTCCACTGTGACCTTCCTCCTAATTTTTGACATTTTGAACTACTTTAACCAAAAAAGAGAGAGTTAAAACTGTAAAATCTTTCAATTTTACACACCTGGGCCTAAAACTTCAAACAGACAAACCTATAAGTAAAACTCAAAAATGGAGATTGTTTATCCCTTGAGGCAGAGATGGGGGGAGGGAGAGATGGACAGAAAGATACTAAAAGGGGATACCAGTAAACAAAAATGGTACTGCCTTCTAAGTCTGCAACAACTCTGGAACCTGCTGGCTAGACCTGTACCTCCTCTGTACTGGACATTCAACCTCAAATGCTACTTATAAAAAGTGTTGTATTAAAGAAGAAAAAAAACCTAAGAAAATGAAACAATAAACAAAAATGTAAGTGAAAGTAAGCCATGTGATGACTAACCCTGTGATCAGCCTTGAGAGGCTGAGGCAGGAGGAATACTACAAACTGGAGGCATCTATGGTTTCAGTGACTTTGAAACCCATCTGGGCTACCGAGTAAGATCAGGTTTTATTCTTCAGAGAACATAAGCAAAAGAAAGTATATAACTATGGGGAATAGTCTCGCGGATTTACATAGACAAAATACATTTATCTTTTGAAGACAACAAAGAGGGCTTGAGTGGAGGTATATGGTGCTTAAGTCTGGCAGCAGATTTGGAGACAGGACCTGAAGGAGCATCCACCATCACCGAAATCCCTAGGATCTGGGAGCGGGACCATCGCTGCCAAGGGTCTAATTTAAATCTGCCCTATAACATATTGGACTATGGTGTTAATATAATGTTAAAATAGCATACATGGTGAAAATAAAATACAGTGTTGACTGTTTGAGATGAAAGTAAAAGAAAACCTGCTAAACCATTGGGCAACTTGGGAGGAAAACCATTTAAATAAACAAACTATATCATTACACAGCAAAACAAACCAAAAAAAAAGAAAAAAGTGTTGTAAAACTTAGAGGCCTGTCCTTTAGGAGAACACTGCTCGCCTAACTACTGGTTAACTAAAAAGATATGTAAGTCAAAGAACATGGGGAAATACCAGGTGAAAACCTAACTGAAAAGAAAGCCAGCTCTTGATAACTGTTTAAGTTGCCACAGAAGTACTGTTCTAAATATAGCAGTCCATGTGCTGCTCTATGTATGTTAGTAATCCCTTTTCTCAGGAAGCTGAGGCAGGAGGATCTCTAGTTCATAACCTCGTCATGTCTGGAAGAAAATCAAAAGTAAAACAAACAAACAAAAAACAGAAGAAAAGTGGATGTTACTTAAAAATTCTTTGCTACAGAGGTCACGGAAAGGCAAACTGACTAAAAATATTAATTTTTAAGTAATACCAAAACCAAAACTACCCAAGGTATTTCTATAATCTAACACATGCTGATGAAAGTCAAAGGTGCTAAAAGTAGTGAAAAAAATAACATGGCAACAGTATAAATGCTAAACAAAGCATTAAAAAAGTAGGCCTATAATCAAAAAACTAATCTAATCATTTAATTGAAAATGAAAATTCAGGTAACAGCACAAGTTAGAAAACAAATTCCAGACCAAGAGATAACTAACTGGTACTGATTTACTTAAGGGAAAAAACTCTTGTGAGCAAAAGCAAATGGGCTAACTACATGACACTTCATATCACCTAATCATCAAGTGATTAGAAAAAGCCCTGGCAGCTTCAAAAAAAAGGGGGTGGGGGATAAGTTCTACTTGGAATACAACTAATCATGTGTCAAGTGTGTGTTTGAGTCAAGATCACATGTAGCCTACTTTGGCCTCAAATTCAATATACAGCAAAGGCTGATCTTGAACTTCTTATCCTTCTGCCTCTGTTGATTTCTGCAATTCCAGGAACCCATGTCTGAATTTGTATGCAGTCCTAGGCATTGAACACAGGGCTTCCCTGCATTCTCTACTAACAACGCAACATTCCCCAGCATCAGAACACGTCTTTATAAAGATCATAGACATCTTTAATATGATTTCAAAATAAATATATATCACTGGACAGGAAGTCACATCGGTACCAGCTGAGTATGGGGTGGTCATGCCTGTAAACCTGGCACTCAGAAGGGTAAGGCAAGACGACTGTAAATTCAAGGTCAGCCTGGGATTAGTAGTATAACCCTGTTTTGAAAACAACAACAAAAAGAAAACATACAATATCCTGGAATATAAAAGCAAAGCCAAAAACTCAATAGTGATTATAAGAACATTTCACTTAATTAGGCCATTTAGGTCACATTCTGATATAGTCAAAAGTTAGAAAAACGTTTAAGAAGTGAAAAAAGATGGCAAGTCAAGATGGATTTAATTGGGAAATTTATATATTATATCACTAACTCTTACATAAAATGTAACCATTCTTTTAATATAAGTTAGAAAATAACTCTGAAGTAATTAGATACTTTAAACGGTGTAGAATGTCAATACATGAGCAAATCAGTTGTACAAGCTGTTCTCCAAGAGAGCAAATGAGCCAATTATAAATTATCAGCATAGTGTATATCTTTAATTTCTCTCAAACGCATTCTTAGCCCAATTATAAATGTGCAGGGAAGACACAGCAGCCCATATATCTAGTTCATTATGGAACAGAGCATGAAAGAAATGAGAACTTAGAAAAGTGGTACAGAAAAAGACCTAGAAAACAAAAGCTTTGATTAACTGAGAAAAACACCTAGAAATGGACAATTTCTATCTATGAAGAAGGCAATAAGAAGTAAATTATGTTAGCCAAGCCTGGTGGTGCACACCTTTATTCCTAGCACTTGGGAGAGAAAGGCTGGCAGATCTAAGGCCAGTCTGGTCTACAGAGTGAGTTCTAGAACAGTCAGGGCTACACAGAGAGACCTTGTCCTAAAAAACGAAACAAAACAAATAAACAACAACAACAACAACAACAACAACAAAAACTACTCTCTCTCTTTCTCAAAACCGGAAAAGTTTGAAGATAAAGATGTATATTAAAGTTCCACTAAAATATATCAATCAACATATAAGTACACATCATGATCCTCGAACATTTGACAAAACTACTAAAACTGAACAAATTCTAAGTTCCCCTATGAACTCGCTAGGCAAAACCTAAGAAGAATGCAAATCTTTTTCCTCACAAGTATATGGTCTTATCCTACAATACTGCCTCTAGAAATCTAACTTTAACTTTACATTTTCCCCTCCACAATTACTACCAGTGAAAACAGGCTAGTTCTGCAGCCCACCCCCATCCTCACCCCCAGTACTCCTATCCTCGATGTGACTTACAAATTCCACCAGTGCAACAAAAAAGCTTTTGGTGATGTTGTTCTTGCTTGTCAACTTGACTATATCTGGAATTAAGTAAAACTCAATGGGTGGTTACACCAGTGTGAATTTTTCCTTGATTGGACTTTATAAAGTGGGAAGACCCATCCTAAATCTAGATGTTTTGAGGAAGGAAGAGCTACCTTAAATCTGGACCACATCTTCTTGTGGCAGCTTATATAAAGGACAAGAAGGAAGTGTTTGTTCTTTGCCCGCTTCCTCAGGATTCTGATGTATACTGAAGCCCAGCTGAGTGGACGCTCCATTTGACAGCCATTGTTGGACAAGTTGGACTACAGCCTAAATTCTAGTCACTGTTCCTCTATGGCAGAAGTTCTCAACTCTGAGAGGAGTTACATACCAGATAGCCAGCATGTCAGATATTTACACTATGATTCATAAAAGTAGCAAAATTATAGTTATTAAGTAACAACGAAATAGTTTTATGATTGGGTGGTCACTTATTAAGGAATCACAGCATTAGAAAGGTTGAGAAGCACTGCTCTAGAAAATCTTGATTAAAACACTATTTACTCCTATAGCTGAAGGACTAATCATCTGCCATCTACTTTCTTCGTCTTCTAAAGGATCCCAGTTTGCTTGTTCTACTATGTCTTTACCATTGCTGTCACTCCATTGAGACACCGCTGCTCTCCTCTCTGACCTATGGCTGCAGTGCATCTCTCCGATCCTAGATGCCTAGAACACACTGAACTGTTACACCAGATGAAGGAAGAATTACAGATCCCAATTCATAAGCCTCCCCTGGGCTTGTACTCTTACCAGTAAAAAACTACTTCCCATACTAACCCTGCTTTTACAGATGGCATGAAGAATGACTCAAGATTCACCTGCAGGGGCTGGAGAACTGGCTCAGCAGTTAAAAGACCTTGTTGCTCTTACGTCGTTCAGCTCCCAGCACCCACATGGTAGCTCACAACCATCCATTACTACAGTCCCAGGGGATTCAACACCCTTTTCTGGCCTCCTCAGGCACCAGGCGCACATGTGGTGCACAGACATACATACATCCAGACAAAACACTCATATACATAAAACAAAACAAAAAACAATTCTTAAAAGAAAAAAAAAAGCTTACCTATAAGGTGATTTCCCAACTACTACTTAACCTTCCGAATTAAAGAGGGAAATACAATGAAATAGAAGATGTATTCTTTTGCCTCAGAATCCGACAGTGCCAGATTTTGTCCTACAATTACACTGTATTTTGGAAACAGGTCTAGATTACAGAGAGGACTAAAACATAAGGCACAAAAGGCAAAAATAAGAATTAAAGATATCCATCTACAATGAATCTTCCTGTTTCGGCTTCTTACATCCTGGAACAATGGTTCTGGAATGAACACCTCTGATCATTTGCTAAGGTTTGGATGAATGCTTCCCCCCTGCAAAGACTGTCAGTAAAGGCTTGGTCCTCAGGATGTTGGTAGCAGGAGGTGCTATGGGCCCTTTAAGGGGTAAAGCATAACAGGAAATCCTTGCATCCTGAGGCAAAAGTTTGCTTTTAAAGGGGGTTGTAAAACTAATCTGTTCATTGCTCCATCAAACTCCACTTTGTGGCTTGTGCTATCTACCCAAGAACCCAAAGCAATGGATCCAACCTTGAATTGAACACAAGTCTCTAAAGCCATAAGTCAAAATAAGCTTTGTTTTCTTCTTATGTATCCTGTATAAGGAATTTCATTACAGTAACATAGTTGATTAATACATTATCCACCTAAGAACTCCTACTAGCAATCCACAATATGACATTATACTCAGCATTAGTAGTTACACAGTTATAACTTTGCACAAATAACTACTTTGTTTGCACAGAAGATAATATAACTTAAAATCCCATTTGTCGGAAAATAAATATATAATCTGCAATACACACAAAAAATTGTTTCATATAGTAAACCATGTAACTCGAAACCATGCAATCAACTGATGTGAATGCTCAAAACTTTCAATCCTAAATGCTGGGGTCACAAAGAAAGATGAATACCACAAATGAGTAGAGTTTAAATTTGATTAAGGGACAAAAACCATTAATGAGACAGATATGAGTATTTCAAAGTGGAGAAATATTAGACATAAAGAACCAGAATTGCAGCTGCCAATGTCTTTCCAATCAGAGATTGTAAACCAACCACTTACTAGTAACTGACTCTTGCGTGAAGATGTTCCTTCATTTGATACTCAAATTATTCTTTCATTAAAGCTACCACCACCTATCTCATCCATCTTTCTCAAATACAAGAGTTACCAAAGCCAAATGACTATGCAATTGTTTTCCTTTATCTATTCTCCTTTGGAGTGTAATAAATATTTGGAACTTTCATCATCTCCTTTCAATTAAAATATAAAAGGAAGAAAATTCAAATTCCGGGGCACTAATGCTGAGCCTATTAAGAGAAAACGTATCTCAAATATGAGAAGTGCTCCCCTCCTTCAGGGAACAATGTACTCTGAGTTCCAACCTGGCTGAGACAGGAGCATGAGGAGGTGGCTCTTCTTGAATAAGTAATTACTTTCAAGGCCTGTTAACTTTTGTTAATAAAAAATATGCTAATTGTGAATTCCCTTATCCTAAAAGGCAGGTATATTTTGGATTCAAATCCTGGACAGTTGTGTGTGTATGTGTGTGTGTGTGTGTGTGTGTATACATATATATACACACATATTTATGTTATATAATATATAATATATACATATAATATATATGATATCTTAAGAGAATGACCAAGGTTTAGATTCAAAATTCACGCTTAATACAATATAAATTAACACTAATGACTTCATAAAATGTATTGATATATAAGTTACAGTGTGCTTTAGTGTTTTAAATTTATATTACAGACATTAAACTGAGGGAAGTGTGTACATCTCCAGTCTAGATATCCATCAGGCCCGATCCTGATGAGCTTCTGAGATCAGATGTGTTCAGGGTGGTATGGCCTTCCGAGAACAGAGAATATACTCAAAATAGAGGTTAGTGTTCACTCCAGGAAATCACCAGAGAGCAAATAAAGGGGCTGTATCCCTGGATTAAAAATTATCCCGAAAAAAAAAAAAACAAAAACAAAAACAACCAAAAACACAAACCAAAACTACACTGAACGTGTACAAACCTTATTTTCATTATTTCTAAACAATTTAATCTAAAAGTACTTATGTAGCATTTACATCATATTATGTATTAGAAGTATACAGATGATTGAAGGCATATAAGATGTGGGCATGTTCAAAGACTACATCATCTTCTAGAAGGGATTTGAGTTTCTGCAGATTTGCTCCTATTGGTACATCCTACCAGATGCTCACACTGATACAAGTTTCAGGACACAACCTTTTGCACACAAAATTGCAACATGCCTACATCAACTTGCAAAGTCTCCAGATGAAACTGTCATCTGATATAATCGAACTAAGAAGCTGGAAGTTACTAGAAAACTTATGTTTGTGTTGCAAAATATTGTTGTTTGGTTTCAAAAGCTAGTAATGTTAAATATTACACAGCAAAACTGAAGACATAAGCAGAACCGCATAGTCATTTGAACTTGACTGTGCAAACACATCACAAAAAATGCCAAACTTAAAGTTCCAACCTTTTCAAATTACTTCTTTAAAAATTCACAAACCAGGAGACTGTGCACGTCCATAACTCTCAAAGTTCAAATTATCTGAAGACTCGTAATAAAGCCAATTAACTTAAGATACTGCCCTTCACAAACAAGATCTTACCAATATCATCCAAGTATTTTCAATTCTGAATACTTTTCCTGCCACATAAATGTTAACCTGCTTAGAAAATTATACTGTCAGATATACCTTTCGTTCTACCTTCCCGTTGCTTGGAGTATAAAGTAGTACTCCTACACTCCCAATAGTATTTACTACAGCCGGGAAATAAGCAAGACCAGAAACAATCAAAAGTAAGACTCTCCTTTCCTCAGTAGATCTGGAATACGTAAAGAAAGTAACTCTAAATCCAAGAACACACTGCTGCACCCTTTCACCACTCAAATGCGACCACCACGCCAGGGTATCCGAGTCCGCCTGCTTCCTGACACAAACTCCAGAATCACAACTAGAGCGACAGACAGATCTAACACTGAGAGCCACTGCAGAGTTAAGAGTGGGATGCTCAAACAGCGTTCAGAATCCCAAGTAGCATAAGCCGAGAGAGGATGGAGGCCACAGCGCAGCACTCCCACCTAAGCCCGGTCCAACGCCTCTTCCCATCAACTCCCTGAACGCTTACCTCCTCTCTAAGCACCCTTAGTAAGCGCAGTCTTCAGGATGTCCCGGACGCCTCAGCTCCGCTGTCCCCGCGCCCCGCCCCGGGAGGACGACGGAGAAGACGTGCACGCGCGACTCCCAGGGGCCCGCTCTCCTCAACCGGGCGGACGCCGGGAACAGAGAGCAGCGGAGCCGCCCAGATCTTCGCCAAGCTCCAGGGAGCTCCGGACACCAGATGAGACGTACAGAGGCCGCTGCAGAGCAACGCGCTAAACCCGCAACTCCATCGGGCCTCTACATAGGAAGCATCTAAAAGCCGACGGAAGTCACGAGTTTGCCCTACTCCTTCGCAAGCCAGGCAGCTTCCGGCCGCCAGATTAGGCGTCAGCGAGTAAGCCCCGCCCCTCTCGGGCTCCGCCCCCTCGCGTCACGGGGGCAGTGCAGAGTATGTGCCTGAAGTCTTCTGTTTACTTAGTCTGGGGAAACAGGGAGTCTACACGGGAGAAGTGAGATTCTCAATTGACTAAGATTCTCGTTTTAACCGTTTTCCATTGCATAAAGTGCTACTTTGTTACTGGCAGTAACCACCAGCCTGTCGTGCTTCTGACAGAATTTGACAATCGCCCATCCCCCGCCCGGGCCTGTTGGAGGAGAAAAAGTTGTGCACCTATTGTGTTTTCAAGAACACCAACGGAAACTGACTGAAATTTTGGAGTGCAAATCCTTGAGGTGCTTTAGAGTGCCTTTGCTTTTACTGCTTGGATCCAATGATCTCCGTAAATTTAGTATAAAAGTTGCTTAAGAGGAGCGGGACAGATGGTTCCAGCTGTTAAGAGCGGTAGCTACTCTTTCAGAGACCAAGTTTGGTTCCCAGCACGCACGAGACTGCTAACCACCTTCTGTAACCTTCAATAACAGCGGTTCCCTGCTTTCTTCTGACCTCTGATGGGGTCCAGCATAAACCTGGTGCTTAAATTCATGCCCCCGCGCCCCACCACACACACAATACATCTTAAAATTGCTTAAGATAGCTGTTCAACATAAATCAGGGGGCGGTGGGGTGGCACCAGTAGCTAACCTCTTAGAATAAATAAAATAAAAAGGTAGAAATACATATGAGCCATTGTCACTCTTAAGCTCAAAGTAGTGTGCTTTTTATTCTTCAACAAAACCAAGGAAACTGATTAAACTTAGAAGCTAGTGCAACAATTTAGTGTTGCTGAAATCAATAAAATAAAAGTAATGAGAGCAGAGGAAAGGGTGTTAACTGTTCCTGATGACATGCCAAGCTATTTTAGAGACTGCGGCCAAAGCTTCTGCGCAAGTGGGTTTGATGAATCTCTCAGGCAGCAAGAACCCGTATCTGCCTGTATCCCGAAGTTCAATCGTAAACGAATATTTGATGCCCAAATCATAGATCCAATCATCAGAACCTCCAGGAGCTAGATCTAAAAGAGACAGAGAGTATTTCAAAATATATTTATTTCATATCAATTAACATTTTATTGTAGAAATGAAAATAGCTTTCTTTTGGATGTTACCTAAATTTCTTATCCAAAAGTTGTAGTCATCAAAAAGAAATCATGTTAAGAAAGAAAATAAATATTGCCCAGAACTCAACAATAATCTGATCAATGAGCTATAATTGCCAATAACATTTTAATATATTCATTTTCTGTCTTAATTTTGTAACATTTCTAGAAGTAATTATTGTAACATTTCCAAATGTATCATTATTGTGTTTGAATATACATCATACTTAGTCATTTTAAGGGATTGCATTGTAAAACTGTATATGATTGATTTATCACATATATATAAATACAAATAATTTTGTTATGAATAACTTAGTTTCTTAGAATGAGCACCATTGTTCATAAATCATTGTTTAGTACTTCAGAATATTTTCTAGAGTTAGAATTACTGGACTAAAGTAGTGTATCTTTAACAGTTACCACACTTGTTAACAAGGGCTGTTCAAAAGAAGGAAACCTATGGCTCCCAGCAGAGTGTCAGCACACGCACTGGAAGCTTCTGCACTATTGGCAAGAATCTTGCATCCTTGCAATTTTCTGGGAACAACAATAATAATAATAATAGGAAGAAGAAGAAATTGGCTTTGATTTAGATTTCATCATGAATTTCATATGTTTATATATTCATGTTTATATTTTTCAATCAATTTTCTTGATCATGTTTCTACATTGTTAATTTCACATATTGTTTATAAGAACTGCATTAATGTTATTAGGTCTGGTTTCCTCACAGATTTTTAGCTTTTGGCAGGGTTTTTATGCTTTAATATTTGGTCAGTTTGGCATTTATTTTAGTGAAAGATATATTAGTAATTCATTTCAGTTTTTATTCTTAGTGGCCTGTCAGTTTTTCCAGGGCTGATAATTAGATATGGTTTGAAAGGTCTCCTTTATGAAATATCAGGTCTCCTTATATCTTTGAATATCTTTCTGTGCCTGTTATTCCCTTCCAGTGATCTGCTCTTCCAGGTTCAGTTCCACACTGCCCTAACTTTCCTGGTTTATAACATGCTTTGATAGCTCAATGGTACCAGTACAGTGTCTCTTAGTAGCCTGATTTTTAGCATTTTACAAATTCTTCTACCATATGTATGCTTCTGAATAAACTTCAAAAGTATGTCAGTGTTCAGAAGAGTGCCTCAAATATACAAATATTGTTTCTCTGTCACAAAGCATGTAGGCTTCCTTCAAAATTAGTTAAGATTCACAGGATTGTATCAACTACACAAATCAATTTAGGAAAAATTTAATAGTGTTTTCCTAGAGCCCAAAACATGTAGATTTTTCCTGTTATTTGACTTAGAGTATGCTTTCAATTTTTTTTGTAGTTGCCACATATATGTATTGCGTGTCTATGTATACACATATACACGTTTAACAAGTACATGTGTACTCAAGTGTAGCCCAAGCTGGCTTCAAACTCTTCATATAACCCAGGATGTCCCTGAACTCTTGATCCTCCTGCTTCCGTGTCCTGAGTGCTAGGACTATAGGTGGTATACGGAATTTCTAATATTTTTAAAATGTCTATCAATAGTGGATGCATTGAGTCATCTGTAAATATTTCTGATAAATTATGCTTTTCCAGCTTTTATCCTGTGCATGCGTGCACATGCACACACACGCACGCACACACACACACACACACACACACACACACACACACACACACCCTAAGTGAATGAGTGTCAGGAAATTGCCTATGTCAACAAGGCAGCCACGGGCCAGCAATTCCAAGTTATGTGACCCAATCTGATAGACTACTCCAGGAAGGATCAAAGACAACGAAAGAGAACTTGGACTTACTACTAATAAAGCAACTGATATTTAGAGGGGTATTGAAACGAAGCACCTGCTATAGCCTTGGGCCAATTATATTTGTTGAGACCCTGGGCTTTCCCTACAATACCTCAAAATCTTTTTCATGCCTTTATTGAACATATTACACCGTCATCTGGCGGCTCTTTAGTAGTTCTCCAAGGAATTCCATCTTGCCAGGCCACTTTAGTCAGGTGGCTCCTCTCAGTCACCATCATTCTCAACCCTATAGGTCTCTTTTATTTTCTTTAAATTAGTGGGTGAAATTGCATTTCATTTTATCATTTGTTTGCATGAGAAATTGGCAAGGCTTTATTTTTTTCCAAAAAAAAGATAGGACAGGAAATAGTTTATGTTTGTGAGCCATCTGGTCCCTGTTGCAATTATCTTGGCTGTCATGAAAGCTGCCATGGATAATATGCAAATTAATGAGCACCGCTGTGCTCCAATAAAACTATTCGTGGAAATAAGTATGAATTTTCATATAATTTTGATGTGTCAAGATCTAATTATTCTCATGGTTTTTTTTTCAAACATTTTTAAAAAATTAGGAAAAGCACCATTGGTTCGAAGGCTATGAAGATATGTCGTAACCTGGGCTTAGTTTGCTGACATTTGTTTCCATGCTTGGTGTCTGTTCTTAGCCCATTTTGTTAAGCAATTTTCTCCTAGATAAAACAGTTCCAGCTTCCCTGAACCATCACCTGTGCTGGGGTGGGCTTTGGTGATGTGTCTGTCTTTGAGTCATTTCTCCAACTATAAGTAGCCTCTCACCCATATTCCTGTAAGTCACCCACAAACTCTCTGGTTGACCAAACTGGACAGAGGTGTTGTCCCTCGTTTGGTCTGTTGCCAGCTTCCCTATCTGAAGTGACATCTATTCAGTCTCCCCAGGAATTGTTTGGGTGTCGATCCCATCCTTTGGCTCCAGAAGAACAGAATCGGGGTCTGCCAGGTTGCACAGGAGTTTCTCAGTAAGTACCTCTCAGTAGAATTAGATTGAAAACATTTGTCCAGTTTGCCACAACCAAGCTCTCACTGGGCATCAGGAAACAACAGGCGGTCTCTCAAAAGTATGCAAGGTGAATGACGTCTTCTAGAATTTCTCTATCACACAATAGCTGTGGCCATCTTATACGCACTTTTGACCTTGTAGCGCTGTTTTCTCTATTCTTAATTAGTGTGCTTGCTAAGTATATAACCCCCCACTCTATAGAAATAAGCTTCGTCTCTTAAATACCACCTTGCCTTTTTCTTTTGTTGCTTTGTGTGTGTGTGTGTGTGTGTGTGTGTGTGTGTGTGTGTGTGTGTGTGTGTGATATCTGATTCTGCATACACAACTACTTCTCTGGAGGCCTGCTCTATCACTCTCCCACTTATTCACTTGACACTGGGCTCTTTAGGACACTGGAGCTAGGCGGTCAGCCAGAATATCCAGCAAACTTTCTGTTCTGCTCTCTAAACCCCTGCCCTGAACAGTGTTGGGGTTACAGGTGCATGCGGCTACATCTGGTTTTGTTTGTTCGTTTGCTGATTTTAAACAGGGATCCTGGGGATTCTAACACATGCCCAGCCCAGAGTATTTATCAGTCAACATGACTTTGTTCTTCTCTTTCTAGTTATTATGATGACTTCACATATGACCCTGTGGTGTGGAAGACTAAAATGATACAAGAGACCAAACAGATGCCACCACTGTGCCTCATGGTCTAAGCTCCCAAGAAGAAACATTGCCCTGAAGAAACATTGCTGAAGGCCATGGGTGTCATCCCCAGCACTGCAGAGAGAAAGCAGGGATGGAATAGGAGGAGAGGGAGGTAAAGGAGGGAGAGAAGAAGTAAGGGAGAAAAGGAGGAGTGTGGAAAGGAATTTTAATTCAGAACATGGCTGCTCTGGCAAGGGATCACATCCAAAGATGTGTGTGATCTGCCTGGAGCACAGACATGACTCTAATCTCAGGAGCTCTGAGTTCAAGATCAGCCTGGTACAGACCAACTTCCAGGTAAAGAAAAGCTCGGATCCAGGCTTGGTTGTATACACCTTTAATCCCAAACAATGAAGGTAATGTTAGTTTGTAGAAGGAAGCACCCATGTTTGAAAGTAATGTCTCATTGTGGGGCAGACAAAGTGATGAATTGGAGAAAGATTTGACAGAATAGGATGTGCCCAACTCTCACAAGAAGAAAGAGGAAAAAGAAGCTACTTCAGGGAGAGACAAACGGTACAGGAGAAGATGCAGTACATAAATACAGTAGAGTTCATGTAGAGCAGTGCAGTTGAGAGGGAGCATAGAGCAGCACAGAGAGGGAGAAGGAGTCAGTTTTACCAGGAGAGTTTTACAGAGACAGGTTGAAGAGAGAATAAGCTAGACACAGGCAAAGACAGAAAAAGCAAGGAGAATGAGAAGGAGCCAGAAGATTAGAAAAGATTGAAAGAGTTAATTTGAGGTCAAGCAGAGTAAATAATTCAGAGGCCAAGAGAAAAGCCATATTGAAAAAATCATATTGGAGAGCAGTTTGAGCCAGAATGACTGAGTTGAACCAGCCACCCAGAGCTCAGAAAGAACTAGAAAGGGTGAGTGTACTCATCAGTAAGTCTCAGAGGCTGCAAACATTCTAGGCCTAAATTAGATTGTACAGAGGCCAGCAGCTTCCAGGGCTAGACCTAGATCAGCAGACAGAGGCAGTAGACTCCAAGAGGACAATTACATCAGGAGAATAAGAGTTACCGTTGCAGGAAATACTTACATAAACTTTCTGAGCCACTGCCATGTGTGTACCTGGTGTTTTTATTAATACTTTCAATGGCACGAACTGCTTCGCTGGCCACTAGAGACTAGAAGCAACAGGATAAAGATGTCGGTCAATGTTCAGCTTTAAAACAGGAGAGTTTGAACTTTTGAAGCAAACATAAGCACATTGACTGAATTCAAGTAGTCTATAGGTAAAAAGCCTGGATTTACCCAAAAAGAAAATTTAAAAGATATTAACTAAAATTAAATACAGTTTTTCAGTTGATGGCAATCACAAATGAGTGACTTTAAAAACTGAACTCTGCCAACACTTTGAATGTTTTCACCAATTTGCATTTAAAAACCTCACATGGCATTTCAGGAATAATTTATTATGTAAAGTGAGCTAGATATTTATAACTCTGGGAGCTATTCCTTTTCTGGAGAAAGTTATCACCATACTTTGAACTCCACTTCTCTAAAGAGCACACATGCACTCACTATATGCACTGTTTGCTTCTTACAAACTCCACTGTTTGTTCTTGTATAATTGTCTAATAGCTATCAACGACTTATCAATTGAAGGACCACGCTCCTGATAGGGAGCAGGTTCCACTACATGTGATCCTAACTCTTAGAAATGGTTTCTAAAATTGGAGCTAGCATTCTGGTACTCACAATTGGTTGCTCAATACGTGTGATGACAGGGGTTTTTTGTGTGTGTGTGAAAAAAAATAGTTTTAGGAGCCAGGGGGATGGCTCTGTGTGTAAGTAAAGGTTTCTGCTGCACAGCTTGATGACATGAGTTTAATCCCTGATATCCACATAGTGGAAGGAAAGAAACAACTCCTGGAAGTTGTCCTTTAATCTCCATATGCTATGACATGTATACTTGTGCATGCATGCATGTGCGCATGTGTGTGTGTGTGTGCGCGCACACGCACACACACACACACACACACACACACACTAATAAATGTAAAAAGAGTTTGGGGGTGAGAGGAGGCTGGAGGGATGGATTAGTAGTTTAGAGCACTGGGTGCTCTTCCAGAGGACCTAGGTTCAATTCCCAGGACCCATATGGTGGCTCACAACTGTCTGTAACTCCTGCCCTAGAGGATCCAAATGCTCTTTTCTGGCCTCCCCAAGTGCTACGTGCATGTAGTACACAGACACACATGCAGGCAAAATACCATAAGCATAAAATAAAATGAAAAACAATTCAATGGAACTTCAGTATCTATATAAATAAATATGAATTGGCATTCAAACCCCTTCCGAAGCTGACCTCATCTACTTCCCTGTGCCCCCCACAGAGAACCCTGAGTATGTTTCTGTGGGAAACACCATCTCCTCTGCATAGGAAGTCCTCCCTTGCCTATAGAAACCTCTCCGTGTCCGGTTGATGGTGTCTGCCCCTGACATCAACCAAGTTTTATTATTCTTGTCTCCTTACCCCTTGGTGAACAATATATTTATCCCTTACACTCTTGGCTTCCAGGCAGCAGTGGCTTCTATTGTGCTTCTGTAGTAATGAGGCTGTGTTGTGTATGAGTACAGCTGTCTGTGGTACTCGCCATAGGCCATCCCTCTAATCATATGGAATTATCCTTAATTGCAGGGATTAGCTAATCCTTCTGTGAATGTGGACAGGATACAGAGTTCTACCCATGATAAGTAGTGGTGCTGATAGCAACCACCAAATAAGGTAAAATCGGGTCAATTCTATATCTAAATCATGGTAGATACCCTTTTATTTCTTTTTTCTAAACTTTACCCTGGTGATTAGATTTTTCTTCATTCACTTGTTCAGCTAGGCCTCCGCTCTTACACTGTTCAGCACCCACTCTCTGTATATCTGGAAGTGCAATAATAGCTGGGGAGCTCACAAGCCTTCAAGGTGAACCTATAATTGTAATTCTGCTAAATGGGCATCATATCAAACTGCCTTCAAAGTTGTTTTATTGTTTGGTTTTTTGTTGTTTTTTTTTGTCTTTATTTTTTGTCTTCTTCCTCCTTGAGCTTCATGTGGTCTGTGAATGGTTTCTTGAGTATTCAGAGCTTCTGGGCTAATATCCACTTATCAGTGAGTGCATACCCTGTGTGTTCTTTCGTGACTGAGTTACCTCACTCAGGATGATATTTTCTAGTTCCATCCATTTGCCTAAGAATTTCATGAGGTCATTGTTTTTGATAGCTGAGTAGTATTCCATTGTGTAGATGTACCACATTTTCTGTATCCATTCCTCTGTTGAAGGGCATCTGGGTTCTTTCCATCTTCTGGCTATTATAAATAAGGCTGCTATGAACATAGCAGAGCATGTGTCCTTGTTATATGTGGAAGCATCTTTTGGGTATATGCCCAGGAGTGGTATAGCTGGGCCCTCAGTGCAATGTCCAATTTTCTGAGGAACCTCCAGACTGATTTCCAGTTTGCAATCCCACCAACAATGGAGGAGTGTTCCTCTTTCTCCACATCCTCGCCAGCATCTGCTGTCACTTGAGTTTTTGACCTTAGCCATTCTGACTGGTGTGAGGTGGAATCTCAGGGTTGTTTTGGTTTGCATTTCCCTGATGACTAAGAATGTTGAACATTTCTTTAGGAATCCTTTTATTTCTATATTCATAGTATTAATAAATAAACTAGTAAATAAAAATAAATAATAAAGTGATAAACATTCTTTAAAACATTTCCTTTGAGAATCAAAAGCATAAGTATCAATGTTTTTACTTTAAACAAGCAATTTTCAGAAAATATGTTATTTGTCATGAATGATTGCCAGCCTAGCTAATGTGGTGATGCTTTACTCAAGAGAGCCAGGGAACAAAGACGGAGCAGTAAGTCCAATCCACTAAACCGGGATCAGTCCTTGCCAAAGCCAAGGTACAATGCCACTGTCTTCAAAGCACCTCGGACAAGGGCTTAACTACTCCTCAGTATAACCCAGCAGTTCTCAACCTGTGGGCATCAACTCCTTTGGGGGTCATGTATCAAATATCCTATATATAGGATATTTACGTTACAATTCATAAAAGCAGAAGAATTGCACTTATTAAATAGCAATGAAATAATTTTATGGTTGGGGTCACCACAATATGAGGAACTGTATTAAAGGGCCGCAGCACTAGGAGGGTTGAGAGCCACTGGTATAACCCACTTAGGGTCTTGCATCCTTTATACCTGTCAATCCAAGCAGAGCATCTGGAACCAAAAGATGAGTAAGATGATAGCAGACTGTGGGGCTTCTTTGAATGACCTGTGTTGTTCACTACAATCCAAACAGCTTTGTCTCAGGGCAGTCGCTGATGGCTCATTGCTAGCACCAACCCTTCACTGCATAAATAGTTCCCACTGCTGGAGTGAGGGGCTAGGAGTTAGCCAGAGGCACGCTGTCCTAGAAAGTCAGTGACCACCGTGTAACCCTACCATTCTCAGCCTCCAGTCCTTGCTTGGATCAGGTCAGCTAACAGCCCTCTCCTGGCTTCTGCACAGTTTACCTAATATAGGGAACCATTCCCTTTGTTTAGAATCCTTTCAGTGACCTCTGACCCAAGTCAATTCCTGCCAGAGTAGAGAAAAACACACACTATTGTTCCCTAAAGGAAAACGTTGTCCTATCTGCTTTTATTCTTGGATAGAACATTGTTTAATTTATAAAATGCTTATAGGAAAAAACGAGTGGCACTTACCAGTTCCTCATGGTCCTTGCTTTTGCTTCTGTTGTAGGAATAGGGAAACAGTATTTGCTGGGAGTATGAGTGCATACTGATGTAAGCTTTAATGTGGTTGATATTTCTCCTCAGGAAGTCAGCCACTGCCTTCACCTCTGGCTCAGACTCAGGGTAAAGTCCACAGTAGGTCTCAGAGCAGGAGAAACTTGATGCGCCTTTCTCTGCACGAAAATTGTTCATTGTTATAGCATATGCAGCCTCTGTGCTTTGTGATTCCCCTTTTGTCCACTGTGTAGCAAACTCAGAGAAATGGATGAAGGGTGGTTCTACAATGGTCATGTCTTTATGTCCAGTAAATATTGTCAGTGTTTCTTTTGAAGTCAAGTATTTATAGCAAACTTGCTAAGGTCATCCTAGACAGGTCTTCCTTACAGTCTGAGGGTAGCTATCTCGGATCCTAAAAACGCAACCAGGAAGTCTAAGATGTAACTCGTTTCCAAACTTCTGGTTAAATGAGGAAAAACAAACTCTGAATTTCCTTAGGCACCATAAATGATTTTATTTTCAGTCTTAGCCATTTAAAAACCAGCATAGATTATTTAAAACAAAGAGAGCCCTCAGCAGCAGTCGTGACTGTGGAAATGAGTCTCCAGATCTGTCGCACAGTTAGAAACATGAGTTATGATATATAATGGGGCCAAAGGACTGTGAGGAGAGCTTGGAAACACTGTCCTCTGGACATGACCTTGCACCCAGGAACTCACAGCAACTATGGTTAGCTGCACACACCTGCACAAGGCCAAAGCAGTGAAACACTGCAGCAGGGATGCGGCCAGAGCTCACCAGGCCCCAGGTCCTAACAGAGGAACCACCACGTGTAATTGATGGTTGCTGGGGGAGATGGTCACTTTTCCTCGTGGATTTCATCATTTGTGGGTTCCCCATCCTCCTGCAGGTAACACTAACTGGACTCAGTGAATTATAGAGGGAGGGAGGGGAAGAAGAGAAGGAAGAGGGAAAGAGAAGGAGATAAAGAAATCGAGAGAAGCACATGTTTAGGGCAATTTGGGGAGAGTGAGAAGGAAAACTGAAGGTGGTTATAATCAAGATACATTGTCTACGTGTATAAGATTATCAAAGAATAAATAAAAATCAACTTCTTCAATTTTCTTATTTAAAGACGAGCCAACAACAGGAGGGAGAGATGAAAGTGGTGGCTCCCTGACTCAAGTCAACAGTCACAGCCCTTCAATTACTCAGAATGTTTGTTATTAGATTATCTGCTAACTCAGCCAGGACTTCTCTGTGAACTCCTTGAAGTCCCGGGCTCCTCTCATCATGGGCATGAAGAGACACAGGAAACAAATGCTCACCACACCAGTGTTTGGAAGCGAAGTTCCTGTTCAGGTCTGTGCCCACGCAGCGGTTGTTCATGTGGACAGAGCGGTTCTTTCTCCACATTCTATTCTAAAGAACCAGATTGGGACAGGTTATCTAGCGTCCTGTCTCTGTCACAGTCCTCTGACACAGCCCCATCTCCAGCCAGATCCCAGTCTTGATTCCAACTGTTATCCAGAGCCTAACAAAGTAATGATATCTTGCAGTAACATTTTTGGGAATCCTGGGATTTGGGTTAAGGATGTGCTTTTATGTTAACCCCGGGTGTGGGGATGTGGGGCTTCTCCAGACTGAAGCAGATGATTATGGTTTGCCTCATGCTCTAGCAGAGGAGTGGTTTTGCCAGCTGCAGATAGTTTCTGCGATTGTGTGGCACTGGGGATTCTGGGGACTTTTCACAGGGTATATAAATGCTATATGAATGAGAGGCAGGATTGGTGGTTGTTGGTCTTTGGTGGGTGGAGGGGATGGTTGCATTTTGTTAGCAGTCATGCTCGAAGAAGAAACAGAAGGAGACAAATTAGATTCAAAGATCTCTCTCCCTCCCGCCCCCTTTCTCTCCCTATCCTGTCCTTCTTTCTTCCCTATTCACCAATAGAGAGTGAAATGGCAGGGGTGGGGGTGGATAAAAAGTGGAAAAAAGCAGACCCACAAAGCAGCAAAGACCAGCTACAATGTCTCGTGGATTTTAACCTATACAAGTATAAAAACTCATTTAGTTCCACTAAGCTGCCCACTGGCCTTCTTACTAAGCCCTGTCTCCTTAAAACTAATTTCATGTGCAAGCTCATCTTGAACTCCTTCAAAGAAAAGTAAAACAGCTTGTAACCCAGCTCAGAACTGCGAGCTACGCATGTCAGCGATCTCTCTATACCGTGCTGACTTGGGTTGGTATACGTTGGCTGAGTGATTGGTTGAGACTGGGTCTTACACCGTAGCCCAGGCCAGCCCCCAGAGTACAATTTAGTCGAAGCTGACCTCAACTTCCCAGTGATCCTCCTACCTCAACTTCCTAACTGCTGGGATTACAGATATGGGCCACCACTACGAGAGTGAGCTTTAATGTTTTTAAGAGATGATTTTTGAGATGCTTGAGGAAGTGTTTATTAATAGAATGATGATACAGGGTCTTGAATTTTCTTTAAAATACTATAGGTAGAGTACAAGGAGGGAGAGGACATGAACAAACTCAGTGGGCCTTGATTTGGATCTGTGACATTCCCCAGAACCCCATGAGCTACAAGCTTGGCTGCCAGCCTATGGCATTACTGGGAGGAGGTGGGGTGGATTCTACCTGAGCTCACTGCATGTGATAAGGGGACATGGCTTCCCCCATCTCTGTGCTTTCCAGCCTTCACAAGAAAGGAATTTTGTTCTACCCTGTGCCTCCTACCATAACCTCCTGTCACAAGCCCCATTAAGTGAACTTTCTGATGCTTTCTGCATCAAAACCAACCTTTCTTCCTTCTAAGCTTCTTCCTTGTGTATTTTGTCACAGCAGCAGAAAGATGATGGTCACTACTGAGGCCCTGAGATGGGTGTCTAGGGGGTTAGTGTACAGTTGGAATGCAACTACCCCTGCTTTTAGGGATATTTGAAATCCCCGTTATTGGATACTTTTTTTCCCATAGGAAAACCTCCTCACCAAATACACTGCATCTCTGTGTTTGTCAAGGCGCAGATTTTGCTTTCGTTGCCTCACCCACCTTTTTCCACGTGTAGTCGTAGCCGTCCACATTCATCACTGGCATAATGTAGAAATCCACGTGCCTCAGAAGTCTGGTGTATGTATTTTCTTTCCCATGGAATTGGGTTACCTGCAGTTAAACCGAGGGTGTTTAATGCCTCAGCTTAGGTCCCTCTGAGCTGGGCCTCAGTTTTAAATGAATTGTCCTCTCTTCCAAGCTGTTTTAAGCTTTCAATGTGAAGATTTAGTTTGCAAGAAGAATGACAGATCCTTAAAGTGACTGAATTTACTGTAGCCGGATACCTCGTGGAACAGTGCCTTGCACACAGCCCTGACACCTTCTTATTTAATGAGGACAGAAAAATAGAACCCCCTCCCCATTTCTAACCCCTACTTCAAACATGAGGAAAGGATACCTCTAAAGCCATAAAGCCTACAACAAAGATTTCAAAATTGAAAGCCCAGCTATAGCTCATCTCCTTTTAAAATCCTTAGTAACCGAGACTCTTCCTAATCTTGTTTTAGACCAACGCTTCTCAACCTGTAGGCCTCTGCCCCTTTGGAAGTCAAGTGATCGTTTCATAGGGTTCACCTAAGACCATCTGCACATCAGATACGTACATTATGATCCACAGCAGCAGCAAAATTACAGTTACACAGTAGCAATGACAATAATGTTATGGTTGGGGTCACCACACCATGAAGAACTGTGTTAAAGGGTCGCAGCATTAGGAAGGTTCAGAACCACCGCTTTAGACTGAGACTTAATTAGATGAATTTTTACATACTCCTTAGAACCGTCACCAAGTTTGTTTCCGGTCCTTTCCCTCACGTTTTGTAATGTGGCTGTAATGCAAATGCAGCTAATCTTGGAGGTCCTTGCTCTGAGGTGCTGGCACTCACCATCTGGCCCTCACTCACCCCCATGTTGACTCCCATCCAGCTTAGAGGGTACATCTTTCAGCAGTCCAAGGACACCCACAGAGTTCACTCCAAAATGATAAAAAAAAATCTCAGGCAAGAGAACCTCAAAGAATGTTGTCTAGCAGGTGAAACCGTGTCACCCGGAGAGCTTTGTTTTAGATTTTTCATACTACAGCAGCATCCAGACCTTTTATATTGTACATTAGTTTATGCACATTAGATTAGGATAGTTTGTTGTCTTGAACACAAATCAAAAGATATCAGTAAGAAACAGCTTTTTCTCATTAGGAACTCGTAAAGGTTTCTTTTAAATCCTACTTTAGGGCTGGAGAGAGTGCTTAGCACTTCAGATTCTGGACAAGGGTCTGATGCCCAGCACCTACAGCAGATGGCTCACAGCCACTGCGACTCCAGCGTCAGGAGGACCTGGCTCTTCTGGCCTCCATGGGTACCTGCACACTTGTGCATGCACTCACACATACATACACATAATTAAATTATGTGGACATAATTAAAACATGTCCACACGGAGAGCTACCAGCATTTAATGGCTTCAGAGAGAGGACAAGATGGTCTTCTCCAGGCCCTGATAGGTTATCTAATCCCAAGTGGTCATTTCTAAACATATATACATAGGGGCGACACTAAATAAAGTTAGCAGATTGTATTTATAAACGTGTGTGTGTGTGTCTGTGTGTGTATGTGTGTCTCTGTGTGTCTGTGTGGGTATGTGTGTGTACATGTGTGTGTCTGTGTGTGTGTGTCTTTGTGGGTATGTGTGTCTGTGTGGGTATGTGTGTGTCTATGTGTGTGTGTGTGTTCATGTGTGTGTCTGTGTGCATGAATAGCTAAAAATAAACAGCTGTGACATTGACAAGTAGAGGAGGAGACATAGAAGGAGTTGGGATATGACGCCAATACAATACTCATTTGTGGAAGTTTCAAAAACTAAAATATATCCATACAATTGTGCTGTACATAGCATCACTATCCACACACACACTTCTATGCTTTTATTTACCTAGGGAAGAGTTGCTTGTCAGAAGTAAAGCATTTACATATCTCTTGTTGTACCCAGGTTGAATGTTTAAAAAGCGTCAATGAGTAAATAATGCACGTCCACCAGCAGTGGCCACGCCCATTTTCAGTAGTGTTTTCTCTTTTAAGTTGATCAAAATGGATGACACATGTACTCATTTTAGTATTTGAAGCATAATTTTACTGTCTTTATTCATTATGGAGGCTTATAGACCTCCTATGTCATTTTATGGAATACTCTTTATCTTATGTATGATTTTTTTCTTAACTCCAATCCCTTCTTCAGGGGCAGAGTTTTTTTTTTTATTATGACACATGGAGAAGCATTATCTGTTCGGTAAGTGTTTGCTTTATGTTCATTTCCCAAGGATGGGATGTAGCAAAGGCTGTCCAGACAGTTCAGAACTAAATGTTGACTGATGGTGATGGTGATGATTAGGACCAAGCAGAAAATGGCTTCCAGTACTTTTTCTACTTAGGAAGCTCATCACTTAATAGTATGTTGTTTGCTAACTGTCATTCAGTGTGGACACTACAGTTCTCCCAAGCTTCACTTGTAAAACATGGGCCAAGAATTCCAGGTTATGATACAGGGAAATGCCGCTTAACTCTACTCCAGTTGATTCTGACTCCAGTGATCTCGGATCTCTCGTGGAAAAACACTGGCCTGCAGGAAGTACTTACATAGCCTATGAACCACAAGCAGAAAGCTGGTGAAATCCACTCTCTGGCATGGATTCCACAGTCGATCCATATGGCATTTTTGACTCTGTGTTCCTTTCCTGAGACCTGCACACACACACACACACAAAAATAAAAATACAGCACAACAATCTTTCCTTTTCTTTCCTTTTACTTTCCTTTCCCCATCTTTCCTTTTCTCTTCTTTTACTTCAGCTTTCAATATATATATATATATATATATATATATATATATATATAGTTTTCTTGAAAATTCTCAGAAGTAAATTTAAAGGCCAATGAAATGGAAGGGACAGTTGCTTAGCTGTAACACATGTGGAGTGGGAACGACATTGAAGCCAGACTGTTAAAGTCTTCCCATCCCTGCACTACATAAGCACAACAGACAGAAAGAGACGCAGAGAACAGTTGCTGTAAGCAGGTCTCTACACCTCAGAGGTAACCAGTGCTTGCTGGTGGGCAGTTGTCTGCAGGAAAGATACAGACTTCAGAAGTACAAACTCCCTCAAATTTCTCCCTTTAACATACATACTCTTTCTTCAGTTCACCCCCCAAAGAATGAACACATCACCAGCTGATTCATACATCCAATACCATTAGATTAGGGCCAGAGGCTTTGACCTGATGCACAAAATGGATGGCTAGTAAAAGTGTCAACTCTGGAGCAAGAATGATTTTTTTTTGTTAAGCCAGTTAGAATACCAATGTGAATGGAGAAGAGGCTCTCGTGAAGTGCCACTCCTAGCGGGGCAGGAAGTTGGCAGTTGATGGTTGTTGAGGGAGGGTTGTAGAGTGAGTTTTCTCCAGGGATGAAGTCTCTGAATGTCTAGTACTTCTGTTGATAGTCCTATAGTCATATGTATATGGATAACATTAAGTGAGAGGAGGAGAGGGAGGAAGAGAGGGAGGACGGGAGAGAGGGAGAGAAGGGGAAAGAGAGAGGGGGAGAGAGAGAGAGAGAGAGAGAGAGAGAGAGAGAGAGAGAGAGAGAGAGAATATGGAGGAGATGGGGAGAAATTGAAGATTTGACCAAAACATGTTATATATATGCATGAAATTATCAATAATGAAAGAATTCTCAAGAACATTTCCAAAATCAATCACAATTTGTTTGATCTAAAACTCTTTTTCTTTATTTTTATTTTATTTTTAGGAATGTTTTTCCTGCATGCATGTCCACACCACGTGTGTGCCTGGCCAAAGGAGGATGTTGAATTCCTTGAGACTGGAGTTACAGATGGTTGTGAGCTACCATGTGGGTTCTGGGAGTCAAATCTGGGTCCCCTGAGAGGGCAGGCAGTACTCTTTACCACTGAGCCAACTCTACAGGTCCCGTAATTTATATGGAGAAAAAGGAGAATTATAAATTCAAACAAATAACTGAAACAAGAAGAAAAGTGAGCAAATATGGTTATTTTCACCATTCTTGGAAGGTTTCCTTTCCCAACCCACAGTTACCAACATCTAAAGAAGAGGGAAAGAAAAATGGCTGCTAATGCCATTATCTAATCTAATAATTTGATTATCTGATCAAATAGGTGTGGATGATTCCATCTAGTCAATGTAAAAAAACGTCCTTACTTGTCCAGTTATTGTCTTACTTGATCATTCATTCATGTCTACATACTTCGGCTTTACTGATAAATCACCTGCTGCCTCCCACACAGACAGCATTGTGGGTCTGCAGAACTGTATGCTGTGTGCACATCTTAGGTGAGAGTAAAACTTGATGCACCCAACCAGGATGCAGGATTTTTCTCATGTGTTCATTCAGCTTCCAGACATGCAGTTGCAAGATTACATACACAAAATAAGAAAGTGTCATGGGTGGGCATCCCATGACAATTCCCGTGGAACTAATCAACTGATTAACTAAGTCTGATTAACTAACTCAGTCTGATTAACTAACTCAGTCTGATTAACTCAGTCTGATTAACTAGCTCAGTCTGATTAACTAACTAAGTCTCATTAACTAACGCACTCCCATTAACTAACTCAGTCTCATTAACTAACTCAGTCTGATTAACTAACTCAGTCTCATTAACTAACTCAGTCTCATTAACTAACTCAGTCTCGTTAACTAACTCAGTCTGATTAACTCAGTCTGATTAACTCAGTCTGATTAACTAACTCAGTCTGATTAACTAACTCAGTCTGATTAACTCAGTCTGATTAACTAACTCAGTCTCATTAACTAACTCAGTCCCATTAACTAACTCAGTCTGATTAACTAACTCAATCTTGTTAACTAACTCAGTCTGATTAACTAACTCAATCTTGTTAACTAACTCAGTCTGATTAACTCAGTCTGATTAACTAACTCAGCCATTAGAAGAACCCAGCACTGCTCATTTCTGCCATGATTCTGCACTGAAAGTTGTTGTTGGGGGCAGATTGAACCTGAGATCCCAATTTAGTGTCTTATCTTTGAGTGACTGAAAATGCTTACCTATTTCCAGTGATTATATACCAATTCTACACCACTAAGCAAATGTATTTTTTTCTACTAATTACATTTCTCCAGAGCTTCTCTTCAATTTTTAAGGGAGAGAGTGTGGGAGAAACTATGGAATTGGAATGTGTAAAGGGAAATGTTATCATGGTCTTGATGCTCACAGCTTTCCCAGTATTCACATTCACCCATCTTCCATGAGCATATTTATTCAAAGAAGACACCCATCCAAGGCAATAGTCCTCTCTCCCTTATTTGGATATTGTTAACTACAGGGTTGAAAAAGAAACCCTCCCAGAATGGTATAGATGGCGACATTTAATTCTCTTTTCTTCTTGTCTTTGTTACCCTACATTTTCTTTAGTCTCTTTATTTCAATATCCTGAAATTATTTTGTAACTAATTTTTAAAAATCAAATTCTCCCCCACAAGATTCTGCAACTTAAAGTAAAGGACCCCATGAGTGGTGACTGAGGCTGTGGTGTGGCCCTGCTCTCTCTCCTTACCTGGTCTGGTGGCACAGCTCCTACTTTGGTTTCAAAAGCTAGGGTCCTGTTTGTCCAAGAACAACTCAACCTGCACAATCTCTCTGAGAGGTAGTGATATAAACAAAACAAGGGTTTGAAGAGTAGCCCAGGCTACCCCCCTGGTTTTATGAATGTGGCAGCTGCAGCCCAGAGGAAGTGGATTGTCTTGTTGTCTATGTCTAATGTACCATGAACACAGGCGAGTGGAACTCTAGAGCTGAGTTTCAGTCTTATAAACTCATTACTCAAGAAAAGAAAAGTTAAAGGTAATTTATCCCTAAGTAGCTGGATATCAAGCTTAAGATGCATACACTCGAAATAAAAATATTTCCTGAACAACAACAACATCAACAAAAAAAAGCAGAGGTAAGTAAGTAAATCATAACAAACACCATTGGAGAGTTGACTGCCCTCCCCACAGGTGACTCCCTGCACATACCTTTAACACATAAAGTGGGTACTTTTCATATGAGGATCCAATGTAGATTTTCTGGAGCATGTCAGGGTGCTGTTCAGTTATAACTTCTATCCAGGAATAGATCTATGTCAATGGAAGTCACAAGTTAGTCACAGGACAAGCTCAAAGGATGTCCCTGATCACAGGGAGTAGGCAGCTTCTTCATGTACAGGAGATCTCCACTCCATGATCAGCATCTAGATGAGCTGAAGAATGGAAACCACCTGGGGTTGTGTATTTCCTCTGCTGAAAATGAATAAAAGCAGAGTTCTGGTGAATTCTAAGGATTAGGAAACTATCGAAACAGCTCTAAGAAGCAGACAGCAAAGAGTTAATCTTTAAAATGTGGCCTTGAAAATTATTGGCTTCTATTTAATTTTATTTTATGTCTGTGGATGTATGTCTATGCACCACATGGGTGCCTTGGAGGCCAGAAGAGGGTATTAGATCCTTTGACCCTGTATTTACAGACAATTGGGAGCCACCATGTGGGTGCTGGGAATTGAAGGCAGGTCCCATGGAAGAGCAGCCACTGCTCTTAACTGCTGAGCCATCTCTCAGCCCAGACACTACATTTTATTCATTTTCTGGTGCTTAGGTTGGAATTCAGGGCCTTGTACATAACAGACAAGCACTTTGCCACTGAGTTATGACTGAGCTATGCCTTGGGCTTTTGTTATTTTGTTTTTTGAGACAGCATCTCACTATGTAACTCAGGCTAACCTTGAGCTTATTATCTCCCTGCCTCAGCCGTCTGAGTGCTGAGGTTATGATTTGAGCCACCACACCCCACTCAATCATTTTAGAGCAGTGGTTCTCAACCTGTGAGTTGCAGTCCCTTTGGCAAATGTCCATCTCCAAAAATATTTACACTTCATAACAGTAGCAAAATTACAGTTATATTGTAGCAACACAAATAATATTATGGGGTCAGCACAGCATAAGGAACTGTATTTAAGGTTTGCAGCAGCAGGAAGGGAGAGAACCACTGTTTTAGACGCTTATGACATTGAGACCCTTGTCTCTCTTTAGTAGGTCCTAGGTCCTCCTACCAGGCATTCTGGAGATCACATTACAAGGCTTAAAAAAAGAAATTCAGTGCTGGGAGATTACTGTTGCTAGAGTGGTTGCTGAGCAAGTGTGAGTACCCGGGTTCAGATCTCCAGCACTCGTGTACAACAGGCACTATAGCATGCCTGTGTAATCCTGACACTGGGGGAGGGGAGAGTATGTCAGGAGGGACAGAGGGAGAGCTTACTGGCCAACCAGTCTAGCTGAATCAGTGGGTCACAGGTTCAGAGATTATGTCTCAAAAAGTAACATGGAAAGCAACAGATAACAAATGTAGACCTCTGGCCTGTAAATATATGTACTTGTGTGTGTGTATATATGTGTACGCGCACTCGCATGCATACACACACACACACACACACACACACACACACACACACACACACATTCACATTTTAGGACCAAGACAACCTGGGCACCCTTTTTACACACGAAAAATATCAACATGATTTCTTCCTACCATAAACCTAATGAGACTGTGGTGACTACAAAAGTTAAATATGTGTAAGCTAAAGAAAGAAACTCCAGGGGTTGGGGATTTAGCTCAGTGGTAGAGCGCTTGCCTAGGAAGCGCAAGGCCCTGGGTTCGGTCCCCAGCTCCGAAAAAAAGATCCAAAAAAAAAAAGAAAGAAAGAAAGAAAGAAACTCCATAACAAGCAATGGCCTTACTCCCTTCAGCACAGGAGTCCAGAGAAATCTGAGGGTCTACCAAAACTCCAATGGGAGAAGAGATAATTTCTAGGGCTTACTTTAGCACCTCCTTTCAAGTAGGTATTGAATTGTCATCTGATATGCAATAGCTGGGACCAAACTTGGTTATGTCTCATTACAGACCAACTTGCTCCGTAGTCTTGGGCCCTATGAACTTATGATGATTGGTTCTCTGGTTTTATCTCTACGAGCTTTCCTGGTGATGATTTCATGTAGCAATCCTGGCTGATGGTAACTGGACCATCATTTACCCTAGGTCTTCTGGAGGCACAATCAGCAAGAACACTTTGCTCTTGAGTGCCAGGGACAAAGATGTTACTGAAAGTCCTGTCACCAAGTTCCAACTTGGTCTATAAGGTGTCAGAGATGTAACCACCAAATGGTTATTCACTGGAATTTTATTTCCTACATTAGTTATATGGGTGAACATGTCTGAGGAAACTACTTCATGGACTAATCAATGCTGTATTACTGGTGAGTCAGCATATTTCTTTGCAACAGCTCCATAGCCAACTTCATTGATGAACTTACTAAACCATCTTGGGTGGTCATGATGAGGTATTCATAAGTAGGGGAAGGATAAAAGAATTTCCTGAGAGTAAAAGTACCGTATTTCCAGTGAGTCTCTTAGAAATGATCTGGAGTAGGGAGAGGGGAAGTCTACAATACTTTTTGAAATACCATGGCGATGGTACAGTGGTCTGCTGAAGTCCTGCTCAGTAACCTGACGACGTTCAAGGGAGGCACTGATCTGGTCTCACTACTGTCCTTAAAAGAAGAGATTCAGACAGAAGGAGACATGTGGGAATGTACAAAGGAAAGACATATGTCCAGGTTGGTTGTACACCAACCCAACATATGCTAGAGTTATCTGGGAAGAGGAAGGTCAATGTAGAAAATGCTTTGCTCAAATTGGCTGTAGACAAGTATGTGGGAGCATTTTCTTCATTATGAACTGATAGACGACGGCCCAGCCCACATGCATGCACACACACACATGCACACGCACACACACACACACACACACGCACATACACTGTCCCTGAGCAGGTGGTTCTGTGTGGCATGAGGGAAACCCCTTTTCTCCCTGGTTGCTTTTGGTCATGGTGTTTATCAGAGCAGGAGAAAGCAAACTAGAACAGCATTGGAAGAAAGGAAACAACTGTCTCCAAGCCAAAGAAAGAAGCCTCAGAAGAACCAACCCCGCCAACACTTTGATCTTGAACTTCTTGCCTCCAGAAATGTGAGCAAATAAACATCTAGACAGGCTGTCATTCTGCTATGGACTCCTTAGCACAGGAGCACAGCCATGATGTTTGTTTGCTCTCCCAAGTCTTTCATGGGAGTATGGTAAGACAACATAACTTTCTGGGAAAAAATTTTACTAATGTATTTTGAAATCCTCCTGTTGAAGGCATTTCCTTCTGCCTAGAAAACTCAACACAGTGGCATCACAGGCATCTTCTGCTTTTCCAGCCACTCCTGCCTAGACGCTCCACATCGAGTTCGTCTCACATTGCTGGCGGCAGAGGCCAGTGGGAAGTGCCCTATGGAGAACAGATATGAAGGACGCTAAAGAGAAATAATGTGGGTGTGAAAATGTAAGAGCCCATCAGTCAGCCGGGCACAGAGGCTCTGGAAGCAGACTGAGCTCTGGATTAACCAACTGGAAAGAAATGGATGGTTTCAAAGATGAAAGATAGAAATCGATTCTTATGACCCAAGTTTCAGTTGTGGTTCCTGCCAACTGGGGGCACCCAGTCAAAGACATATCCTGATTTAAAGGCTCCTACCCAGAAGGATAAAAGGCAGTCACGTGCAGCATTTAAATATAAGGTAATATATCACTTTAATTCTATGACATAATCTGGTGATTATTAAGAATAAAATTCAGGCGCTCACTTCGGCAGCACATACACTAAAGTTGGAACGACACAGAGAAGATTAGCATGGCCCCTGTGCAAGGATGACACGCAGATTCGTGAAGCGTTCCATATTTAAAAAAAAAGATTAATATTCAGAGAACTGTGGAGATGGCTCAGTGGTTAAGAACACTGACTGCTCTGACAGAGGTCCATAGTTCCTTCCACCCACATGATGGCTTGTAACCATCTATAATGGGATCTGATGTCCTCTTCTGTCTGATGCCCGATTCTGTCATGCAGCCAATGTGCAAATAGACCACCCCATCCATATACATAAAAATAAAAAAATAAATCTTTAAAAAAGGGATAAAATTCAGATAATGGTCCAAAGATACATGAGCAACTGCATGTTGGACAGTTTCAACGTAGCAGACTCATTCTTTATTTTCTGCTGTCACTAGCATTTAATAGTCTCTTCAGTGTCCCCAGAAATGACAGTTACTCTTAGCCTTAGACTCACATGCTGGCGTAGAACCAGTTTATCAAATATGGGGGCGCACTTCCCAGGGGAGACATCAGTGAAAGGATGACTTACCACCATCTAATCAACCTAAGTGTGATTTAAAAATCAAATCAAAACCCCTCTGCTGGTTATGGTTGAAGTGGCAATTCTGGTCAAGAGAACACAGTACCTTTGAGGATCGGCAAAGTGACTTACTTCATTTAACGAGTGATACTGTTCATAGTATGAGGAGGAGGCTCGGGGGCTAACAGTGTCATTGGACGTCTGCTGTTGAATTAGATCCTCCACGTTGTTCATCAGGACGCTGAAGAGGAAGCAGAGGGTGAGTGATTTCCAAGCACAGTGCTGGCCTTCCTGCACGGCCCATTGTAGGCACGGTGTGTGAGCTTGTGAGAGAATTGACAGCAGGTCTAATGAGCGATTCAGCAAGTAAAACAATACAGCGGTGTATGGAGACAAGATGAATCCTCAGACCCAATTAGCAGAGCCCGGTGGACACTAGGGAGAGGGTATGAGGTGTAGTTTCAGGACTGCCTAAACCTCATTCTTCTCTACCAACATCTCTTATCTGGACTGTGATTCTTCAGTGTGTATCCTATAAAGATTGTGATGGTTGATCTTGGCTGCTAGCCAAGGAAGAAGGAACCTCAACCAAAGACCTGTCTCTACCAGATCGGCTGTGGACAAGGCTGTGGGGCGGTTTTTGGATTGCTGGCTGATGCAACAAGGCCCTGCCCACTGTGGGTGGTACCATCCCTAGGCAGCCGGGCTATATTAACCAAGTTTGTTGACTATGAGCCTAAGAGTAAGCCTAAGCAACACTCTTCTGTGGGTTCTGCTTCAAGCTACTGCCTCGACACCCCTCAAGGGTGGACTATAATATGCAAGGTTAAATAAACTCTTCCCTTCCGGTTGTTTTTAGTCTTGGTGTTTATCACAGCGACAGTAATCTGGCTAGAACATAGAGACTGATGCTTCCAGGGCAGTGTCTGTTCTCAGTGAGGGACACAGGAGAAGCACACTGAGCAGCTTTTCTTTCTTGTTTTTCACTGATGTATCCCTGGTGTTCTGCAGGACAAAACATGAACAAACCTTTTGCCAATCAAAAAGCAGGGAAAGATAAAATGGAGACTGTTAGCTTGCTTACCTCCTGACTAGGCAAGTACTTTATCAGAATTACCCACCAGCTATAGGGATGAACAATTTGGAATTAGCTCTCATACTGATGAAGATTTCTTTATTTAGGCCAGAGGATTGATTTCTGCCTCCACCATGTTTCAGCTGGCTGACTTTGGGAAGTTTCCTTGTAAGTTAAAAAACAAAAACAAAAAACTCTGGGGCTGGAGAGACAGTGCAGAATACTGGCTGCCACAGCAGAGGACAGAGTGTGAGTCCCTAGCATCCTCATAGTGGCTCACAATCATCTCTACCTCTAGTCTTTTGGCCTCGGTGGGCAATGCACGCAGGTGGTGCATAGACATACATGCAAGCACAATATGTGCACATAAAATAAAAATAAATCGATTTTAAACTTTTTTATCTGTCAGCGTCTAGCTTGCACAGTTCTATAAGGACAAGTGAAACAATGTAAGGGTTGGCTCAGTACAGTCCCTGGAAGGGGCAGTAAATACCTCTAATAAGTCTTCAATAATTCTCCCAACATATTTAAAGACAGTGTCCATCGGCACACATCAGACCATGGTCTCAAGCAGTATAAAACAATGGCAGGGGGACACTGGCTTGTGGACCGTGGTTCAGGAGAGGAGAAAATGATCCAGAGAAACCAGAGGAGGGAATGGCCTCTGCACAGAAACACCCAACACACTGGATTTGCTTTTTTGTTTTTTAAACACCTTTGTATCATAAGATGCAGGGTCACTGTTATTTCCCTCCAGTGCAGGGTTATAATTCCTACCAGATCATGCAGGTGACTAAGTGGCAGTGCGGAATTCCATTGTCAGACCCTCTTTCTAGTTGGGGGCTGGCTCTTCAGAAACATTGAGAAGAAAGAATCCATGACAGCTTTGTCTCCTTTTCCAAGAGACATCCCACTTAGCTGAGTGTGACGATCACTGTTAATTTGACAGCCTCTAGAATCACTGAAGAGACAGGTTTCTGGGCAGGTGAGGGGTTTTTCTAGATCAGGTTAACCAAGACAGGAAGACCCATCTTAAATAAAGGTGGCAGTATTCCAAGGGCTGCATGTGAAGGAGAGAGGGAGCCGCCAGCAGCAGCAGCAGCAGCAGCAGCAGCAGCAGCAGCAGCAGCAGCAGCAGCAGCAGCAGCAGCAGCAGCGCTCGTTGCTCTCTGCTTCCTGGCTATGCATGCAGCGTGACTGGCTCCTGCCCCCACGCTTTGCCTGCCGTGGCAGACTGTGTTCACTGACAACCCCTTCTGTGGTGGCTACCCTTAGCAGTCAACTTGACTACATCTGGACGTAGCTAAAAACCTAAGCAGACGGACACATCTGTGAGGACCATTTAGCTAGTTGGATGGTATGAAGACTCAGCATAAGTCTGAATCGTTTGAGGTCAGGAGACCCACCCTCAGTCCGGGCCCCACCTTCTCATGCCTGCCTATAGAAAGGACACAGAAGAAAGGAACACTGCCTTTTGCATTCTCTCTCTCTCTCTCTCTCTCTCTCTCTCTCTCTCTCTCTCTCTCTCTCTCGTTTTCTCTCTTTCTCTCTGTCTGTCTCTCTCTCTCTCTCCCCCCGCCCCCCGTCTGAGGTAATCCTTCACTGGTATTAGAGCCTGCTTTTTCAGGGTTCCAAAGGACACTGAAGAGCAGCCGAGATATACCAGTTCTAGGGGTTCTTTGCAAGTATGCCCACTATTAAGTATTATGTGTTTATATGTAATTAATATATATGTAATTATATATATACATAATTTTACACACATACACACACACACCCACACACACAGTATCAACTCTGTTCGTCTAGAGATCCCTGCCTAATACATCTTCCTTCTTTCCTTTGTCAGGTTTTTTTTCTCATTGTAACAAGGAGACAATAACTAATGCCACAGAGATGATGGTTTTGCCTACCGGGAAGAGAGCAGTCAGAGAAAGAGGCTGAGTGAGAGGTGTGGAAGACCACTGGGTTTTAATTCCGATGAAAGACCAAAGCTGGTTAAACCACTTGTCACTGCATTTGGTCTTTGGTCTCATCACCAGCCTGTCACAGAGACTGCCATGCCACCATTTTTAATAAACTCCATTTTCCCACAAAGCAATTATACTGTTTCTCAGTCAAAGACACAGTGGGTGTTTATCATAGGTTTTGAATATATGTAGCAAAGGATACCTACTTAAATGGAATTCTGCTCGCATTTAAATAGGCTTTGACACTGTTGACATCAGACGCATTCACAAAGAAGTGGACTTCCTTTTTCTTCTCAATGAATTCAGCTGTCACTGGCTGCCAGAGAACAACCTACAATTTGTGGGGGGAAATTGTTAAATTGAAAACTGAACCGTTTGCATCATTTGCAAAACTAGCTAGGCCCATCTAGCTACTTGTCTCTAGAAGGCTGTGACAAAGACACCTCTCAGCCAGTCTCCACCCCGCACACAGTGATATAAACATTCATTCTGCAGGGACCTCTTTTACCCACTGCTGCTCTAGCTGCCAAACAGACCCCGAAACACTCCAGCTGCTTCATATTTGATGAGAAGATGAATACATTTATGACTTCTATGGAGCTGGATGTGCATTTCAGGTGCTTAAAAGAGAAAAGAAATTCTAGGAAGGAAGTTTGATTACACGTCAGTTTTGCTTAGTAAAGAGTCCGTGCGTTTGATATTGTTATCACATCAGTGTTCTGTTCTTTCATCTAAAGCCTTGGAATATTTACAGTTTTCTCATTCTACCGCACTTCTCCAAAGTGCTTTCAGGCTTTTTTTTTTCCTTATTAGAGCACCAACCAGGCAGATGCAAAGATTAGCCACTGAAGAATCATACCTAATTTGTCTAAGAGCATATAGGCAGGCTCAGAATAAGCAATGAGATTCTGAGGTAAACAAGAACACACTGTTGTGACATATATACGAAAATGAAAAAAAAATGAACTCAAGTTTGGGTTTTTCTTTTTTGTTTTTTTTTGTAAGCTTATTAAACAATGAAGAAAAAAAGCAGACAAGGAACAGAACAGAGTGGTTAAAATTGAGATATTTTTGATCCTTTTTCTAGAGATATTTTATTTTTATCGTATGAGATGGCCAGGGATGTGTTCCACTCAGCTCTGTGCCTGTCAGGCGCACAGGTGACCACCCATGTGATGTACACCTCGGGCTGAGGCCTTCCTGCTCAGGCTACTGCTCATGCCACCTCACACTGTGTGTTCCTGTAAGGTCGTTCCCCCCAGAGTGGGATTCTGGTAACCATTTTGCTAAAGCAAAGCTTCCACTGCCTGACCGGGGAAATGCTCTGCCGTCTGAGAACTATCATCGTGACCCTCCGTTCTGCTGGGTCATCTCCTGCCCCATGCAATGAGGGCACCTCCACCTCCTCCAACTCCCTCTGTCTTCTTTATCATTAGCAAGCACTCCTGACTGCCTGCACCTGTGTTGGATCTCGAGTTCCCAAAGAACACGAACAAACACTGGCTCATTCACTCTCTGCTGCCTACCAACTTTCCACATCTTGGACTTCTGGGGAGCTGGGACCCAGGCACAGACATTTTAATCAAAGTTTTCTTATAGCTTATGTGCCTACCCGTTAGCTAAGAACCACCATTCTCCAAGCAAAATATTGTCAACTTTCTCCTGCTGTAGCAGCTCTGTGCTGACATGCTTATAGCTTCAAGGTAATACCATGATACCTCAAATAAAGGTAAAGGTTTGATTCTGGAAACCATAGGCCATGTGGTTATAGCCAGATACCTATAGACAGACTGGAAGGGAAACACAGTTCACAGTGCTCACAGGGGAAAATGCTAATGTAAATGTAAGTTAGGGGAATTACCTCGTAAGTTGTAGTGAGATTCTGAAGAAGTTGAACTTGCCTGGAGGTTCGAGGGAGAGCAGATAGAACATGGCCACTGGGGAGGGAAACAGGGTTTGGTTAAATAACAACACGATACTGGCATACACTCACCAGAGGAAACAAAGTGTATCAGGGCACAGGCAGACTCATCGTAAAGAGTTAACAACCTCTTTCTCATACTCCTAACTAATCACAGAACCACAGCTCTTGGGTGCAGAGCACTGATCTCTTTCCTCTCCCTTCTGTGCACTCAGGTACACAAGGGCTTAGGTCTGAAAACAGATGACAAATAAGTTTGCTTTTATTTTTGCACATGGGAAATGCAGGACTCTAGTTTGCTGTCACTGGGAGTGTGAACTAGTAGAGCCTTTGTGGAAAGCAGTGCAGAGTTTGCTCAAGGAAAGATAGAGCTCCAATGTACTCTGACAACACTGCTGGCCATGAGGAAATGAAATTAGTACATCAGAGAGACATCTGCACTCTCACTTTTGTTGCAATACCCCTTGCTGCTGTGGAGTCAATCTGAGTGTCCTTCACTGGATACGTTGATAAAAAAGTGTGATAAATACACAGACACACACAGTGGAATAATACCCAGCCATTAAAAAGAATGAGATCCTTGGGTCTAGAGAGATGGCTCAGTAGTTAAGAGCATTTGTTGCCCTTGCTGAGAACCCATGTTCAATTCCCAGGTTCCACATGGCAGGTCAAAACCATTTGCAACTATAGTTCTGAGAGATCTGACACCTTCTTCTGACATCAGTAGGCCCCAGAGATGTACATGGTGCACATATATACAGGGCAGACAAAACACTCATACACACGCGCGTGCACACACACACGAGAATTCTAAGAGAAAAAAATGTCAAAGAATGGGATCCCATCACGTATGTCAACAGAGATTATGTTAAGTAAAATAAGCCAGGCACAGAGAGGCTAACACTATGTGATTTTTTTAAAAAAGATTTATTTATTTATTCTATATATGTGAGTACATTGTAGCTGTCTTCAGACACACCAGAAGACGGCATTGGATGCCATTACAAATGGTTGTGAGCCACCATGTGGTTGCTGGGACTTGAACTCAGGACCTCTGGGAGAGCAGTCAGTGCTCTCAACTGCTGAGCCATCTCTCCGGCCCTACACACTATGTGATCTTATCTATGTGTGGACTCTAGAGGAGATCTCAAGATGGGAGGGAACAGAAAAGTGGTTACCAAAGAAGCTGGGAGGTATAGGAGGAAATGGGTCAGAGAGCAAGAGAGAGTAAGAGAGAGAGAGAGAGAGAGAGGAGAGCCGCAATAACATTCGCCACCACAAGATGGCGCTGGCTTCCACTGCGCCCCACGTGGAAAGCCGGGATAGCTTTTGCCATTACAAGATGGCACTGGCCTCCGCCGCGCCAGCCCGACTTTCTTTCAGGAAGTTAACTGTGTGCGCATGTGCAAGAGTGTCTTCGTGCCAGGTCTTTGCCCACTCCGGGGCGTGCCTATGAGATCATGGGTAAGCGACCAATCAGGTGTGGATGCGCCGCGCTAGGGTGTATATAAGCCACGCCATGCTGGCGCCGTGGCCGCCCCTCTCTTTAAGATACAATAAACGTTTTGCTGCAGAAGGATTCGTGTGTCCACGCGTGTTCTTGCTGGCGAGACAATAGCACGGGACATCTGTGCCGAAACCCGGGAGAAACGCCACACCATCGCCAGACGCCGAGGGCCCCCCCCCCCCCCCGTCCGTGGAGAGAATCCAGAACTGCAGTGTTTAGGGTAAGCTCTGAGAGATATGTTTGGTCTTGACCTCTTTCAATTCTCTCCCCCACTAGAAGATGCCGCGGAGGCTTTTGTTATCGTTTTAGCAGCCTTCATTCTTTCCCTTTTGGTTTTTGATTTTGTGGCTGCTGCTAGGCACCGTCAGAGGTCGTGCCTAGAAGATGGGAAATGCCGCCCAACTATGGTAGCAGGACAGAGAGTGCTAGGGGAGTTACAAGACAGCATGTCAGAAACAGAGCGGGATAAAAGATTAAAGAGCTCAAAGAAAAAAGGTACAAATAAGAAAAAAGACCCTCCCAAAGACTTCAGATCTGAGGGAGCGAGAGATTGGGGAAAGAACGCCCCGGGAGAGAAACAGAGAAAGGAGAAGAAAGCTTTGAAAAGGAGAAGCCTTTATCCGGTAAAGGAGTTAGAGGTTTTAGAGCTTGGTAGTTCAGAAACAGACGAGCTTAGCTCCTCTGAGGAAGAGGATTTAGAAGATGAGGCAGCTCGCTATGAAGAAGAAAGATATGGGCCTAGGTGGAGAGCCACTGTGAAGAAACTGAAAGTTATGGATCCTTTGTGGGCAAGGCTGATAATTTTGTTTAAACTTCACAGAGTCATACTGATCAGATTTGATAGAGGTAGACCGCCTGAAAAATTTATTCAGGAGAATCAAACAAAAGGACATCTCAATGCCCATGCACAGCTTGATGGGGTTAATGTAATTGGGTTGTGAGTGGAAATATTCAGGACTGTGTTTCACTTCCATACCATTTGTGAATGTCAGTCGTGCTGCTCAGATATCCCGTAATATATCTCAGTATCTTACAGGAATTTGGTTTTAACACGTTGATGGACTAGTCCAAGAATTGAGACAATCCATCGTCCATATCAACTCCACTCGAGTGGATGGTCACCGTGGAAGTGGTGGGAAAGGGGAAATCCTACCTCTCTGCTGACTCCTATTAGAACCTGGGTTCCTTTCGTGGAACACCATCTAGTTTTTTCCCTCTTTGCCTATTGTCTGTCCTTGGTGCACCAAGCTGTCCATGTATGTCAGTTTATGTCTGTGGTTTTTGTTTCTGTTGCTTAAATGTTTTATGTTTCATGTTCAAAAGAGAAAATGGGGGGCTGGGGATTTAGCTCAGTGGTAGAGCGCTTACCTAGGAAGCGCAAGGCCCCGGGTTCGGTCCCCAGCTCCGAAAAAAAGAACCAAAAAAAAAAAAAAAAAAAAGAGAAAATGGTAAAAACTTTATCTGCTGGTCGTTCACACCTTGATTTGGTTTTAACTTGTTTCAAAAAAAGGAACGAATGAATAAAAAGCAGTTTCAAACAGTCCTTGGAGCCCTGTACCTGTAGCCAGGTGTCTAGGTCAGCTGGAGAAGCTGCCCAGGGGTGAGCGTCTGCATGAGCTGATTATTAGACTCAACAGGTGACAAGGTGCTTCTCTTAAAATCATAGCTAAAAAGGTAAAAATGGTGCTTGGTCTAAATATTAAAGATATGTGTAGTCACTTCAATTTTGTTTCTCATTGGTTTTAAATGTATAAATATGCTCTACATGCCTTGGTAATGGACTATTGGCTTTTAAGTTATTGGATATGGTTAAAAAGGTATAATATTGGTAACAGAAAGTTGACATAAAGCTGGTAATTTGGATGAAGTCATTCTAGACAACATGTGGCATGAGCCAACCTAGGGAAACAGGTCTAAATGGAGATAATATTTTTATGGAACTCTTATCCTAGAAACCAGGCTTCTAAAAGAATTTAGGACAGTGTCTCTTTGTTGAGGTATTGGAGACCGCACCATCGTGCGTTCATATGTAGGAATTAACAGTCAAACTTTGTAACGGTGTTTTGGAGACTGGATTTTAGAGGCTAGTTTGTTAGAAGTTGAGTTTTGCTTTCCAAAGTTGTGGTTTGCCCTGAAGTTATCTGTATTTTGATGCTAATTCCACTGCCCCAACAACAGCTGCCTAGTCACATACTCAGGACTCAGGTGACTTTCCAAAGTTGTGGCTGTGCTCTGTTGTTACAAGGAGAACTTAAAGATTGTGATTAAGGATTGCCAGTGTTACACTGACTAACTCAAACTTATTTGTAATTAAGAAAAAAATCAGACAGGTAGAGATTGTAACAGGATTTACGAAGGATTGATGAGGTTTTGAAACTTGTGAGAGCATAACAGCCAGTTTGCTTACTCCAACTGTCATTTCAAGATAGATTTAGAGGATTGTTTTTATGCAGTTTGTTTACATCCTGGCAATTGTGAGTTTTTATTTTGTGAGCTTGCTTATAATTTTAGAGAACCCATAAAGTGATATCATTAAAAATTTTACAAAAGAATGGCTAACAGCCTTGTATTATGTAATTTTGTCGTTTCTTCAATGTAAGAAGTTAGAACTTCAATCTTTCAGTGTATATGGAAATTTTTACTACAAACTTTTGCTCTCAAAATGAGCTTTAATATTTGGGGAGTAGCTGTTAGACTACTCCAGAAAAGAATATTTGAAACTAATTTTAAGCTACTAAGAATATGTTAATTGGCTAAGTACCTCACCTTACCAGAGGACTTAGGTCTTTGTTTGTTATCCACATTGGAGATAAAGCTTCAGTTGTGTTAATACAGAATTGTAGGCTAGAGTCATGGAAGTATTTTAAAAAGAAACCTAGTAAAACATCTTATTCCAAACAACAGTTAAATTGGTTATTACAAAATACTGATATTTGGCCTATTACATATACAAATTTTTCAGGCAAAATCGATAATTTTACTCTTTACGTGCTTTTGTACTTCCTGTATATTTGTGCATACAACCCATAAGAAATGCGCTTACTGTATTTAAAATGTTAAAAAAATCAAGCTTTCAATTCATATACTGATAGCCAATGTGTGGCTTGTGGTTTACAATTGATTTCAATTACTTAATGCTTTAATAGAGACAAGTTTTCTACATGAAATCAGTGAGTGATGATTTCAGTGTGAATTGTCTGACAACTCACTGTCCTTTCAGTGCTCTGGCTCAGACAACTATACAAAACCATAGAAAATGGTAATAGAGTTGATATGAAAGAGGAAGACTCCATTTGCTTACTTTAAATTCCCAGCCTCACCCTTCCAGCTCAGGGATTTCTAGTACAACTGAATCTAGACAATATTTACAGGATTTGACATTTCTAATTAATGCTTATGTTTAGGTAAATAAAGTTTGTGAGGTGCTAGAGAAATGGCTTAGTGGTTAAGAACACTAAATACTGTTACTTTATAGGACATTAAGAACTCAAACTGGATTGCCTGGACTCCTTAATAAGGGAGGGCAATGATACCAGGCAGATTATAGGCCTTACATAGGAACAATTAGTCAAAAAATCTCATTCTTTCTAATATTTTAATAATTAAAAAAGGGGAGTTATCCCTGTATGCTAAATAATGTTCCTTTTATTTCAATTTTAAAATTTGGGTGCCAAGGAACACTCTGAGTGTTTATGGCACCCTACAACTAGGCATACTTCTGATTAGGTGAAATAGAAAGATCCACGTATTGGCATGATCCTGTTCAGATATTTTATATGGGGTAGAGGGAATGTTTGTGTTTTTTCTACAGGATGCTACAAGAGTGTGCCAGCTGCCAGAAGTGGTTGGTGAGACTTGCTGATCCTGGTTGCATGAAGATTCAGCTCTCGTGGTTCGGGTCCCTGAAGTAATTCCTCTGCCCTGAGAGGAATATGGAAGATTCCCCCTCATCTTTTGTCATCACAGAGATTTTGGCGTTGCTGCAGTCAGTGTTACCGCTGCGTGTGTCCCGTCCCACTGTGGCCTGCTCTCTGACCCTCTGTGCACTGCTGCTTGCTGGAGAAGACTGGACTCCAGCCGTTGCTGCCCCCCTCATTCCCCTGGTGACTCTTGCTGCCTTAACTGGTGTTGTCATTTTGCAGTCTATAGCTTCACAGGAATGCCACCTGCGTAAAGCTGCTGTGGACTGGGGAACTCTGCCCTGGTTATGCAGATCTCAGACATGGTTCCATTGCCTGATGGTTGTTCCAGAAAAGAATGGCTGATCCTGAACTGTCCTGGGAAAGACCTTGTTATTTTCGCTGCTATTATAGCAGCCATTTACTGCTGCAGCCATTGTGTCTGCAGTGTCTGGAGTTACCCTCCCCCCAATCTATTGTTAGGCAAGCACAGTGGGTGAACTTTCTGGAGTAGTTGCTAGAACCAGATGAGGTGCCCACTACTTGTTGGGAGTGGCTCTGTTTGGTGAAGCCCTATGCTGTGGATTAGTGTTCATGCTATGGTTGGTTTGCAAACTCAGATCTCAACAGAAACGTGACAAGGTCGTTATCACTCAAGCACTTGTGGCCATTGAACAAGGGGCCTCCCCTGGAATTTGGTTATCTATGCTCAGGAATTAGTCGGCATCTGAGTTCTCTGCTCTTGCACCCCATGGATCTGTGGATCCATTGCACTGAGATGAGAGAGACTCAATGATTCTTTGATCAGCCCTTCTACATCGCTGAGGTTTCCTCATTGTACGCGATAGGGTGATCATGATTTCCCCACTAACTCATTTTCTGGCTGGCCTCTTTTTAGAGTTCACCCTAGGTCATTTAACAGTTACTGTCACACAGCACTGTGGTATCCAGAGACGGGCAACTTTCCTCATGCACAGACCAATCTAAGACACGGGGCCCGGTGGCGATAGGGTTACCCTACGATGGATAAGGCTGTGACATAGAGGAATGACCTAAGACAGGAGCCACAGCAGATGGACGTAACTGCAGGGACCTAGACCAGCCTCATACTAGTAAAACAATAAGGGGGAGATGTGGAGAGCCGCAATAACATTCGCCACCACAAGATGGCGCTGGCTTCCACTGCGACCCACGTGGAGAGCCGGGATAGCTTTTGCCATTACAAGATGGCACTGGCCTCCGCCGCACCAGCCCGACTTCCTTTCAGGAAGTTAACTGTGTGCGCATGTGCAAGAGTGTCTTCGTGCAAGGTCTTTGCCCACTCCAGGGCATGCCTATGAGATCATGGGTAAGCGACCAATCAGGTGTGGATGCGCCGTGCTAGGGTGTATATAAGCCACGCCATGCTGGCGCCGTGGCCGCGCCTCTCTTTAAGATACAATAAACGTTTTGCTGCAGAAGGATTCGTGTGTCCACGCGTGTTCTTGCTGGTGAGACAATAGCGCGGGACAAGAGAGAGAGAAATCCATAGATGCAAATTGTTGTTCGATGAAATACGTTCTACCACACAGGGGCAACTATGATAAGCAAGACTGTGCTATCTATATGTTCACAAAGCCAGAAGAGAGAATATGAATGTTTTCACAAATAAAAGATAAATCTGTGAAGAAGGGAGATGCTCAATGCCCTGATCTTATTAAACAGTGTGGATGTGTATCCTAATATACCCCTGTATTCCACAAATATGTAGAATTGCCAAGTAACTAATAGCAACATAATATCACGTATTTGAGAACATCTGTGTTAACACTAGTTTACATTTATTGCAGTATAAAAAGAATATCTATGAACCCCCCCCCACTTAAGACATTCAGCACCAGACCAGGTATGATGGTGTATCCTGTAATTCTAAGCACTCTCAAGGTTGAAGGAAAATAATCTTCAGACCATCCTGGGCTACAGAGCCAATTCCAGGCCAGCCTGAGCTACATAGTGAGATCCTGCTTCAAGCATCTTCACAACTCCACCTCATCTCTGAGAAAGACTCAAGAGAGAGCTCGACTGTCATCCTTGGAGTTCCCACTGTGCTCTTCTTCTCTCACATCCCAACCCTCCCAAAGATATCCAACACCTTCACTTTCCACCCTTTTCATCCTCTGCTTTTCTTAACACTTTTCTTAACAGTGGTCTCGCTGACACACAGCTGCAGGTTACTGTCTGTGGAGATCCTTCAGGGATTGTCTTGATTTATTTGATTTTGATTTTAGTCTTATAAAAAGAAAGTAAGAGACATTGCTTAGTGGTAGAGTGCCTGCCTTGCATGGACCACAGATTTTGTCAAATTTTAAAAGAGCATATTCTACGTACTCATGTGAATGGCACTTCCTTACTTACACTTGCATTTTCAAGCTTGTTGCCATAGCTCACAGTACAAGAATTTTCTGGCCAGAGGACTCGCTGGGTCTTGAGGTATGCATCATTTTCATCTCACAAGATAATGTCAAATTAGTCCATTACTTTTTTCACTCATTTGTATTTCCAGTGGGGCAAGATTTCCTCTGACCCCCTCTTGTCAGTACTTGATGACCTCTGCCATCTACTTTTTTTTTTTTTTTTGGTTCTTTTTTTCGGAGCTGGGGACCGAACCCAGGGCCTTGCGCTTCCTAGGTAAGCGCTCTACCACTGAGCTAAATCCCCAGCCCCTGCCATCTACTTTCTAAAATCACCATAGCAGCACACTCTTATGGTTTAATCTTCTGACTTACTTCATGTTTAAGCTTTTGACTTCTACCCATCATGAACATTTTTTATGTTCTAATTATTTAGCATTCCAATTTGTACTGATGTGTTATTTTTAATCCAGCTTATTTGCCTGTTTTTTTTTCCTATTCATTCCTTTGTGTTTTGGTAATAATTGACCAGTATCATTTATCTCTTTTCTAAGTACTAATCTTTAGCAGCTACTCATACTGCAAAAATCTACCAGTTTTAGTTTTGTCTCCCTGCCCACCCTTTTCATTTTCTTTTGTTATTTCCAGTGTTGGGTTTGAACCCAGGTACTTGTACATGCCAGGGAGCTGCTTTGCTACTGAGCTATATCCCTGACTACCCTCCCCCTCCCCTTCCCACTCCCCCTCCCTCTCCCCTCCCCCTCCCCTTCCCCCTTCTTCCCCTCCCCTCCTCTTTCTTCCCCCTCCCCCTTCTTCCCCTCCCCCTCCTCTTCCTTTTCCCTCCCCCTCCCCCCTTCTTCTCCTCCCCCTCCCCCTTTCCCTCCGCCCACCCCCTCCTCCTCCTCCTTCTTCTTCCAGTAACAGCGTGAGCTTTATTCATTTAGAACTATACTATGACTGTTTATATACTTCATTTATAGACTTTGGAAGAGCTAGCTACAATAGGTAACTACGAATAAAGCAACAAAAGCAGGCAGTGAACATCCACACCAGATCTAACGAGCTTCCATCTAAGTGTGACGTTAACACAGCACACACATTATATAATACAGAGAAAAGACCAGAAACTGACTTTGTCACGATTCAGGGAAAGCTCCTGGAGTTCCACTGCCCGTGTGTACGGGGCACGTGACCTAAACACACTTCTCTGCAAATACTGTGCAGAAGCCTAACTCTGTCTTCATCAGTTTCCAGAACACTGTTTAATTTCTAGTTAATGAATTCAAATTAGTGAATTCAACACAATCCTTCCACAAACAATACAGATCAACCTGCCATTGTGGATTAAGGCATGAAAGCTAAATGTATTATAGACAGATGTAAACATTACACACATATGTTATTTACAGAAACACGTTTACATGAGTTGAAAAATTATATAGGACACAGGTGTATAATATTCACATTAAAAGCTAACATTATGGAAATATATTAAATATGTGGAAAATTAATGGAAAGAATAGCTCTTTTGTTTTAAATCGAGGTAAAGGCAAATTGATACTTCAGAGGTAATCTTATAAAGCAATCTACCCAGCAAAACTTGTGTAATTGAATAAGCTATTGTCATTGCGGGATTTAAGATTATTCTTGCAACTACTTCAGAAGCATACGAAGGCATCATGAGGGAGGCACAGGAATGGGCTTCACTGTCCAAAAGGAATGAATTGTTGAGCCAGCAAACAATTGGTAGTTCTCCTAGAATTAATGTTATTTCTTAAAATTGAACACAGAAGCTACAGAAAAAAAGGGTAGCTTCCCAAGTTCGAGATTCTAGAAGACTCACAGGACAATGATGAATATCTGTCCCAACAAACAGCCATCAGACCAAAACGACACAGGTAGGAGAAACATGAAAAAACCAAGCTCGGGTCAGAAGGCTCTTCCTGAAGGACATGCCCCAGTGAATGATGGATGGAGGCAGACTCGCTCGCAACATCCTCCACGACTGATGGGAGGCTTAAAGCCAGTCTGAAATCACACCTTTAAGTCTTCTAACACAAAACTAAACAATCCTTTCTTATGCTTAAAGGGTTTTTCATTATCATTTAACTCTTTAAAAAGATTTAAAATTCCACAACAGAGACGAGAGAAAATTTTCTTGCAGTCTGAACATTCTGTGAAGCAGGGCACTGCCTGGTTTCTCTTAAACAAGAGGAGAACGGGGCTGGGGGGGCGGAGGTTACTGTGGGTCAGGGCTCACTGCGGAAACCAGGCTGCTTTGCTGGTCCTGCTCCTCATTCTGTGGTGAGTCAGGATCATCCTGCAATGCCCTCCCTCACTGCCACTGTCCTGCCTTCCTGGCAGGGCCTGGTGGTCCTGAGGAGAGCTTTTGCAGGCCTTGTGTGCGGGGGAAAAACAGCTCCTTTCCGTTGGGGTAAGATTGTGAAAAATGCCTCTCACCAGTCTCTCGTTTCCAAGAACTCCAGGATAATTCAAACACATGGTTAACTGCCAGGACTTTTCTACTATTCATCCTCACAGAATCTGCAAGAGGGAGCCGTGCTTCACGTTCAGTTCCATAACTGGATGCTTGCTTAAGTGTGAGTCCCTTGTGATGGTTGTGGTACACTAACCCTCCAGTCACATCTAAGGCCTTCAGTACTTTAGGTGAGTCCGACGTCAGATAAACCAGGTCCTTGTTTTTTTTTGTTTTTTTTTTTTTTTTTTTTTTTTATGAGTTCACTATAGGCTCTGATATGATGTGAATATCCTTCCAGTTGACCATCCTTGGCCACTGTTATCCATGTTCTTCTTCAGTTGACCTCCATGGTTTGTCAAGTTAAACTGTGGTGCTTTTCACATTGTATAACATCGTTGAATCTGTTTATGAAGTTTCTTAATATCCTTTAACACCATCAAGTCATCAGAGCTACAGTCGATGGTAAGGGGGAGGCCGCTACAAGCAACATGTCTCCGAATCCGTTTCCTGTCGTTTCCATCTGAGTTGGACTCCAGTTGGCACCGTCATTCTAATGTCCTTCTCTTGCGTTTTTCTTTTCATCCTCCCTTGCACTGTTCCCGCTGCTCTTTGCATTGTTTCTGTTTCATCAGCTTCTTCAGTGGTCGTTTAGATATTGGATCAGTCCCTGAATCTACTCTCGACTTCTGTCTCTCCTCACCGTCACTCGCACCTGGCTTTCTTTCTACATTAGTAGGATCAGTGGATACTGGCAACACTTCAGATGACATATTTGTTGTTTCAAGCTGCAGGGCTGACAGGAAACGATGGAGTGTGGTCAGAAAGTCTTTCTGAAATGCTCTTGGCTCTACGTGTTAGTCCTCCTTCAGAAACCTCAACTCCCAGGGTGGCTTCTTCTTAAGGTACATTTTTATCCACCATTTTCTTACAGGTTGACGGGTGAAAGAGGTCTGACCAAACTTTGGAACACAATAATAGTCACATCTATGTCTCTTGTCTTTTTAAGATTGTTTTATGTGTATGAATGTTTTGCCTACATGTGTGCATGCAGAGACCGTTGGAGGCCAGAAGAGGGTGTCAGATCCCAAGAACTGGAGTTACAGTTGTGAGCTGCCACATGGGTACCAAGAATCAAATCCAGGTTCTCTGGAAGAGCACCCTTAAGCCACTTCTTCAGTCTCCACATTGAATTTGTCTTCCCTATCCCATCTTTTAAGGCATCAGAAATTATCCGTAGGAACTATAGCAAAGGAATTCTCTGCCTCTGCATCTCTCTCTCTCTCTCTCTCTCTCTCTCTCTCTCTCTCTCTCTCTCTCTCTCCCCCTTTCCCTTTTTAACACCATATAATCATTTAAGAATCTCCCATACCTTTCAAAGCTATCTATGTCACTATCGATGTGGGTTGTTTTCACATTACCTGACAGAGAAAATGTGCATTGAACCATATCTTTTTCCCAGACTGCAGAAAAGTTGCATCCCCCAGCCTTGGACATGGTTCTGCTGAGGCCTGACTTTCAGCCAGTGGGGATGTGCGAGGCTGCACGCAAGCTAGAGCAAAGAACTTCAAGACACCGACTGAGTTGTACAATGGAAACAGTTTAGACTTCCAGGGTAGAGCAGCAGGGAGGGTCTGCGTTTTCTACTGATAGCTGACAGGACAAGTGTCATGATGGAGGCTTGTGTCCCTCTCAACTCTATAGGTTGAAATCCCAATCCTTAAAGTGATACTGAGATGTGATGGATTTGGAAAGTGAAGAGATCATAAGAAAAGAGCCCTCTGGAATAAGATTAGGGTGAATGTCCTTATAAAAGAAGCCTGGGAGTGACCCCACCAATTCCCGCCACTCTATCCAGGGGAAATCTGCTACGCCTTGACCTTGAATTTCTAGCTTCTAGCACAGGGAGGCGTTTCTGTTGCTTATAAACCCACAGTTGGAAGTATTTTGATGTTATAGCAGCACAAGTGGACTACTTATTAATTACGGCTTTCTTGCCTCAGTTGAGGCTTTTTCGAGTGCATTAGTTATTGTAGCATAATCTATGATGGCCCTCAGCAATACAGTATGGCTTTTTGGGCTGTTGTGTTTGAATGGGGTTGTTGCTCTTTGCCTGTCTTTTCTCCTGTAGTGAGTGAGGTTAAAAGCAATGACCACCAACCACAGCTGTGTTTTCTCCATGGGTTCAGGGGATCAAGTTCAGGTTAACTGCCTGAACTGTCATCTCTGACCTCCAAACTAATTCCCAGTGTCTTTCAGAATGAGCTCCTATTCCCACCTATCCCCCAACCCTGTGCCTTTGGAAAAGCCTCTCAGGGAGATCTGCTCTTCAGTATAAAATTTAAAAGTCAACACCTGTCACGTTTCATAAAAACCTTAAGTTTTCATGGTGAGTTTTTTGTAATTTAAAGGTTCATAATTTGGGGAGGATGGACGTACTCATGGTTTTGAGTCTTCTCATCAACGAATACAGAAGACTTACCTGTTTGGCTTTCTTTAATGTCTTTTCTAGGTTTTATCCATAATTGTATCGCATATTTTAAAGTTATACTTGCTCTAACAATGTTGCCTTTCCTTCTGCACATGGTGATTAGTTACTCCATATCCTAGCCACCTCTGTTGTCAGGATACACAAATGAAGTGGATCTGGGAACATCAGTTGTCCTAGCACTTGCTTTTACTCTGTGTATTCCTTTCTGCGGTGTAACACTTGCTACAGTGTTTCCAGTTCCCAGTGCGGCTGGCGGAAGTCTGGGCGATACATTAGTGTGACTCAGTCTCAATTTACTTTCTGTTTGTAAACCATGTACTCGGAGAGGGAGGGCTTCTTAGCACATTCACGTCTGCAGTTTGCCATCTAGTTTCTCTGTAGGAGATATTTCTATAAAGAGAAAAAGAAAGCGATGGTTTCTTAAAGGCCCAGTGAACAGGGCCAACCAGTGCTGGCTTCACAGTTTTGACAAATATGGAGTGATGACGTACGATGATGGGACAGGAAGCAAGCATGAGGGCCAAGCAGGGATGCCACATGTCCGTCCCCTCGGCAGATTTCCTGTCACTCTAAAAGTACTAATTTTTAAAGAGTTTTTGGACCTGTCTCTGTTTGCCTGTCTGTCCATCTGTCTGTCTTTCTCTGTCTCTGTCTCTCAGTGTGGATGTGTATTGTGTAAACATGTACCAACAGAGGCTAAAAGAGGGCTCTGGACCCCCTGGAGTTGGAGGCATCTGTGGGTTGTCCCCTTACGGGTGCCAACCTCTGCAAAAGCAGCAAGTGTTCTTAGCCTCTTAATCATTCATTCTCTAACCTCCTAAAAATACATAGAATAAAAGATTTTAGTAAAGAAGAGATATACAGAGAGCTCTGTAAGTACAGAAGAGGTTATAGTAGCTTGGGGGGCGGGGCATTATTAGCACAGGCTCCATTGGAGGCATGCTAGCTAATTTTATGAAACTTGACACAAGCTATAGTCATTTGAGAGGGGGGGCGCCTCAACTGAGAAAATACCTCCATAAAATCAGGCCGCAGGCAAGCACACAGGGCATTTTCTTAATTGTACTTTATGTGAGAGGGCTCAGCCCATTGTGAGTGGCGCCATCCCTGGGCCTGAGTTCTATAAGAAATGAGGCTGAATCCAACCAGAGCTTCCAGGGACTAAGCCACTACCCAAAGACTATACATGGACTGACCCTGGACTCTGACCTCATAGGTAGCAATGAATAGCCTAGTAAGAGCACCAGTGGAAGGGGAAGCCCTGGGTCCTGCCAAGACTGAATCCCCAGTGAACGGGATTGTTGGGGGGAGGGTGGTAATGGGGGGAGGATGGGGAGGGGAAGCCCATATAGAAAGGGAGGGGGAGGGGTTGGGGGATGTTTGCCTGGAAACCGGGAAAGGTAACAACAATCGAAATGTAAATAAGAAATACCCAATTTAATAAAGATGGAGGAAAAAGAGAAAAGAAATCAGGCTGAGCAAGCCATGAGGAGCGTTCCTCCGTGGCCTCTGCATCAGCTCCTGCTCCAGGGCCCTGTCCTGCTGTAGTTCCCTCCTTGGCTTCCTTTAGTGGATGGTGATTCAGTATACGTAAGCCAAGGAAACCCTTTCCTCCGCAGGTTACTTTGGGTCATAGTGTTTAATCACAGCAATGACAACTCTAAGACACGAGCGTCTATTGCCTAAGTTAGAGGCTGAGGCTGAGCCCAGGAGGTCACGGAGCCTTGCTGGGAAATGGTAACCTGCTCCTTCTTCCGAGTGTGACACATGGCTGTTCAGAGAAGGAGAGGAGTAGTAACTGAACAGAAAGAAGTTTAGGGCGTTACGTTAATCTTCTACTGTCTCTCCTCTGCCTCTTTAAACCATGGTTGAGTCTGAGGCCGTGTAACTGAGTGTGGAGCTCCTAAAACCTTGGCAACAGTAAAAGGTTTTGGAATGCATGAAGACCCCCCCAAAAAAATTAATTTAAAACCAACCACCAGATGAATCCAAGGTGTTTGTGGTAGCATTCCCCTGTGTGGCATGACATGACGTCACAGCAGCCATGGCTCTGAACACAGCATGTTATATCCTCTGTGCCGCCAGACCACAATTCCAGTGGATCCTGAAACACCTCATGTCCGAGTCCACACTGTCCCACTGTCCTGACCAGCAGTGCTGATTGATGGTTTTCTGTTCCTACAAACACATGGTGGTCTCGTTACTGAAACGAGGAGTTAATACTTCTTTACCACTTCTCCTCGGCATCCACACGTTGGCATCACCTTTGGACAGCACTGTTAGTCTATTTCATTTTAAAACTCACTGTTGAAGAGTTTCTCGAAAAACCACTAAATGAATTTTGGCCTTGGGCTGGGACAGAATTTCCAACAATTTCTGAAGTGGTTCTATCAAACTTCTCCCACCGTGTGTGGAGTAATTCATGCAAAGCAGACTTCTCAGCACTGACTGTGTAAAATGAGAATATTGACTGACTCCGAGAAAGTTGAAAACACCCTTATGCTGTCGTGTCAGAGCTGAGGCTGTTTACTCCTTTATGTTAAAAGTGGGCAAACACCTTCGTCTCCTCAGCTTGCAATTTTGTTTTCATATTTATTCAGCAAAAAGATTCTATGGATACTGAAGAATTGGTTTAAAGCAAATTTCTCTAGGACTTATTTTGGTAGGTGCTTGATTTATATATTGACTTTGTACACCCATATCGCCAGGGTCACATGCAGAGGTCTTAGGAAGTCCTTCCATAAAGAAGAGCCTGAAAGCACCCTGGGAGCTTTGGGCTTCCTCTCCTAAGTACCGAGGAGTCAGGGGTAACCGTGATTGGCAGTAGGACAGAGGGTGCTTTTGTTTGGAGGATTTCGATCAAACGATTCTGGTGGCTCATAGAACAGCAGCCTGGGAAATTTGACGTCGACCCCTGGTACAGGTTTAGCATAATCCATTCAACCGCTGCCCACGGGCATATGTTCAAGGCTATGTACTGAATCATTATTCAAAGTGTCAATAACTGGAAACACGTGTGCAACTGTCCTAGGGCGTTTTCCAGTTATAAAGAATGAGTTTGATTTATAACAGTTAACTTGGGGATGATTTCCGTGATACATTATAAAGCAGCGAAACAAGATGACGCAAACTGAAATATGGTCCTATTTTTGAAAAACTAATTTAGAAGAGAAAGGAAACTACTCTGTATTAAAAGCAGGAGAAAGTTACGGATAAACAAAGAACGCGTTGTGAACCCCAGCTTGCATGGCTGTCTGGGAAGGAGAGAGGGCGAAATATGATTTGCCTTCCATCATAGGCACCAAACCCGGGGCGTGTGCATAATTGCAGTGGCTTGTTTGTATTTTTCCTGTGTGAGACAGTGTCTCACGAGGTAGCTCTGGCTGTTCTGGAAGTCACTCTGTAGACCAGGCTAGCCTCAAACTCACAAAGCTCCACTCTGCCTCTTGAATGCTGGGATTGAAGGCAGTGCCACCATGCCCAGCTAATTACTATCTATCTATCTATCTATCTATCTATCTATCTATCTATCTATCTATTTATAAAAGAGGTCAGCTGGGTGTGGTCGTTCAGGGCTTCAATCCCAGAGTTTGAGAGGCAGAGACAGAGGTAGAGGCAGGCTTATCACTGTGAATTCCAGGTCAGTCGAAGTCAATTAAAGAGATTCTGTCTCTTTAACAGAATCAAAGCAAAACAAATCAAACAATGAGGGAGAGAGAGAGAGAGAGAGAGAGAGAGAGAGAGAGAGAGAGAGGGAGGGAGGGAGAGAGAGAGAGAGAGAGAGAGAGAGAGAGAGAGAGCCTAAAATGTTTCAAAATGATTAGCATAGTCACCTGATGCAGAATTATGCAGACAGACATAAAAGCCTAAGGAACGCAGGGGGAAATGGCCGCTGCCAAGCTGAAGAACTTTTTCTACAGGTGATACAGTTTCACTGTTTTCTCTCCCATTTTTCCTTCTTTAAAAAAAAAAATTGAAAAAAGAAATCTCAACATTTTATTTACTCAGAAAAACCAAACCAATGACACCATCATCACCAACAGCAAAACAACTGCTAAGTCCATCCCTGACTGAAGCAGCCGCTCCTCTGCCTCCAGTGCTGCCCAGCCTCCTCTTCGCCCCGATCCTACACTAAACAGAGCTCCAACTTGCACGGTATGTATATCCTATCGTGCCTCGTTCTATGAATACCCCCGCACACCGCCACACTCTTTAAGTGTCTGCCACATTAATTCTGCTATTTTTAGTTTAGTGAGTGCAAGCCGTTGTTTTCTCCAGGGGCCTAAAGCCCATCCTAGCATCCAAACCCTCCCCCAAAGATCTAACTAGAATGTCGAATCTACCGGCATGGCCAAGCAAACCCCTTTAGAGAAGGGTCACTTTGTCCCACTATGTTCCGCATTTCCACTGCCAGCTTTAATCCTTGCTATTGTCCTGGAAGCCAGGCAAGAAGTGGCTTCCATTCACAGAGCCAGTGTGGGGCATTCTGCCACAGACTGGAGCTTCCTGATAGCAACAGAGATGATGAGACCTCCTCCACCCCCTACTGTCAGTTCCAGGTGGCAAGGCTCGTCTGTCAGCAAGAAGCCAGGCACCACTGCTCTAGTGAGCAGCCAAGCTGGAGCAGTGGCCAGAAAGACATGACCTTCAGGGAGCTACAGGGTGAAGAGAACACAGCATCCCCAGGGACAAGACAGATGAGCAGCCAGCCAGACTATTGTTTAACCTTTATAATGAAAATAAGCCAACATATGGCACTGAGAAGGACTGAAGACAAGCTACCACAGTGGAAAGGCATAATCCATTGTCTCCAGACTGGAGTCAGTACTTGCACCCAGATTTTCTCTCTGAAGGAGGATCTAGATAGCCCTCAAAAGACACTAGCGTTGTAAGAAATGTTCGAAGCAGTGGTTCTCAATCTGTGGGTTGCGACCCCTTGGGGGGGTCACATATCAGATACCTGGCAAGTCAGATGTTTACATCATAATTCATAACAATAGAAAAATTATAGTCATGCGGTAGCAACAAAAGTAAGTTTATGGTTGGGGGGTGGGTGGTGGTGGTCACCACAAGATGAGGAATTATATTACAGGGTGGCAGCATTAGGAAAGTTGAGAACCACTGCTCTAAAGGGACCATGACTCCTTTCTGCAACAGTCCTGTGGCGTTGGCCCAAGCTCCTCTGAACACTGCCAAAGGAGATGCTCAAACATTCTCAGAGATAATGAGGCACGGGCCACATAATCCATGATCAGAGAATTTTAAAAACGCACCAATGTGGCAGTGGACATGCAGGGGGCGGGGTGGCGTCTGTTGTGACAGGATCACAGTTCAATCCCCCCACCCTGCTCTTCACTTCCCTTACTCCACCACTCCAAACTCGCCTCCCTCATTCTTCCACAGAGCTGGATGACGGCCCTCTCCAGAAAACTGCCTGTAGGTCAGTCTTCATCTCAGAGCCAACCTCCTGGGGGAATTTGGCCAGAAACAGACAGATGTTCCTGCTATGTAAGATAAATCACGGGGCTGAGGATTTAGCTCAGTGGTAGAGCGCTTACCTAGGAAGCACAAGGCCCTGGGTTCGGTCCCCAGCTCAAAAAAAAAAAAAAAAAAAAAGATAAATCACAAAGAAGGGCCTCAGGGGTCTCAGAGTCTGCTACAATAATACGAATTGGTTGATCACACGGGCAAATGAACAGAAGGACAAAGTTAGGAAGTTTTCTTGTTTGGTTTTGGTTTTGTGTTTCCAGTGGCTGAGGTTGAGCCAGTCGCAGGCTCTCCCCATTAGATCAGCTGAAATAGCACACAGGCAGCCAGTAAGCCATGTTCTTCTGTTCCCAAACGTCTTATTTCTGTACCTGACTAGATGAGGTCCTTTGCACACTCGTCAGAGCTGGGGGGTTTACAAGCTGCTCTCTTCACTCTGATCAACAGATCTGTGATGAATAAATCTAAAGTTTTTCTTTTTATCCAGAAAGACCGAGAAATTTGAACAATGGCTCCACTGGAGATGGTATTCTAACTTCTGAATAGAGATGCTTTGTATTTTAATACAGTCCAAGGTCTGTCAGTTACCTCAGGGTGGGCTGAAAAGCCATGAGATTCTTCTGACCTACTGTTTGTCCATGAGGAAAAATAACCCCACTATGTAGAATGCCCAGGGACAAGAAGTGAAAAACAAAGGTGAGTTTTGTTGAATCTCTATAGTGATAATTACAGCATTTGCAGAAGAAATAGTTAAGAAAAATCTTGAACTAAAAATAGAATAAAATGCATACATACATATATAAGTACATAGGTAAATAGATACATTGACAGCTGATAGAAATGCTAGATGGGGCTGGGGATTTAGCTCAGTGGTAGAGCGCTTGCCTAGGAAGCGCAAGGCCCTGGGTTCGGTCCCCAGCTCCGAAAAAAAGAACCAAAAAAAAAAAAAAAAAAAAGAAATGCTAGATGGGTGGATGGGATGGTTGGATGGATAGATGGATGATAGATAGATAGATAGATAGATAGATAGATAGATAGATAGATAGATAGATAGATAGATAGATAGATAGATCCAGTTATGCTGTTGTTACCTGCTTTGCACTGTTTGGTGGTCTGCTCCTTCGGACAAAAATACTGATCCGAAGGAACAATATCTGAAGGAGAATGACTGGAATCGATGCCCAGCCAGAGTGTGATATTAACAAAATGCATGTGCCATGGTCTATGATGCCCTTCTCTCCAAACCTGTCTCCTCTTCTCTGCCCATGTTTCTCATTTTTCTTTTCCCAATGGCCTGGGCTGTCAGACTCCACTTAGATAATCATTGCACAATGCAATTAATGACTTTGTTTACAAGATTCTTGCTAGTATTTCATTTATTTATCTGGCCCTGAAAAGCCAACCGGGTATGGAAATTCAGGCTTCAGCTGCCTTCCTCTCTGGCGTATGGTATTTATGCCTTTATACAAGCTGTTTGTGTCTGTGGGTCCATGGCATTTCACAGATGAGGGTTATCAGCACACACCTACAAATCAACCATGAGGACATTGCTCCAACACAAACTATTATTAGGAAAATGATCACGGCAAGAAAACAGTAACAAAGAACAGCTTCAGGCGAATGCCAGCTGGTTACTGCTTTCTGGAAAGGTTTAAATTCTAACCCCCAGAAATAAGAATTTATCAAAGGCTGTCACTCTGAATGAAATTAGATTTCTCTTTTAGTGCTAGTAATAACTTGCTCCTGAAGAAGCAGAGCTCAGAAACACTGGGGGAGGGGCTTCATCTTATTACTTCTAGTGCAGGGGTGAGAGTTCAGAGCTCGGGATGCTTCTGTCTCCAACGTGGTCCCTCACATGTAGGCCCTCCAGGTACTCGCAAATGCTAAATATTTTGCATGTAGTATTATTTGGCTGAACTGTAATGATGTTCTCATTCCACTCTTCAGGTATTCGTCTCTAGAGCTTTCAGAGTACACGCCACAGCAAAGGACGTAGGAACCACGTGCAAGAGAGTTTTCCCTCTGTCTGTCTCTTTCATTTGCATTATTTAGCTCCACTGAATGGGTACAGGTTTGATGATTTTGTAAAGATACGGTAAGATCTTTCAGTGTGCTGTGTCTAGTATAGAGTCATGTTGACGCCTGGAGCCAGCTCGTAGCGCACATCTACAGTCCAACCACATCTACTTGAGAGGCTTGGGCAGAGGGTCAGAAATTCAGAGTCAACATGGGCAACATAGAGAAGCCATTTGACAAAGGTGGGGGAGATGAGAGAGGAGGATGGGGAGGGAAGGAGAGGGAAGGGGAGGACAGATACTTAGTATAGGGTAGGTATTTAAATAGCAATATTGTGTCCACCTAGTATATGAGTCAAACACATTCCTAAATAACAATGGATTTCTGCCCCCTCCACCCAAAGACCCTGGGTCAGGGTCAGGGTCAGGGTCAGGGTCAGGGTTAAGGTTAGATGATGTTATCAGAGTTGCTGCTGCCTTTCTTCTAACAAAAGACAACCATCAAGTTGTGGAATATTAGAACCGACAAAGATCCTAAAATCATACTTACTTGACTATTAAAATATACACACAAGTCACCAACTGTTCCAGCAATTCTGATCTTTGTATCAACTCATTAACAACTAGCCTCTCACAATGGAATTTACTGCTTGATACTTGACAATCACACTGAGCAAAACAGAATCAGCCAGCTTTCATAAACACAGCTTCAGGGTCACAGCACTAGCTGAATGAGTGAATTTTCTATTGGTTGTGTGACTCAAAAAATGTTTTGATGGATACTTTTCCCCACCTACATTGGGATCAAGCGCCATCTCTCCCTGAGACTCAGAAAGAGGAAGACAAGGACCCATCTCAAAGATAACTAGAAAAGAGTTATAGAAACAGAACAAAGAAAAAGTATAACAATTCCAGAGTTTATAAATCCTAAAGCTTAGCATTGACTGGTTAGTAATTATAACACAGCACATATGCTGTGACTGTTAGCCCATGTATCATGTGTGCTCCAACATGCACTCGTTTGTGCTCTAATCATTTTACAGTCAAAGATCCTCAGGAAATCACTCCACAAAGCTAATGAAGAAATAGCTAAGTTCTTCTATCTGTCCATTTTAGCTCAACTTCCTCTCACAGTTTACGCTCAGTACCTGTGTGCAATCCAGATCTCTTTCATACCTTTCCCTTTCCCCTCCTGTGCTCTATGAACAAGGTGAAAATAAAAACGTATTTACTTAGTTCATACATCTAAGGCAGGAAGAATGTAAATCATGTGTTGTGTGAAGGTACAGGTAAATCGTCCCGTTTATTTAATCTCCAGAGCCACTGTTTGTACTTATCACACTGGTAAAATGAAAGCAGAAAATGAGAAAAAAATAAACTTACTGATATCCTATAGTTCCCAGATCACTTCAAGTCTCTGAAGGAACTGGCCTCCACCCAGTTGGCTCTCCTTCCCAGGACACTACTCCTGCTCTATGAGAGACACCCAAGTGGGAAGAACGCGGCCCATAGGCCCCTGGTGTTACCTCTGAAAGGCAAGGCCATGCTTCTCATAGAGGATGATGGCTACCAGGACTCCAAGGCCATAAAGCTTCATCCCAACAGTGACTTGTTGAGCAGCCAAGTTCCTCGGGCAGAAAGTCCCAGATAACTAATTGCTTAAGAGTCTTCTTTACACACTGGTTAAAGTATAACAGCAGCTTCCCTCTGGTTTCTGTGGCTCAGTTGACTTAGCTTCCATTTCCACAGTCTAAAAGAAACATACACATACAATTAGGTCGTTTGATAACTGAACCCTCAAACACACACACACACACACACACACACACACACACACACACACACACACTCCACCACCACCACCACCACCAACAACAACAACAACCATTCATGGTGAGGGCAGCCACTGTGTCTAATTTAGACAATCTTAATCCTGGCAATGGGGCATGACGTCATATATAAAGTTCATGCAATAGAACAAAACAAACTCAAAAAGGTTTACGTGTTAAGTAAATTTGTGATTTTTGCATTGGGCCTTATTCATAGCTAACCTTGGCCTCTTATAAATGCATTGTAACTTGTGGATAGCAGTGTAGACCCACCCAGGAGAAGATTAATCCCTCAGAGAAAGCCTGGAATATTCTCGGAGGATATGGTCTGATTCACTGAAGACTCACAGTGATGAAGACTGATGAGAAGATCCTGGTCTGGGTCATGCGGAAGCTCCAGTGAGGAAGAAAGCTGCCTTACCCTGACCATCCTTGTCAAGGTCTTCAACTTAGGTGATGAGATAAGGTGAGTTCTTCAAAACGTGGCTTCGGAAAGCTGAGCAGCAGAGTTTGAAAAGGATTGTAGAGTCTCCATTAAAACATCTTTCTTTAACTATATGGAATGATGGGTCTGCCACGGTGGTTGCCACCGGACTGGTACAAGCAGTAAAGAGTTTATGTAGCTCTGAATTATTTGTCTTCAGAGAATGTCATCAAGGTAGCCACCATCTCAATCAAAGCCACCACCCATCACTGAGCACCATCTAACATTCTGTTTAGCCTCAGGTAGCATCTTCGTTCTGTAAGCAAATAGAGTCATGACAGCCTTCCCCACATTCTGACTTGTACGTACACATTTAAATGTTCCTGAGATTAGGGCAGGGAAATTTGCAAAATAGTCCATTCAGCTTTTCCACAATGAACACTTGAGAAAAAGAAATAGATGCTTCAGCTTCCCCTGAGATTTAAACGCACCAAAACAAAGTCTGTGGTTTAAGATTACTTCCCCTGAAAATTGTTTTTGTAAAGCAAAACACGGGAAGGATAGATCATAAATCAGTGGGTTTGCTCTCCCACAGGCATGTGTGGAGAGATGACAGAGTAGCGATGGCGAGAGAGAGACATTGATCTGAATAAACCTTTTGAATAGGGTCATACTGTGTTTTCACATCCCCAAAATAAAGGAACATAAATTCAACTGATGAATACAAACAAGAGTAAATAAATCTGTGTTTCAAGTAAATAACAGACATGGAGAATAGGAGGAGGAAACCAACCCAAGTAAGTCTTCTTTTTCATTGAAAATAAACCATTTTTCATACAATATATGAAATGGCCATGGCTTCCTCTTCCTCACCTCTTCCCAGGTCTTCCCCACCTCCCCATCCTTCCACCTCCATGTCTTCTTCCCCTCTCTCTTTAGAAAACAAACAGGCAAATTAGAAAACAAACAGGCAAAGCAGAATAAAACAAAATAAGAAAAAAGCACAAGAAACACACACACACTCACACATATACACACGCAAACACACACATACACACATGCAAGCACACACACACATACACACACACACACACACACACACACACACACACACACACACACACACACACACACACATACAAAGTCAGACATCATAATATACAAGCTAAAAACCAGTAAGGTAAAACAAAACAAAAAGGCCTAAACAAAACAATGTGAGACAAGAAAAAGCCAGCGAGTTCCTTTTGAGCTGGTTCTCTACTGCTGGGCATGGGGCTGCCCTTAAGTGTGGTTTGCATGTCCAGTGAGACACCATTGGAGAAAACGAACTTTTCATTTCGAGCAGTTAGAGCTTCTTGGTTAGGTATGTGAGCTCATGTTCACTTATTTCTCTGAGCAAGGGGACCCCATCTAGCTTGGACCTGCGCAGGCCCTGTGCATGCTGGTACAGTCTCTGAGAGTACATTTGTACTGGTTTTTAATGCATATGTATGAGAACATGTGTGCTTGTGTCTGTACACAAGGATATATATGTGTGCATGAGTTTTATCTTTTGGTAGCACAAGAGGTAAGATATTCTGACAAATATAGTAAGTATTGTGCTATATATTTTATGTTCTGCATTACCTAAAGAAAGTATGAAAGTCAATATATTTTGAATTATAGCTCTTTCTACTGAAGGTATCTGGAAATTTCCTTTAGCAACAATCTACAGGGTGACATGACCTTTTATGTTCTTTGTGTCTGACAGTATAAGCTAGGGGTTGTATCGCTGTAAGGAAACATCATGACCAAAAGTAACCTGTGAAAGAAAGGGTTTATTTGGCTTACATATACTGAATCAAGATCCACTGAGAAGCCAGCGCAGGAACCCATCTGAACAGGAACCTGGAGGCAGGAGCTGAGGTAGAGACCATGGAGGGTGCTGCTTACTGGCTTGCTCATCATGGCTTGCTCAGCCCGTTTATAGAACACAGGACCACCAGCCCAGGGGTGATACCACTTACAATTGCTGGTACAAGAGACAACTTCCTGAATGGAAAACAATGGCTCAGGCACTAAGATCAACAATGAATAAATGGAACCTCATGAAACTGAAAAACTTCTATAAGTCGAAGGACACCATTAACAGGACAAAACTGCAGCTTGCAGATTGGAAAAAGATCTTCACCAGCTCCATATCTGACAGAGGGCTAATATCCAAAACATATAAAGAACTCAAGAAGTCAGACACCAGCAACCCAAATAACCCAGTTAAAAATTGGAGCACAGAGCTAAAGAGAATTCTCAACAAAGAATTTTCAACAGAGAATCGCAAATGGCTGAGAAGCAGTTAAAGAAATGTTCAGCACCTTGGTCATCAGGTAAATGCAAATTCAAGTGACTCTGAGATTCCACCTTACGCCAATTAGAATGGCTAAGTTAAAAAGTCTCAGGGGACAGCACATGCTGGCAAGGATGTGGAGCAAGGGAAACACTCCTCCACTGCTAGTGAGAATGAAAACTTGTACAACCTCTTTGGAAATCCATTTGGCAGTTTCTCAGAAAATTGTGAATAGGTCTACCTCAAGACCCAGCTATCCCACTCCTGGGCATATACCCAAAAGATGTCCCAAGCATCCCACAAGGACACTTGCTCAACTGTGTCCATAGCAGCCTTATTTGTAATATCCTGAAACCAGAAACGACCTAGGTGTCCCTCAGCTAAAGAATGGATAAAGAAAATGTGGTTCATTTACAGATCTCCCTTCACAGAGGAGAACGGGAGGATGTGTGAGGGTGAGGATCTGTGTGGGGGGTACTGGGAGAAAAGGGGGGGACTGATAGCAGTACCTAAAGTGAACATGTAAATAATTTTTTAAAAAATTACTACATTGTAGGGTGATGTCATCATGCAGGTGTAGGCAGGTACAAGATAGAACGAGGCCTGTCATTGGATGAGAAGGAAGGATGGGCGGGAGAAACGTTTTAGAGGGAGGAGGAGACAGAAACGAGGCAGAGAGGCAGCGGAGAGAACATGGACGCTGATGCTAAGACTCCTCTCTGCACACTTACAGGTTGTTATGAATGTTCTCAAGGGATGGATGTGGACAGGGCTTTGTGTGTCTAGATGAGCAAATTATATATTACCAAGACAAAAGTTTAGAATAGAGATATCTTTGTGTTTGATTCTCTTGAATCTAGTTTTGTTTGTTTTTCTGTAAACCACCCTTCCTTCTTCAACTACTACTGGAGTTTGTCAGTCACTCCTTTATGTCCTGTGACTGTCCTTTCACGGTTCAGAAAACCATGACCCTTGTCCCTGTGCGTTCCATATTTCATACTATCTTCTGATTCATTATCCCATTCAAACAGATATCATAATCACAAGAAAATCACCTCAGCAACTGAAAACCTTTCGTGGGGCGTTTATATACTCACCAATTTTGCTTATGGTCGTTATTTTTAACGTACTATGTAAAACTACTTTATTGCTCAATCATTTACGGTAAGATTGCTTAAGGCTCCCTCTCTCCTCCATGCCTGCCCCCCCTCCTCTCCTTTCTCTTGCTGCTGTGCTGTGAATGAACTCCGGGGCCTTGCCTATGTTTGGCTTTCTGCCGGTCTCTCTTTCTGATCATGATGAGAACTTAGGTTATCTCCTTAAAGTCCCTGTCATGCAGCTCTGCCAGGTCAATGACATTCGGAGCGATTCTCCGTTCCTAGTGTGAATTTTGTTGCTGGCTTCATTAACATTTGTTAATTTGTTAGAGTCCGGATTGGCAGGCTCATTTTGAACAGGAAGCTCTTGGCTCTCGTTCTACGCCTATTTCTCACTCTTTCATACTGCCCACTACCAACCCCAAATAATTCCTGTTTCCCTCCCTAAGGCAGGGTTTCTCTATGTAATTCTGGCTGTTCTGGAACTCACTCTGTAGACCAGGCTGGCCTGGAACTCAGAGATCCACCTGCCTCAGTCTTCCTAGTTCTGGGACTAAAGGTGTGTGCCACTATACCCCAGCTTCCCTCCCTGAAGTGGCTTCCTAACATCTGGTCTAAGTTTTATCTTAAACCAGATTTTGGATTTCCTATGTCAGAATACTGCTAAAACTTTCAAGGTGCAGGCACCAGACGAGGGCCAAGGGACACCAGCACTGACACCAGACGAGGGCCAAGGGACACCAGCACTGACACCAGACAAGGGCCAAGGGACACCGGCACTGACACCAGACGAGGGCTAAGGGACACTGATTTATTTCCTTTTTATCAAACCAGCAACTATTTTTAAAGTACTCTGGGTAGCAGCGAGCAGCCATCTGGGATCTTTTGACCATGACAAGTTCAGCAAAGCACACAGCCCTGTGCAGTTGGATTCACCTTGCGTGTACTGGAGCAACACATGCCCCATCACAGCCCAGCAGTGTCACCCCATCTGCCCAGTCAGTCTGTCAGACTGCAGCAGCAGCCTCTGCTGTGACTCTTCCTGTGGAGGGTAACTTTGCCTGCTCTGGAACATCGAGGATCCCACAGCTCGCTGCCTTTTCTCTCAGGCTTCCTCTGTTGTCCTTCATCTCACCCTGTGCACTGGTCGGTGCTCCCTTCTTACTCGGGCCGGCGTCCAGTTATATGCCTGTAACATGGTTCATTCATTCTTCCAGAAAGGGCATCAGGCATGCTCTCAGCTTGGGGCTATGATGCATAGAGCTGCTATGGACATCCGTCTACAAGCCTTTTCACATGCTTTCAGTTCTCTTAGAGCGCCATTGCTGAACTGAGCACGTACAGTTGTTAAAGTCCTAGTTGTCCCACATTCTTCTCATTAGCTGCCATAGTCAGGCTTTTCACTGAAAAGTTCCATAACTGGGTGGCGGCCTTTCTGTTTGGTTTTAATTTATATTTCTATGGTGAAATGTTGGGAAACTTTCTTCCGTTCCTATAGACCGTCTGTGTGTATGTGCATATTTATCTCTATATGGAGAGTTATATATATGGTGATAATGAAACATACAGAAGCATATATCCTATATATTGTACATTTGGGTATATATTCATTTATGTGTACACAGGCAGAGAGAAGTGTTGGTTAGAATCATGTGTGTGACTCTGCTTTGGGTTTTGGATGGGGAAGTACATATGTCACTGTTCAAGTGTGGAGGTCAGAGGGCAATTCGCAGGAGTTGGTTCTCTGTTTCCACCATGTTGGCTGCAGGGATCAAATTGTGGTCATTGGGCTTAGCAGCAAGTGTTTTGCTTGGCCTGCTGAGCCGCCCCTATGTCTTATTTTTAATCAGATGCTTTTCTTGTTACTGATAGGTAGGAATACTTCTGGTCTTCAGTACTTTGATATATAGATTTTGTGCATGTGCGCACACACACACACACACACACACACACACACACTTGGTCTCTTAGAAGTACATCTTCTCCTGAAAAACTAAGGTTAGTAAGAGTCCATATCAGAGAGTTGTGGTAAGGGCTGAACGGGGTGGCATTTGAAAGCACTTGGGAAAGTGGTGGTGAGCACAGCTCATTCGTATTAAAGGGGTAAGTGGTAAAGTGTGAACACGGGCCAGTTCGTGCTCTGCTCAGAAGTTCATCTCGCCATCACAGTTCCAGAACAGCCAGACCTCTTCCTCTGCTGTTTTAGGTGGAAAACTACTACGCAAAGAGACAGACCAGCAGATTCAGCAAAACTGTGGGACCCGTTTCATTCATGGATGGGGTCTCCAGTTAATTTGGAATATTAAGTGGCAAGCATAACCTAGCAAGGATTTCATGAAACCTCGTAACCCCCTTTCATTATCAAGACAGAAGTTTCTCGAAGGATTGCTGCTTTGGAGTTTCTCCCAACCTCAAGCACTGAGAGCAAGGGCTGAGCCCTGGCAGCCTCGACCAGTCAGTTTCAGACATGCACTTCAGACTCATTGTTAGAGAAGCATTGAGAACCAATTAATTTGATGCCTTTTTATTTTTTTTAAATTAGAGTTCAGGTGCAGCTCAATTTCCAAGCTTTCTTTTCAAAATTACTCAGCCATTAAAGCTGCATAATCTTGGAAGGCTTTGAAGAACATAATTGATAAATCTTTTCACGCTTCACAGGTTTTCTCTCATGTTTATTCATAGGAAATGAATCCATATTATAATTTACACCAAGTCTTAGGGTATCTAGCTTCCTGTATTTCTAAAGGGGAGGAAAGAAGCCACACTTTAAAAGACGTTTCAGAAACTAAAAGCAGACAGCTCAATCCCGGGTTCCAATTTCCTTGCTTTGGTGAGCAAAACTGAGCTGAGATCTCTAGCTCCAAGGTTGCCTGGCAACCCAGACAGGAGCGTGCTCATTGGTTGGCTGGCTAGAGCAATGGAGAGAGCAAGCATTATTGCTGGGGGGCTGGCTAGAGCAGTGGAGAGAGCAAGCATTATTGTTGGGACGTTTTCATGAATTCATACTGAATTCATATCTGCCTGCTGAGATGCTGTAATCAGGCCTGCCCTTGGGAGCACAGTCAGTACTACGTATGTCCCTGTGCAGTCAGTCACTTGGGGATCTTTTCGATATCCATGTTAAACTAACTATCGGAATGCTGGGGTGATGGTTACAAGCACAAACTTTTTCTAAAGTTCTTGTGGTGATTCCTGTGAGCCGCCAAGATGCTTGGGCAGCTGACCTGAGTCAGCCAAGCCCTCTCCAATGTGAGCATGAATTTCTTAGGAACAAATCAGAGGCTCCATCATCCTTTAGGAACTGAGCATCAGAAAAGATATGGGTCATCTGTAGTGGCAAGTGTTTCCCCTGTACTTTAAAGTGTGGAGATCTCTCCTAAGATTTTTTTAATGTCTACCTATTTCTCAAGATATAGCAGTTTCTACTCTCAGCTATACTGGTCTTTAGTGTGTGTGTGTTTGTATGTATGTATGTATGTATATATATATATGCATGTGTGTGTAATATGTGTATTATTATACATGTGATATAACTATATCCTCCTCCCTCCCCAGCTGTCAGTGATTTGGCAGAGGTTAAAACAACAAAGTTACATCCCAAGGAAGTTATTGCAAACTTCACATTTGGGGCTCAGAAGAGTAACGAGGTTTTGGGACAGTTTACCAAGTTGCCTAGCTGTCAGTGGGCACATAGATCATCTTAGAGATGGTCAAAGCAAGGCATCCAAGATGATCTGTAGAGAGACAGAAGGGAAGATTTGTGGGATTGGGCACAGGCAAGGTCAGATCCATCAATGAGCTAGCCACCAGGAAAAGGTAGTGCCAAAAGACAGTTTTAACAAACCCAGGAGGGCCAGAAGACACAACTCTGGATCTGTGCTGAAGAGAAGAAACTGTGAGAGAGGGATTATGGGAAGGAGAACACTGAAAGGCAACATTGGGTAGGATTATCCTCATTATCCTCATGAAGGATGTAGAAGAGGAGGGAAGTGGTACTGTGTCTCAATCAAGTTCTGAAGGTGGAAAATGGTATTGGAAGGACGCTTTCAGCCTTCAAGCTCAGTGTACATGGAAAAGTGTAATTTAATCTGGCTGGTTTTGTTTCCTATCAACTATACGTCTTTAATGAGACCTCTGTTCCTCCTAGTGCTTCCTCAAGCTTTGATGCGAGTGTGGAACATCTCAGCCCTTTCTCCATGGTAATACTTGAACACCGTAGCCTTGACAATTCATAAAGAATATACTTTTATTTTTATAATTATAGAGTCTGGGAATGTTCAAGGGCAAGGGGCTACTTCTACTGAGGGTCTTCTCTGTAGAGTCTCGAGGTGATACAGGCACCATGAGACTGAGCAAGCATGACCAAGAGAGCTTGCTTAACTTTGTTTTGTTCTGTATTATAATAAAAGCTATCCTTATGACACCTCAGTAATCTATGAATCAATTGATCTCTACATGAAGGGAAACTCCCTAGAGGACAAAACACCTTCTGTTTTAGTTAGGGTTTTATTGCTGTGAAGAGACACCATGACCATGGCAACTCCTAAAAAGGAAAACAGTTAATTGGGGCTGGCTTACAGTTCAGAGGTTTAATCCATTATCCTCACGACAGGTAGCATTGCAGGCAGACATGGTGCTGAGAGTCCTATATCTGGTTCATCAGTAAGTGAATGTCACTCTTGACCTGGCATGAGCATGTGAGACCTCAAAGCCCACCTGAAGTTAGGAAATTCTTCCAACAAGACCAAATCTCCTAATAGTGTCATTTCTTTGAGCCTAGGGGGGGCATTTTTATTCAAACCACCATACCTCCCAAAGACCCTACCTCCAGACAACTTCAACATCTGACCTTGGGGATTTCATTTCCAGCAAGTGAATCTTTTGGAGAAACATTCAAACCAAGGCATGGATCAAGTGGGGAACCTTTGAAAATGAAGATGCTGATTCAGTAGGTCTAGGGGATGGTTGAGACCCATTTTTTAAAACATCTTCCAAGTGCACCTTGTCTGGGTACCTTAATTGGGATGTAATTGGAACAGAACATAAACAGTGTGCTTTTGTGGTAGCTGTCTATGAGGTCATTCAATTTTATATCAGATTCCATAGAGCTTCAGAAAGAAATATTTTCTGGCACTGTAGTTTTCTAAATATTTCTATCTGAAAATAATGTGCAATAGCTCTCTATTAACCAAACTACTTATTTAAATGAAGTTCTTCAGTTTTCAAACATCAGAAAATGTAAGAATTATCACCATCTTGCTTTCTTGTCCCTTAACTGTGGACAGCAAGTGCACATTAACTAGATTGCCCCTGCTTGTGTCTCTCATGCTCTTCCCTATCCATTAAATTCTTTTTCTCCTTCTATTGAAAATAGATTTTTGTTTTACATAATATATCTTGATTACGGTCTCCCCTCCCTTTACTCGTCTCAGTTCCTCCCCATCTCCCCTCCCATCTGATCCACCTCCTTCCTTGTTGTCATTAGAGAACAAACAGACTTCTGAGGCATAATAATAAAACAAAATAAAATATGATAAGGTAAAACAAAAATGGACACATCAGAATAGGACGAATAACAAACAGAAAGAAAAGAGCTCAAGAGAAGACAAAAACACCAGAGACACAGAGACCCACTCATTCACACACTCAAGAGCTTCCCTAAACTGGAAACCCATAATATATCCCAAAGGACCTGTGTAGGCCCCGTGCACACCGCCTCAGACTCTGAATTCATATGGACATTGATCCTAATGGCTTAGAGGACCTTGTTTCCTTGGTGTCCTCCATCCCCTCTGGGTCTTACATTCCTTTCACCCCCTCTTCTGTAGGGCTCTCTGAGCTCTGAAGGGAAGCATTCGAGATATCCCATTTAGGTCTAGCTGTTCCACATTCCTCACTCTCTACATTTTGTCTGGCTGTGGGGCTCTGTGTGTTCCCATCTGCTGCTGGAACAAGCTTCTCTGACGATGGCTGAGCAAGGCACTGATCTACGAGTATAGCAGAGTGTCATTAGGAGTCATTTTACTTCTATGTTCTTTTAGTAGAACAGTAGTTTTTGGTTTTACCGTAGGTCCCCGGGCTATGTAGTCTCAGGTCATTCAGGCAGCGTCAGGTACAGTGCAGTGGGCCTTCAGACAAGTCAGACATTGGTTACTCCGCAAGCTTTGTGCCACCATTGCACCAGCATATCTGGCAGGCAGGACGCCATGGTAGATCAAAGAATTTGTAGCTGCACTGGTATTTACATTCTCCTTTAATGGCAGGCAGAGTTCCTCTCTGTACCAAAGATGCTAGCATATAGGGTGATAAATAGAGAAATCAATGAAAAAGAAAGGAAATATCTATGTAAACTCTGTCTTTCAGAAATAGGGAGAAAGGATGTTGCATTAAGAGCCATTGTTATTGGAAAGGGTGGGGAAGTGACTTCTGTTACCAGAATTTTATTAGGGAACTCTGAAGAGTGACTGATTTCATGGAAGGATTGGTCATATCCTGCTGTCTTTCTGGATTTGGGGACTGCAGAGCCTCCCTAGCTAAAACAATGTCAGGTTTATAAGAGAACACAGCTAGTCTTTACTCCAAGGCTGTGTGCCTTCTAGTGGTATGGATGAAGAATAAAGATTGGAGTAGTAGATACAGTGACTGGAAGTAGGTCTCAGGGACACTGGAAGGACATAGATGTGTGTTTCAGGCACTTAGCACACTGTGCTATAGACTAGTTTAGGTGGCCAAAGTGTTCACACAGTCTGATATCGTGTGAAAGAGGCTGATATCGTGTTCCTGGGACAGCCTTGACGTGTGCGTGTGTGTGTGTGTGTGTGTGTGTGTGTGTGTGTGTGTGTTACATGCATGTCTGCATGGATACAATCAGTAGGCTGGCTGGGACTTTGTAAGTCACCTAATCCAAGATTGCATCATGTGGACTCCAGAGTCCTAACTTCCAGGCAGACAGCAATCCACTCTATGCTGAGACCTTTCCAGGTAGATCTATTTCATAATCTTCCTTGTAATCACGTCTGCCTGTTCAGTGTTTAGCATGGTCAGTAAACATTGCTAGCAACTAGTGTAAATCACAGCTGAAATAGTTTCCATGCTCTTACTAAATATCAGGGAATGTGCGTGGCTTTAGAGGAAGCACTAACCAACAATGTCCTCCCTGTTTCTCATTCATCAGACCCGAGCTCCCCAACAAATGTTTGTGGATCCTTCATTCAGGATCGAGATTTGAGTCCCCATAATACTTCGTAGTTCTACTACTTCTTTATTGAAGTCTGCACTTCATTTCAGCTGTGTGTACATGCATGTTACGTGCATTATCTCTTTGCTATATTAACATCTTTAGGTACAAAATGGAGAAGCCAGGTTGGCTCAACTGTCTGTCCCAGGTTCTGTGTAATATAATTTGAGGGAACTTAAAAGAATCGCTGTTGTACTCCCCCAGTATGCAATGAATTGGATAGGTCAGAAATAGACAGGTATACTATTATTCACTTTGGCCTTATCTGCTAGGGCAAAAAGACTGAGACAATCTAAACATCTGTAAGCTATGGGTCAAACCCAGCTTGGACACAGACACAATCCAAGGCACCTATTGAATAGGTGAGCTGGAGTCCATGTGAAGGTGTGGCTCCATCTCTGAGGATGTTAGGGTTAGGTTGTTTAGTGGAAAAGTGTGGGGTAGGGAATAAACACTTTAGGATGCATGTGACTGGTGCCCAGATATTTCTACGATACAAAATAAATGGTAAGAGTAGTTGATAACTGGGCAGAACACTGAGGAATCGAGACAGAGGCAGTGGATGGTTGATGCGATGGTACTTTGTGGATCCCAGGCTCTGAAGGAAGAACCTGACCACTCCTGTATTGTAAATACCCGCTGTGCCAATTCTTAGCCTATACTGTTCTAATAATAGCTGGACAAAATTCAGGTGGCTCCAGTGGACTGAGAGCTCTACCATGGGACAGGGGAGGGAGTGGCTGCTACTACAGATCTTCAGGTGCAGTTTAAATAGAGAAAGGAGTAGCTTCTGCCTACTGTACATCCTCGGGTGTGGTTCAACTCCTCATGCCTCACTTTGCTTGCCCAAGTGAAATGTGACCATAAATAGCTAAACTTAGAATGCTCACATCCCTTGGGCTACTTAGTACCTTGTCACTCATCTGTGATGGTTCTTCCTCCTTGGTAGAGCCTACCTGTCCTTATTCTGTGTGCTTATGTATAAAACCTATAGCTGCAGTCTAGTCCCAACCAATAGTATTGTTAGCTTCTTTGTGTGTGTGCATGGAGCACAGATCAATACAGTGTGCCAGACATACAGGAACTGAGAATGCATTCAGTCTAGGAAAGAGCACTTTTATGTAAGCCAGTAGTAAGGCTGGGCTCACATTTTAGAGACAAAAGCTCAGTTTCCCAGCCACCATATAGCAATGGAGCTTCTCTGTGGATCAAGGCAGAGCCATGCCACATTGATGGCAAATTTCTGTTGTCTCAGCAGTCTAGCCTAGAAGGAGCTGGCTACTTCAGACTCAATTCCTATTCCCCCATAAGCACACTCACCCCTGCCACAGTGCGATCCAACCCAGAGGGACAGGAGACCCCAGATGCTACCAACTCAAAGCACACTTGCTCAGCTCATGCAAGAAGTCATTTTATCAGTCTCCAAGTCTGATCTTCATGACTGAGTTCAAAGCATTTTGAACAATTCCTGTCCAACTTCCTTCATGCCATTAATGGGAACGTATCTCTCAGTTTTCAGCTGAAACATTTCTCCTCCTTCTACCACCTACCACATGCCCATAGTTATGTGGGTGTCTGGTTTTGCCAGTTACTTGAATACAAAGGCTCTCTCTTGTATAAGGGCCTTCCATAGCCCTTATACAGTTTCTCAGGTATTACACACTCTGTGCTAGTGAGCTAGCTGCAAGCAACCTTTAAACAGATGCAGAAACAGCCAGAATTGGGAACATTTTATTTGGAAAGATTTTTTTAAACATGATTTATCTTCATTTTTCCATTAAGGCAACAATAATATCCTTACTTCGTGGAGGCAGATGGGCAAACATCATCTGAGGCTACATGATGTTCAGACTAAAGTCACAGCCAAACACTTTGCATTCGGATGCAGCGGGAATACTGGTTGGGAGCTGGAAAGAGCCATCTATTGGTTTCCTGAGCCCACTGTCAGGGGATGAAGTTGAGATCCTGCATTTCCACTGCTTTGGAAGACAACGAAGTCCCATTAGTGGGAGTAAGACTTTCACTAATGCAAAGGGAGTCTACCTTTGGTTCACAATGCTCTGTGGAGTTTTAGCTTTTGGTAAGTTTTCGTGGAAATTGCTTATCTAGTGGGAGCTATTCAAATTCATGCTGTCCCTTTTCTGTTTTGAATTCCAGGCAGTTCCTAGTCAACATGGTACTCTTGGCATCCAGCTACATATGCGTATGTGCCCGTGCAAGCATTTGGGTGAGGCAGGGACATAGATTATTGGCACATATCAACCCCCCACTTACAGAAACTTTAGGGAGGCAAAAGCTTTTATAGTACCAACAAAGTGAGTATTGGTAATATGGCCTGGTGACAATCAAATATGTCGATGTCTAAAAGCAAATGAAGTTATGCAGGATTGCTTCCAACTGTCATCAGACATTTTGTCAACACCACAATAAGCAGCTCTCTAACAAGAGGAGTTAAAGGTGTGGAGATATACACAGAAGGGTAGATGCTTTGTGGTCCCACCATACTGCCCCCTAGTGGTTTTACTCTCCATTACACTTTCTTTGAGACCCCAGTTTTTCAGTCTCCCAGAGACTCCTGGGAGCTTGACTGATTTGTCAGATACTCCAGTAGCCTAGAGACAAGGCTGGCAAAAATGGGGACCACAGAGCAGGTATGGTTCTGAGGGGATTGGAGCAAACTCACAGGGAGACAAGCTGAGAGGAGATGCAAGGAAGGGCTGTGACCATCCAGTGTCAGCCTCTAGTGACAGGCTTTATTTAAGGCAAGTTTGACGATCCCTTCCAGGTCCTCAGTTTGAACAAGGCAAAAAGCAGCTAGATCAAACTGGCTCAAGAGATCAGGTGACCCTTAAGAACAATGTAGTCTATATCCTTGGCTATCAGTGAAAGCAAGGGTGTCGGGGGTGGGGTGAGCATCTGGAAATAACTTCTTTTTAACTCTCCCCCCTCCCCCAAAGAATTTCAAAGAATAAAAGAAAAAAATCTGTAGGCGAGTAGATCTCCTGGGGGTGGGGACAACAAAAGAGAAGCTCAACTATAGCAGAAGCTACTTGGCAGAACAAATATGCGAATTTCAGACAATGTCTCCAAGGTTCAGGACTTTGGAATGGCTTGAATGGTCCTCTGTATCCTGGGAGCATCACATGCTGACCCTCAGGGTTGATGGTGTCTCTTTCTGGCTTGCTCCTGTGGGACTTACACCCTCTTCATCCCTTTCCCCATGAGGCAAGCGAACACTGTCATGACCATTTTGGGGTTCACTTCAACCAGGTCTTCTGGAAGGGCATACACTCTTGCTCCGATTTTTCTGGCCATGGAGATAGCATACCTGAAAGGGAGAAGAAATACAAGAACTGAACAGCAGTCCTGAGGAGGACCCGTTAGGAGCACAGGCTCAGCACCCTCAGAGAGGGCAGGGCAGCCACCCCATCTGCCCACATGGGCAGACACATCTTGGCTCAGTAAACTCCCTGAAGTGTCAGCAGCTCCTACTGACTCAGGATGACTGTGACACACATGCTTTGCCCTTCCCAACTTTTACCTTTTACCTTTTGAAATGTATATATGCATGTGTGTGTGTGTGTGTGTGTGTGTGTGTGTGTAGGTCAGAGGTCAGAGGTCAACACTGGGTTCTTCCTCAATCAGTCTTGACCTTAATTTTTTTGATACAGAATCTCTGAACCTCAGTGAGTTCAGTGATTTGGCTGGCAAACAGCAAACAGGAAGTCTCCTGCCTCTTCCCTAGCACTGGGATTATAGGTGTGCAGGATCACCTATGGCTTTAGCAGGGGTACTGGGCATCCCACTCAGATCCTGTGCTTGGGTGGCAGGCATTTTGCCAGTTGACCCATCGTCTCTCCAGGCTCTCTGCTGCTACCTTTGAGACCCATAGAAGAAATATTCTCTTGGGGTGAAGGGTGTGGCAGGAAAAGTCCAAGAATTAAGTACGAACTGCTAAGGACAAGCACTCTAGGACTGTGTTTCAATGACAGAAATATAAGAAGAAAACTGCAGGTAAAATATCTTGTCATGCATGATACCTGGGTATATAATTTCTTGTTCCATGTACAGATGTTTTATTTTTTACTTATAGTGCACTCCTATTCGAATAGTCAGAGTTTTATGTTCTGTTTTTCAAATGAAATCATCACAGACACACAAGAGCCTCAGAGTTCTATACATTCCAGAATCTGTTAGTTGTGACTGTTTACACAGTCACTTGTTGATTCCTTTTTTCCCTCACTCTTTGTTCGCCTTACTGTAGCTACTCTAAACATTCACCCACCCACTCCAACCCAGGGCCACCTCTTCCTCCTGGTCTCCAAAAGAACTTATCCTGACTTTAGTGACCAGATTAATTTGAGCACTACCCATTCTTCCTCCTGTCCACCTCTCAATACTTCCTCCATTTTAATTGCTAATGAAAAAATTAATGTTTCCATCACAAAACACATAGGGAAAACTCCATGAAAATCTGTGAATGTAAAAAAAAAAAAATCAAACAAAAAGAGATCTCAACCCAACCCCCAACCCCAGACATAATTTCTCAAAAACATAACAATTCTTAGCACTTGGTGGACTTTTCCCTCACACTTATTTCCCTTTGTTTCATGTGTGTGTGTGTGTGTGTGTGTGTGTGTGTGTGTGTGTGTGTGTGTGTGTGTGTGATGTATGTGTACATGAGTATTTGTGAAAGCCAGAGGACAACTTTATATGTTGTTCCTTAGGCTCCACCCACATTATTTTATCATTTACTTTAGGTTTTCTGGACAGCGTTTTCCACTGGCCTGGAACTCACCATGTTGACCACAGTGACTAGCCAATGAGCTCCATGCATCTGTCTGTCTTCCCTGGCAGGGAGATTACAGCCCAGGCTACCATACAGGGGGATCACAGCCCAGGCCACCATACAGGGGGATCACAGCCCAGGCCACTACACCCCGATCTGTCTGTTAAGCAGACATTTTACTCCCAAACTCTTCAAACACTTTTCCTTAAAAGATATTTGTCTTTTTGTTTTCAATGCTAGAAATTAACATGGGGCCTCTTGCATACTAGGGTATGTTCTGCTCTGTCCCAAGCCCTGAGCAATTTTGAAAGAAAGAATTCTGTGTCTTGTCCTTGGAGGGCAATGCATAGGAACCTGGTGTCTGAAGTCAGACTCTGATGTCTCCCTTGTGCAGGTTAAAAATTGTGTGACCTTGTTAAGTCCCTAAACTGCACACACAGGGCCCAGACCTGACTGGTTTCAAACCTTTCTGGTTGTTTTGTTTTCTTTCTGTTTTCTCACTGTTCTTCTATCTAGAGTTTCTGTCTTCTCTGTATCCTGCTGGCTTACTTGTCTTTGCTGATGAACTCAGCTTAGAAGTCATTGCTCTAAAGAGCCATATCCCCTTCCTCCCCTCCCGTCACCTTGGTACTTCCCCTTAGATAAACTGATTACACATTGCACAACCACAGGTTAACTATAACTGTGCTGACTATTATCGGGTGAGGAGCACGTCTGGGAAAAGGACCTGTTTTCCAAAGCTGACTGCAGAGAAAAGGGCACTGCTAGGGTTTTAAAATAGGGGTGAATTCTAGACTTGGACCCATGGTGCTCCTGACCCAGAAAGCTATGGGGAAGTTCTGAACTCCCATATCTCTGACTGGGACCTTATTTGGAAATACAGTCGTTACAGGTGTCATAAGACAAGGTCATGCGTGCAAGGGCTCAATATGCCCTGTGTCCTAATAAAGGAAAAGACAGAGATGGGAAGGCAGCCACGTGAGGTCACAGACATACAGTGTGGGTGGAGCGAGGCATTAGAATTATGCTTCTACAAACCAACGAATTCAAAGGTTTGCTGGCCATCACAGCAAATGAGAGAGAGGCCTGGGAGAGTCTGCCTCAGAGCTCTGGGCATCAATTAGCCCTGATGGCAGCTTGCTTTCTAGCTTTTCTGACTGGGGAAGAATAAATTCCTGTTGTTTTAAACCACCCAATCTGTTGGTTCTTTATTGTAGCGCCCCAGGAAGGCAATGGGAATCAATCCAAGAAAGGGGCCTCTGCAGAGCAACAGTTGGTAAACTTTTAAATAAGAGGCGAGATAGCATCATGTCCGGGTCTTCTAGGTGAGATCAAGTGAAGCCCAGATACAAACTACCTTAGCTTTTGTTGCAGCTTCTGAACGCTCCTGTTCAAGCAGAGAAGCGCCTATGTAAATGAATGATTGTGCTCCAATAAATCTTTATTTAAAGTGCATGCAATGGGCCTTATTTGGAGACTATAGTCTGCTGGCTCCCCTAATAGAGGGTTCATTTGGCAGGACAGGTGACCTTTGACTCTGCCGGTGACACTTCCGACACTGAACTCTATCCTGCCTACTCACATCTGTGGATATTCATGAGTGACGTTCTTACACTGGGACTTTCCACACCAAGCTTGAGTTTTGAAATCTATTGATTGGGGTTAAGAATCTAGTTTTATAACAGCGTAGCCTTGCTTACTGCTTAGGAAACTACTCTGGAGTTTGTTTGGCTCCAGTCTCACGCAAGCAATCTGAAGCAGCTACTGGGCCACACCTCAAATGATGATGATGAGACCTCGATAAATCAGAAGAGAACCCCGTGAATGGTAGAGATAAAGCATTTGCATGAGGCACAGACATCAGCTGCCCGGTTGGCACCTGGCCCTGCGCTTGCCCCAGGTTTATGCACATACTTTGCATTGTTGAGCTTCTCTTCATCATCCAGGTTTTCTGTCTTCAGAAGGTCATAGTTTATGGAGCCTGGCTGAATGGCATCGATGAGATCCAGAACCGGGAGGCTGGTGCTGATCTTTGGGTCCTACATGGAGAAAAAGGGAGGGTTTACCAACATATCTAGCATCCAAAAGTGGGTGGCAGGAGAAGCCTGAGGCTACAGGTAGGCTGGGTCACAAGGGTGGTCTTTCTCTGAGGAACTTGGGGAAAAACTCAAGGTTTCCATGGAGATGGGAACAGCATCAGTAGGATTAAGCACAACAAGACAGTAATTAACACACTTTGCCCAGTCTTTTCTTGTCAACTCAGGCCTCAGGAACAGTCAGGTTTTTTTTCTTTTGTTTTTCCTTTTATAAAAGCTTTAACTTTTGAAACTTATTTTGTAATCTACCCATAGCATGTTATGTGTCCCTCATCCTCTGAAATATATGGACTTATGGGTAGCTACATCAAGCTAACAAATTCATGGTCTTACAGGTGGTCATTTTTGTGGTGTGGGTGTTGAATGTGCACGTTTAATCTGTGTTGGTGCTCAGTGCTGGTAACCAAACTAGAGCTTCACACATGTCAACATGTGCTGCGTCACCGAACTAGGGCTTCGGCTTCCACAGTTACTCTTCTTCACTTACAGAGGAGATGGGATTTATGGGGTTAAGTGAGTTGCTGGGACTTGTTAGAGCTGGGATTTGAATCTAAAATTCAGACTTAACATCCTGGACATTGGTAAATGGATGTTCACGTCTAGCACTAAGAACACTCCTCAGATGTGGACGTAGGGAGCTCAGCACGTGCGCTTTCTCTATTCATGGCCCTGGAGACAAGGGGCAGGCCTGTGTTACTGTCTGAGCAGCTGAGTTCAAGCAGTGTATACTTGGAAGGTGTGAATCAGAAAATTCTAAGGCTGATACTAATTCTCCTGCCTTCGTTTTCCTATAGCGGCAAAGCAGTCATATTCAAGATCAGAATGAGTCTATTTAGTATTTCCTCTTGGCTATAAAAGAGGCATTGTAGTTAACAACAAAGATGGGGCTTTACCCTAGTTTCTTCCTACCCCTAGTTTCCCTTCCTAGTTTCTTTGCTACCCCTGCGGGCTGTTTTGGTGACAGCACAGCACTCAAGAAATGCAGTGATCCAAGCCCCGCCTTCCTCCCTGAATTCTGCCCTGGGTATGGAGCTGACAATGGGCGAGGGGTGGTAGACATCTGTAGATGTCAGGGGAATGGTTTGTCAAGAGTGAGCTGTATCTCTTGCTTTAGGTGATGGCTTTGACTTTGCTCTTTGCCTTTCCAAATGTATTTCTGGAAATCTCTGCCTCACTCCAGTCACTGGCCTCCACTCTTACCTGTGCTCAGCAGCCCAGGCAGAGCAGGAAGCCTTGAGGTGGGGTGGGGATGGGGGTATCCCATATCCCAGATGAGCTCACAGCTGATAGAGCTCTTAGCACTGGCCTACCCTGCTCTGCCTTTGCCCTTTTTGGAGAGAAGAGACTTTAATTTCTCTTCTCCTTCCTCTGGGTAGGAGGGGGGTCCTCCCCACGAATCCTGACCTTTAAACATGAACACTGAGACACAGACAACATTACAATATAGACCAAGTGTCCAGGTCCTTGAGAAAGACTCTTGTAAACACACAGCCAAAATTAATAAATTGGATACTATATAATGGTATTATTAATAAAAATAGGGTTGGGTGAAGTACATATCCCCCTTCTCCAAAAAAAAAAAAATCACACAACCTATCTTTCAGCCTTGTGATGCTTGTACATGCTTGGCCCAGGGAGTGGACTATTAGGAACCTTGGCCCTGTTGAAGGGTGTGTCACTGTGGGCGTGGGCTTCAAGACCCTAACCCTAGCTGCCTGGAAGCCAGTATCTGCTAGCAGCCTTCAGATGAAGATGTAGAGCTCAGCTCCTTCTGCACCATGCCTGCCTGGATGCCGCCATGCTCCTGCCTTGATGACGATGGACTGAACCTCTGAACCTGTAAGCCAGCCCCAATTAAATGTTGTCCTTATCAATGTTAAATGTTCCCCGTCATGGTGTCTGTTCACAGCAGTAAAACCCTATGACAAGCTTTCACCCTCTGCCACTGTAATATAAGAAACTCTGAACTGGAAGTGTGCACATTTTTAAAAATGGATTCCTGTGTGTTATACTACTTTAAAAGGAAAAAAAAGAGGGCCTAAAATGGGATACTTAATAAAACAGATTTTGAAAATTATCTGTTAAAGGAAAAAGGATGAGAAATTCATCAGTAAGATGGTTGTGAACATTAAACAAGATCATTTAAGGAAATCCAAAGTGACCATCAAAGTCCTGGCCCTGAAGGTCACTCAACACAACAAAAGAAAACAAAAGACGCAGAAGATGAGACCTTTACCTTGAAGCTAGTGATGGACGAACTTTTCTGTGCCTCCTTCAATGTCGTGTTCACCCAGTTGACAATAATGTCATCATTGACCTTCTGACCACCTCCAATATCTTCCAGGATATTCAGTGTGTACCTGAGTGAAATCAGGAATGATTATTTTCTTGCAGACAAGTAGCTAAGATGTTCTTTCTAGACACATTATGGGAGCAAGCCTTCACACAGTCACAATGGTGAGGGAAAGGGTATTTAAGAACGCCAGTCCCTTCTGCTCATCCCGTGTTCATCGCTGCTCTATTCACAACTGCTAGAAAATGGAAACAGCCTTGAGGTCCATCAACTGATGATTGGGTAATGAGAACGTGGTACCTTTATATCATGGGATGTTATCTTGCTGTTAAGAAAATTTTCCAGGTAAACGGAAACAATCATTCTGAGTGACGGAACCCAAAACAAGAAAGACAAACATATACTGTCTCTCATTTGTGGATCGTAGCCTTGACTCTTCAGATAATGTGTGTGTCCAGCAGTCAGGGACCTAGTAATGGGCTGTCAGGGATGCTTTCGAGTGAAGGCAGATAGAACACAGTGCAATGAAGGGTTAAAGAGGGAATGGTGGTACAGGAAGGGTGATGGGACATCAGAATATAGGACGGAATGCAGGGAAGGATAATTAAAGAATATTAAAGAAAGAACGGGGCTGGAGAGATGGCTCAGTGGTTAAGAACACTGGCTGCTCCTCCAGAAGTCCTGAGTTCAATTCCGAAAAACCACATGGCGGCTCACAACCATCTGTAACGGGATCCAATGCCCTCTTCTACCACACAGGTGTACATGCAGACAACGCATTCATACATTAAACAAAATACATAAGTAAATAAATGAGAGGTTTTTTTTAAAAAAAGAAAGGACCTTTGAAAAAGTTCTGTAGAAATCTATGGCAGCAGAAGCTTCAAAACACACACGCACACACACACACACACACACACACACACACACACACACACGGGAGGGAGTGTAGACTAGTAGACTAACAATGCATAAGCACGTAGTTCTTAAAGTGAACTACAATGCTAATGCTCTCTTGTACCTGATGCCATTGTTCTGGGAAAGAAAAGCAAGCAGGACAGTAGAGAAGAGTGGAAAGAAGAAAGGAGCAACGGGCTCATCCAACCTGCAGCGTCGGTCTTCAAGGGATCATACAAACTAAGGAGCAAGGACCAGCAAGGCTGTGAGGCTGATCAGCCACACAGGCCACAGGAGGAGAGTGAGATCCTCAGGACTCACTGGAGAGACGGAAGGAGAGAACCAGCTCCACCCAGTTATCCTCTGTGCCCCACACTTGAGCTGTGGCACGCACATAGACACCAGCACCCACAAACATACCACAACCACCCATCCCCACACTGCCACTGCCATATGCAATAAAGAATGTTTATTTTTTGAAGTTAAAGGTTCACATTTTTAAATTTAAAATGCTGGGGAAAGTTCCAGCCGTGAACAGAATAAAGGGAAAAATTGATTAAGTAGTTAGGAATACAGTAACAATGAAAACCTCAGTGAAACCATTGAAACAGAGGGTCTGAATCTAATCCCCGGTGGGTTTATTTTTTTATTTTTTTTTTCCGGAGCTGGGGACCGAACCCAGGGCCTTGTGCTTGCTAGGCAAGTGCTCTACCACTGAGCTAAATCCCCAACCCTACCCGGTGGTTTTAGAAATGGCATTTTTACAGGAAGAACATTTGTTATAAGAGCCACCAGCCCCTTAAAACTCTCCAGCAAGGAGTAGGGACCTGCTTCCTTTCTGGGCTGGAGGAAAGCCAAGCTGGTGAGTCTCAGAAAGGCTTGCTAACATCATGGTTCAAGTGTGCAGGAGCGGGTCATAGTACCCATGAGTGACCTCGAATTGAAACCCAGGAGGCTGGTGACTGATCTGCCTCATGAAGCACCATCCACACCAGTGCCTTGAATTCTGCTTACACAATCTGTCCTGTCACTTGCTCTGGTTACTTAGTCTACACAAAGCACAATCTTCCCACATTTGTCCCCTGGTAACTCCAGACTAACCCAGAGTTAAAGCATTACCTGGCTTGCTCTGGGCCAACACAGCTTCCTGCCACTGAAAATAGGATTCATGGCCCTCGAGACTTTTACCATTTAAAACCTTTTTGGAATTAAAAAAAAATTGATTTGTTTATGTGCATGAATGTTTGACTGTATGTATGTATGTATGTATGTATGTATGTGCGCCACACGCATACCTGGTGCCTGCATAAGTCAGAAGGAGGAGTGAGGACCCTAGAACTGGAGTTATGGATGGTAATGAACCACCATGTGGGTACTGGGCACCAAACCTGTCCTCTGCTAGAAGGACAAGTGCTCTTAACCGCTGAGCCATTGGTCCAGCCCCTGATTTATTTTTAATAGGATTTCAGGTGTGTGTGTGTGTGTGTGTGTGTGTGTGTGTGTGTGTGGTGTGTGTGTGTGTGTGTGTGTGTGCACTTGAAGGCCAGAGGTTGACACTTTCTTCCTTTGTCATATAAATGACAGTGTCTTTCATCCAAGTGGGAGTTTAGCTGGCTCGTTAGGCTGACTGGTCATTGAGCTACCAGGATGCACCTGTCTCGGCCCGGCAAGTGCTGGTGTTACAGACACATGTAGCCAAGCCCTCAACCAGGGTCCAGACTCAGGTCTTTGTGATCGCATAGCAAGCACAGCAAGAACTGTGCTTTGTACCCAGGGAGCCAACACCTCCCCACCTGAAGATTTTCTTTGCTTAAAAAGAAAAAATCACCTTCACTGAACTGGCAATTAGATTTGCACATTGCATTCCTGTCCCAAACCAGCTGACTCCTTTGAGAACACAGTTGAGGTCATGTCGTTAGAGATTCAGGCCAAGCTTCCCACTAAGGCACACAAAGCACTTCGGCTCGCTGTCTCCTCGGGCATTCTCAGTTTCCTCCCTCATCCTCATCCTCACCACACACGCATGTTTCAACTAAACCGAGGCGGCAGGAGCTTTCTAACCCACCCCATCCACACCTTGCATCCTCTTGCTTGGGGGATGTATCCAGGCTTACTGGCTCAGATCTGGATATTTCTGGTCCTTTGAACACCTCCCACCTCAAGCATCGTCCCGAACCATGCTGTGTATCAATTATCACGCTTCATTCAAGCCTGTGTCTTAGAATTTTTGACAGAGACAACGTCTACCATGTTCCCATGGAGACAGGTCCGTGTCAATTCATCATGATGTTTTCAAGGAATAAGCAGGGTCCCTAGTGCACGCTGGGTATCCAGTAAATAAAGCTGTAGATTGGTGGATAAAATATGTAGAACGAATGCAAGGAGATGAATGAGATGCTTGTTTGCACTAAAAAAATAAACTTTAAAAATGGGACCAACGTGATAGGACTTAATGAGCACCCAGGATTTAAGTCTAAGGTATATTTAAAAAAAATACTCCTAGTTCAAAAAGGATCCTGTCTTTTGTAGGTTCATAAACATTGCGTGTTACAGCATGACTAGTCTTTTATTTTTTGGTTGCTAGCATATGTGTTGATTTATTTCCATTTGAGACAATTTTTAAGAATTTCTGCCCAGTGAACCTTTCAGTAAGGAATGGTTGGTCAGTAACTACCTCATTAAGTCTTTCCTCTACATAACCTGATGGGACAAACTAAAACAACCTTCCAGCTGCTTCCACCCTTCCAGATGTGCACCTCCCCCTGTCAGAAACCGAGCCCTGCTCTACTGGCCAAATCAAGGAAACAGAAGCTCAGCTCTCTCCCATTCTCTTGACCTTGGGAATTAAACGCTACAAAGAGAAGCCAACCTCTATACAAGATCTGTCTGTTAGAACCCAAACCAAAGAACAGAGACCCTCTCCTGGGTTTTGGGGCACTTCTGAGGTGGCTTCTGGCACTCTGGTCTTAAGAACAACCTTTCATGATGGCACAGAGTTCTGATGAATACAGTCTTGTGGCCACCTCTGGTGGGATGCAGAAACTTGGTGGAATCAGATGCAGATTTGTAAGAGAAAGGCAAAGGGAAGAAAGACTAGAATTGGGCTGTAATCTCAGGTAGACAGTGCAGTAAGCAGCTGTACATCCAGACACAGATTCAAAGGGTGGAACAAGAGCCCAGAGAGACAAATCTGCACCAGCGCACATCTGCTTTTCCAAAGGATCTGGGTTTAGTTCCCAGCACCCACAAAGGACAGTTTGCAACCACTTGTACTTCCGGGAACAAAGAATCAAACACCCTCGTCTGGCCTACCCGTAGGTGTACATACCACACACACACACACACACACACACACACACACACACACACACACACACACTTTTTTTTTTTATCGTCACACACAGTAGTTTGGGTGACTATGCTACTGATAAGATCTCAATCCTGCTGTGCTTGCAAAAGGCTGAAAAAGCCCTTAGTCCAAATGAAAGAGCATTGTGAGCCAAGTCCAGCCAGTTCCTCACTCGACAGAGGAGGATTGCCATGGTGTGGATATGCAAGGCCAGGGAACTCGTGCTCTCCCTTGCTTGTTCTCCTGCCTTCCCACACTCAACACTCATTTTAGTTATTCAACATTTGATAAGAGGGACAATGCTTGGTTTTCATTCTTGGGGACCTAGTCCGAAGTCCCCATCCACAGCCTGTGTGGCTGTAGGTGATATCTTCATTGCCTGCCTTGGCGTCTGCTCTCTTTCTTCACGGTATCATTGCCATCTGCTGGCAGTTTACTTGGTGCAAGCTTTGGTCTCCTAATTTATACATTAGTTGCCAGCTGTCCAATCTTAGAATGATTTTCACGATGCTGAAGGGGGAAAGGGAGGCTTACACAAAACGACAAGCCATTTATTGTCCTGATAAATGACCAAATTAGCATATCTGCACAATCCAAGTGAAATAAATTCTACCTAGAACTGGATGCAAATTGAATAGATCTGTTACTGTGAGGCAGGCAGAGGAAAAAAAGAAAGGAAAACAAAGCAAAAACAAATCCCTGCTGATCCCATTTACATAATCACCAGGCATTTTTCCTCCTTTGGTAGGAATGCATTTCTCTGTCCACTTCCTTGTATGCAGAAATCTTCCATAACAAACATTTGTGAGAACTGTCACTGATCATCTAGGGGAAGTCAGCTGCAGTAGCAGACAGACCTTACCTTATATATATCTCAACCCTATAGGAAGGCTTGGGGCCATGTGTGATTGAAACTTCTGAGGTCGGTGGGCATAGAGAATAGTTAAACGACCTGGAGCACCACTTGGCCTGGGCTATGAACACACTCCTCTCCTAATAATGCACTTGGCAATCTGAGACCCTCAACCTGTGCATACCACACACACACACACACACACACACACACACACACACACACACACACACGCTCCTCCCCCAAACAACGTGGCTAGCAATCTGTTGGTAATCCAGGACCCTGCCTATACTAATCTGAATGCACACCCACCTCTGAACAAGCTTTTCCTCCCCTTGATGGTTAAACAGGGATAAACCATTTTCAATCATGCTCCATTATGTCTGGGCAAGACAATATGGCCTAGATTGGATCTGGGTACATGTACAATAAGACAGACTGTCCTCAAGTGAACTTCTAGAGAGAATCTCCTATTTGCCTCCCTATGTCTATGCATAATTTAGAATGCATACATAAAATAAGATGTATATGGAAAGGGGCAGGCATAGTAACAAGCAACAAACAAAAATGCCTTATATGATATAAACCACCAATCTAAACAGAGAACTACTCAAACTATGGTCTTAATAAGGAAACTCCCCCTCCTCCTGTGCCCTCAAAACAAAGCCCCAAATAATACTCAGGCTCCTTGAGCTCTCTCACTCATGTGACCTGCTGTCATTGTCAACCTCATCGTTCTTTCTGGTCTGTACTATCTTTAACAATCTGTGTGAGTCTTTCTTTCAGTTAGTTGAGTAGGAGTCCAAGAGCTTGGAAACACTCAGACCAGCCCTGACCACTAAGAATACTTTTAGAACAAACATCAGAACCCAGGGCAACATCTAGATAGTATACAATTTACAATAGAATAGAGTTTGCTTAAGTTTTCTTATGATTAAAGTAGAACGTAAGTGCTATCCTACATCCTAATCCATGAGAAAATATATTTATACCAGTGAAAATGACTTGTTTTAAAGCCATCAGTACCCAAAACCTGTCTGTTTGGAATTCAGAACACGTGGAAGCAATGAAACACATTCAGAGACAGCTCATGGAATTATATACTGGTGACGTCTGGGAACTTTCCGTCAAGTGTGTCCAACCCACAACCTGTGGTTTCCATGTGACCGAGGATAGCCATGAATGTGTGGTCCAACAGAGAAGCCATAAACCCACCCAAAACATTAGAGATGTCTTTGAAATTTTGTTGGTAACAACTCCATGGTGGTTCTTGAGCATAAACGTTAAGGGTGACAACATTGTGTGTGTCAGTGTCCAAGGTGAGGTACACCTATCACTATTTGAATGTCCAGTGTTCCCTATGGGCTCACACGGTTGAACACCACTGGTCTCAGCTGCTGATGCACCTTGGGAAGATTGTGGGGCTTTTTTGGAAGGGGAGGAATTGAGTCACCATGGGATGGGCCTTGAGCCTGCAGAGCCCAAGTTCAGTTCCTGTTCAACTCTGCCTTTTGAACTTAGATACAGTGATTAGCCAGTTTCCCCATGTCTCTCCAGTTTGCTCTGTCTTGAGGGATGGGCTGATCCCTCTGGAACTTTAAGCCACTCCCCTTGAGTTGCCTATGCCAGGCTACTTTTATCACAGTAATAGAAAAGGAACTAAGACAATGCCTGCAATGTGACATACAGTAAAACAGACAGAGTTCAAATTTCTTTATCTCTAGAGCTATCCACATGTCATAACATCTGTCTGGGAGGCCCCAGTTTGGGGACTGGGTGAAGACAATGTGAATTGTAGACTGGAGTACACCCTGATCATAGCTGACTACCCTCCAGTGAGTGGAAACAAGGCACAATTACATCAAGAACCAAGCATGAAATATGGGATCTGCAGATGTCAGCCTAAAGCTGGGGGCTGAGGGACATGGTCACCATGTCTTTGTCATAACCTTGCTAGACAAAATATAATCTGACATGTGATTCCATGGCTTCCCGAAGGTTCAAAATAAATGATGTCACACTGACACAGGATCTCTAATGGAAGGATATAAGATTCTGCCTTGTTAGAGCTATCAGTTGAGATACAAGTTTTAAGAGAAACAAGTTTATTTTTATTTAATCTATTTCCTATTTGCATTATTATCTAACTAATATCACAAAGTACCTATTCATTAATCAATTTTTCATCTGGCTCCCAAGTGTTCTAAACTTCTCTAGTAAAGAACTTTTGTAGAGACAAACGTTAAAGTTCTTTATTAATGAGAAATGATGATGTAAGAGAGACCAGACATAAACACTGAACATACAACATAATTCAGACTTGGACAAAAGGAAAGACAGGATAGTGGTGTCTGGAAGGAAAGTGAGGGAGGTCAAGACACCCTGAGACTGCCCATTACAGAGAGGTCGCCAAACTGCATGCAGAGAGAGAACCAAGCAAACAGCCCCATAAACTGAGGTGATGTGGTTTAGAACTCATAGAAATTAAGGAGCCTAGAATTTGCAGTACAGAATTTTAGATAGGAGGGTATTAGCATGAAGGGAAAAGTATAACCAAGAAAGCCCAGGGGATCTTCAGAGGGCTCCTTCAAATTGCAGCTGAATATCGCCCAGGGTATACGCGGGGAAAGAACAGCTAGAACCCCTTGAAGCTCACATGTGGCTTGAAATCATTTGGTTCCCGCCAGCTGAAAGGGAAGAATTATTAACACGCCGAACATCATCTGACACACTCAGTTAGTGTCTCGTTAATAACAGCAAATGCGGTCTGAGGAGTGTGCTTAAAGCAAACCTCAAAAGATTGAAACCGGGTTGAGCCTAACTGCACCCCAGAACACAAGCACAAGCTGTTAAGGGGATGGAGAAGTATCGAGTACCGAGCACGGTAAGCCTTATGGCGTTTGCACACAATTAGAAAAACGTCCAGCAGGTGAAGGACTACGAACACGGGGCTTGTCAATAAAGGTGACTTAGAAAGACTAGAAAAGAGTCACTACAACTATATCCATGTGGTCAAGAAGGCAGGAGGAAGATGAGAGAGACTGGAAATAAAAGAGAAAAAGATTTAACATTTCTGGGTATAGATATTATAATATAGAAATAAATATATGTTCAAATGTATATGTGTGTATACTAAATGGAGTTAATGAAACATGGCAGTACACAAGAGAGAAAAAAGAGAGAAACTTACAGACACATTGGCCTATATCTTCCAAAATGAAACAAACAAACAAAAAAGGCAATACACAGTCTTCGGGTGAATCTGTGTGCACTCAGGGTTTCCTGAACAGCAGTGGGGTGAATTCAGTGGGCAAGCACGCTACACACAGGGGAGAAAGGTTGAGGATGATACAGGTTTTCTGCTGTTAACACGCAGGTAAGAAGACAATGAACATTACTTTCAAAGTACGAAAGAAAAATACATTAACAGAATTCTACATTCCAAGGAAATATATTTCAATAATAAAAAAAATTAAGGCCTTTTCTGGCCTATAGAAACTGAAAAAATTCATTATCAATAGACCTGTACTGTTAGAAAGATTCCAGATATTAGAAGAAAGATCTAAGATGGCGATTTAAACCTATATGAAAATAATTTACTATGTTGATACAAATTAGTCAAGGGTAAGAGGATGAGAAAAGATACGCCAGTCAGGAGAAGTTGTGACTATATTAACGTCAGGGGAAAATGCTCCACACAAAGAACATGGCACACAGAAGGCTGCTCTTAGTAAGATACATGTATGATTCATTCAGACAAATTAATAATCTAAACTACTAATTAACCTACTAGATTTTCATAAGAACTCAAACCAAAACTAAAAATTAAAAGATAAAAAGCAGAAAACCAAAAGGCACTTCCTTAGTTAGGAAATCTAAGTTATGGTTTTGCTAGGTTAAGTCACTGTTCCTGAACATTTCTACTATGTTTCTAGATAAATGACCCATTCTAAGTCTCATTCATCCCTGGGCTCCACGGTACCTTCTCATGAGCTGCCAAACCAATGCCAGCGTCAGAGTGCGGTTTCCTTCATTGAGGTCTTGTCCTGCGATACCAACTAGGGAAAATTTAGCTTGATTCTTCCCCAGATCCACTGCATAATTACAGTTCTCGAGCTGTGAGTGAGGCAGAAAGAAAACAACTTAGGCATCACCTTGGTTATGATAAGTATCAGAGAATGATCAAAATAAAGATACCAAAAAAAAAAAAGACAAATAACACCAGACCTGTGTAATCTCAAATAGCAACTGGTTCCTTGCTAGTGAGTTACACCAATTAAAACTAGAAGAAACTCACTATCTCGAGCATTTGCCGTGCATAGCAAGTCAGCCTCTGTGATCTGTCTGTGATATTTCTAAAATATCTAGACTTTTGGAGATAGACTGGAAAAAATTCTATTCTCTGTGTTATGTATACAGCGTGAATAGGCATGTAGGCAGACAGTCCTGTGGCTACTCGGAGATTATTACGGACCACAGAAGGTGCCTGAGATAGCTCAGCAGGTAAAGGACTTGTACTAAGTCTGACAGCCTGGCTTCAAGTCTTGGAACATACATGGTAGGAAAGAACCGATTCCTGCAAGGTGTGCATTCTGTAGTATACATGTGCATGTTTGCATGCATCCCCACATACATACACACACATGCACATACATGCACACACATGCACACACATACACACACATACACACATGCACATATACACATGCACATACACACATGTACATACATACACTATGCACATACATGCACACACATATGCATACACACATGTACACATACACACTAAATAACTATAAAAACAACTGCAGAGATGATGAGTGGTGGGAAGTGACTGTGCCACCCCTATTGTTACGAAACAATGTTCCCACTGTGTTGACAGTAGGCGAACCGTACCAGCCAAGCTGTGAGCATGAAACTCCAGTTCTTTTGAAAATTAGAATGAAGATCTTGCTGGGTGGGAGGAGACCCTGTGGCTTTGCTTTCTCTAATTACCTTAATTGGGAAATTTTCATGACAATGTGTAGAGACATCAAACATGAATTACAGATAAGCAATCAACTGCGAGGACAGAGTCACCGTAGAGGAAGCATTCAAAAGGTCTCTGGATGCTGCGGTTAATACTGGCTAAATGCACAATGAAGCTTGGCCACCGGGTAGTGTGCTGACAAAGAGCTTTAGCAGGCTGATGCCACCCACCTGCCTCATGCCCATCAGGGAAACCACTGTTTACCTTTTTCATGTTGCCCCCCAGCTTGGGGTATGGAGGTCTGTTTACTCTGTTCCAGTCAACAGGGACTTTGATCTTTTCATAGAGCTGGAAGATGACCAGGGCGTCGGATAAGTCGCTGAACAAAACAAACACACAGAATTCTCAGAGATCCAACATTCTGCTCACAGACGGTAATAAGTGAGGTGCTTGGTTCCTGTAACGTTCCTAGGGACCCTAGAAATTTAAAGGTGTAACTATGTCCCTTCCATGGACAAAGACTGCCTTTAGGCAGGAAAAGAAGCATAGCTTTAGCAACAGCACAGCACAGGAGGCGATACCTGAAAACACTCCCCGTTTTGCCTGTTCCTGAGAAGATCATGAGCTTACGACACGTAGCAAGTCTGCTGCTTTGCAGAGGTATGAGTCTCGTATTAAATGCAGTGATGACCGAGGCACTGAGGTGAGTTCCTCAGCAGAGCAGGCCCTGTGGCTCTTCTGTATCTCACCAAAGAACCCGTTTGGGGAGAAAATATACACCACAGTGGTATGGTGTGTGGGATCCTATGCTCCTTCGGTGTCTCCGTGTTACATATGAAAGGTGAGCTCCCAGTTCTTCTTACCTGTACAAATGATTGACTCCAGGGTTAACTCCCAGTGAGTTCATCCAGTTCCTGAACGTCCGCTCTTCCCTCGTCTCACCTAGGTTAGTGAAGAGTTGTTAATACGGGACCTAGAACAGGGCTTGTTTATGATCTACATTTATGTACGGTGGATGTAACACAGAAGAAAGATATGAAATAAAACAGACACTGCTAGAGGTGGGCTGATAATCTGCTAGTTTCCCCCCATTTAATTTCTACGAGCATTTCTACAACAGCTAACAAGATTTGGAGGCACCAAGTAGGCTCCGCAGAGCCGGCTGGATACACTGAGGGAGGAGGCAGGTACGTTTGCTATTCTTGATGAGATAGGGGAAGAACAACATAGACCAGATTGGCAAGTATGGAATTGCACTTCACTTTCTGGGGTCGAAAAGCCAAATGGGAACGAGGAGAGATTGGAGCATTTTGGAAGACCTTAAGATGTAGGAGTAGCAAGAATGTGAACATGTTCACAGAGGGAGCGATAGGCAAGCTCTCTATTCAGAAGAACACTGAGAAGTGATGTATCAGGGATCTGCACAGAGCTAAGCCTGCCCAGAGGCTGCAGGCAGGCCTGGGGATCTGCAGGAGTGGTAACAGATTTACACTGATGCATTATACTGCACCAGTCATTGCAGGTTCTTCTGCTTGATTGCTATAATAAATTCTTGGGCAAGGCAGAGATATAATGAAAGCAATGCCAGATGTGCCTGGCAGCGGTGTGCAGAATTACCGAAGGGTGAGATGCATTTATATTAAGCATGCAGAAGGGATCATACTCAGTACTGGTGTGGGGAGCACATTTAACTGTTTGATGAATGGAGGGGAGGTCCCTAAGATCTACTAAGATAATGGATGCCTGGGAAAATATGAGTCCAGAAGAGCGGAAAGGGAGAGCAGACAATCAAGAAGACGTTTTGAATAAAGAATTGTTGGTATTATTTGTTTACATAATAGATTAAGAGTGAAGGGCAGAAAATATCTTAGTAGAACTCAAGACCGTTAGTTGTGGTGACCAAAATAAAAACAAAAACACAAACAAAATGTGCTGATGAACTGAAATGAGAGTTGCTAACTTACTAACGGGGAGTACAAGAGACAGGAAGTGGCAGGAGAAGGATTCAGTTCAGCTTTTATGTGCTTTAGTGGGAAAGGCGCGAACTGTGGCACCAGAGAGGCAGCTAGAAATGAATGAATGACTAATCATCTTGATGCCCAGATTCACGACACAAAACCACTAAACCATCACCTGTCCAAGGCAGCAGGCTTAGCTGTGGACTGGGGTAAGGCACTGTTGAACGGGTTTTAGAGAAAAATAACGTGGACTTTCTTGCGTTAATAACATCCATTCAATATTAATTTTTCCATTATTTTTATATTTTTATATTGATTTTTATATTGATGTCTTTTAAAGGATCAGTAAATATCCCTAGAATCACTAGCTAGTTGAATACTGACTGGTTACATGCCGTGCGTCTGATATTAGGACTTTAATTTGTAAAATATGACTGTCAGGATTCTGCTTTAAAATGCTTTCCTGTATCTTAATGACCCGGAAAAGACAAAGAGTAAAAGTGAAGCTTGCGCCACCACGACCTAGTATAAATTAAATATCACTTCTATTTCTAGCCTCTAGAAATGAACGTAGTCCAATAAGTATATAAATTAGGATTTTGGAGCTTAGAATTTATTTCATTCAATAATTAAATATGATGTCTTCCCTAAAACAGTTAAAAACGATGATGCCTATGTATAATGGATGTGATATAATTGTGTTTGATTATTGCTGCTTGGCTATAATTGACTTGATTAATTCATTCTATTTGCTGTATATTGGAGAATTAATGGCCTGCTTGTGTATGTGATGGGTTTGTGTTTGCTTTGGGGCTGGTTTTTGAATTGCCATTGAACCAGAGCTCTGAGCAGTTTTTCCTGAACGTCTTAAGCAGCTACATTATGGTTACCTTCGAGAGCCCCCCAGTCAATGTCCTGGTTCTCCGGTTTGTGCAAGGCAGGGTATTTGTTAAAGAGATTGGCAATGAAGGCCAGGTTCAACTTGGGGTTCCCTCGGACAACATCAGTGGCTGTGACAAACTGCCGGCAGCCCAGCCTCTCTGCCTGCTGCAACATACACTCTGCTCTCTGGATGTCGTCCTTCTCCTGCAATGAAAACGAGGTCAAAAGGCTGGGTCACGGATCCATGTGCATGAGAGCAGGCATAGCAGGAGAAGGAAACGAGGTCTCATTAGTGTGCCCAGTGAGTGCCTGCCACAGGCAGATACCTCAAGACAGCTCACTATCACACAAACCATATGCACCCAAGCCAGAGTCACAGGATCCATAACTGACACCAGGATCCCCTCTCGGTTAACAAGTTCAGATGAGATTGCCTTTTTGAAAAGAAATGCAGGAAAATCTAACATCCTGTCATTTGCACTGATTAAATTATTTCAGTAGTTAAGCTTTTTGTTATAGTTTATTTTGCACAGATTTTATGAGAATTTGCACTATTAAAAAGTGAAAGAAAAGGGAATAATTTATATTCCTATTTCTAATTCATAGCAGACATTTACATTCATAAATTAACATCTGATTTATACAATTACTTTCCCCATATTAGGTTGGTTAAAATCCAAGGTAATTATCACCCCCATCCTGCTATTGGTAAATAGACCGTAATAACTTGGCTTTGGCAAATTTCAGATTGAAGACTGCAGCACATGCTCACATAAGTTAGGACAATTGCCAAGTGGTTTGTAATCAGACTCTAAACCAAGACTAAAATGTCTCATACGATGCTCCAGCCTACGTAAAGTCCATGGAACACCCACTTTCCCAAAGCAAAGGCTGACTTTAGAGCTACCCCTTAGTCCGCTGCAGCAGTAGCAACACGGTTGTCTCATGAACAGCATCTCTCCCTTACTCTTACTTTCTCCTTCAGAGATGAGTTCACTTCAATATTCACTCATTGGATTCAATCCCAATGACTTTAAATGTAGCATGTTAAAAAGAGCAAGACAATGTGTTGAAGATTGGTGTTGCACGGGGTGGTAAAACTGAGGGACATGGGTAGCGAGTCTATAGCGAAGGGCTTGCCTCCATGTGTGAAACTCAGGGTTTTCTCCCAAGTACTGTGAAACACAAACGAATGGAAACAGAACAACAAAAACTCTAACAACAGAATCTCATCAATTTTCTTGTGACTCTATCACCACCCAAGGCACAAGGTCAGTTTCAGCTCTTTTTTATCTCGACACAAGCTAACATCATCTGAGAAGAGGAATCTCAATGGAGAAAATGCCTCCATGAGGATATTGGCCTGTAGGCAAGTGTATAGAGCATTTTCTGGATAATGATTGTTGTGGGAGAGCCCATCTGGCTGGGGATAGTGCCACCCTTGGGTGGGTGTTTCTGATGGCTGACACAGGAAAGCAGGCTGAGTAAGCCAGTAAGCCACATTCCTCCATGCCTTCTGCTTCAGTTTCTGCCCTCTTCCTCTATGATGACTATGACTGGAAATGGTAAGCCAAGGTAAGCCAAATAAACCTTTCCTCCCCAAGTTGCTTTTGGTCACAGTCTTCTATCACAGCAATAGAAATCTAATTGTCTATGTATATAATGTACATGTATATGTATATGATGTATATGATGAAGTACATGATGACGTATATGATGTATATGTGTGTGTGTGTGTGTGTGTGTGTGTGTGTGTCAAATCCCATAAAGTAGCGGTTATTATGCATCAATTGAAAATAAAAGATACTAAATAACAAAAAACTGATGTTCTTTTTTTTAAAGAACTTACGTTCTAATCTTTAGACCCAGGTTGGAGGTGTTGAGCCTTTGAAATGATGGGCAAAGAAAGAAGTGCTCTGTGTGCTACATGGTACCTCATTAGTATCCACTTCTCACCCTGGAGTTTTATGTACAGACTTAGTTTTCTATAATTAGCATCAAACATTGTTGACAGCACTCAGTAGTTTTAACAGACACTTAAGTAGAGCAGGGGACAAGGTGGCACAAAGGAACAGTCAACAGCGAGAAAGCACGGCGCTCTCTGAAGATGACAGGTGCGGCCTTACCCTCAGTCCTGACATGTCAATCACTACAGCCGGGATCCCTTCTTCATCTCCTCTCGGAGCCACCTGCTCGAGCAGGTGGTAATAAGCTTTCGAGTCCTGGGGAAAAGTTACGAAGTCACAATATCAAAACAGTGGAGCTGGTTGCACACTTAACACAACAATCATTTCCTAAAAGCAAACGCCGAATTTCTTACTCCTGTCATTCAGGAATATAGCAATTAACTGACCTAGATACATTCCCTCAACTAGGAGGTTCCCTTCATCCAGTTGCACACTATATTTGTTTTCTCCTCAAAGGGGTCTAACGATTAAAAAAAAAAACAAAAAACAGGACCAACATAAAGGCAACACAAAGATTTTGTTGTCCTCAGGGGGGAGAGGAACAACTTATTTACATGAGTTAAATTGTATACAGGAAAATGTGTCTATACCTTTATACTGCTGTAGAAGTCAGCCAGCTAAGGTTTAATTAAAAGAAAAAAGAAGCGACAGAGAAAGGAAGCACAGTTTTAAAATACATTCAGATGGACAATCAGCAACAGAAAAGAGTTCAAAGACAGACAACTGAGACATTAGCAAGGAGATTGTTTTTTCAAATTACAATTTATTTACGTGTCTATGTGGAAGGAGCAGAAGATGAGAGTCAGGAGTCTGTTCTCTCCTTCCAACGCGTGGGTCCTGGGGATGCTACTCAGGTCACCAGGCTTAACAGCGAGTGTCCATCCATCCCCATCCCACTTTTTGTGACAGGGTTTCATCATGCACCCTGGGTGGGCTGGCCTTGAACTTAATGTTCTCACCCCAAGTATTGGAACGCAGTCTCCCAAGTATTGGGATTACAGGCAACAAGTAGTCTTTTAATAAAAGAGGAAATATCCCCATGGCATATCACCATTTCATATTTCTCTAGAAACTAGAAAACAGAGCTAGCCTGGGTTGTAATGAATTGAAATGGATCTGAATTCTCAAGTTTTACTATGCTTACTGACAAATAGAATTTCCACAGACATGATCTTAAAATACAAATTTATTCTTGTCAATGAAAGCACACAGAATTTCACTTTATTTGTTGAGATAGTTAATTTAATTTAATTAACTAAACTTTTAATTTAGTTTATGTACTGAAAGCTCAGGAGATGCACTATTTTTAACCTGGGTATTTTTAACCTTAGTTACATGTGCTATAGCAGCTTCCTCTACATGCACACAGGGTAAGTACTGAGGAAGTGTCCCACTGACCTTCCCAAAGTCTAAAATGGTTAATTACTTTAACAATGTGCTTTTTAGTGAGAGCAAATGAGACTAATTTATGATTGAGATCATAATTTTGGATACATAGTTTTCCAACCATGACAGGGCAGAACTATTGAACACACATAGAAATTCAGTCTGGCTGTTTCCTCTAAGCCCCGTCGTCTTTGGCTGGTGCTGCTGAAAGACTGTTGATAACCAGTGGAAGTGTACTTAGGAATGGGAGTGGGGGAAGCTTTTCTCAGACACGTGCCTTATCCTGATTGGCCCTGTGCCTGACATATGCAGAGTTCTAAATGCCACCAGATCAGTCTGCATGGTGCAGCAGCCAGAGGCTGTTGCTACTCAGTTATAGTCTTGGTGGGCTCTGGCAGGTCATGTGGTGGACTCTGGCAGGTCATGTGGTGGGCTCCTGCAGGTCATGTGGCTTTTCCCCTGGCTCTATGCCTTTGAAGAAATTTCCCTGTGTGTTTTAGAGCGTGGACACTGAAATCTTTCCTGATGCTGGTATTCCTCTGCATCACCCTGTTGCTATGGAGACTGGTCTCTAACGCATCTTAGCTACTCCTTAGTTGTGTTTCAGCCTGATCCAGCTGTCACTGGTTTCAGCTGTTTCCTATCACCTTATCATAAGAATTTTTCATAAATTTGAAGGCCACACGTCTGCATTCCTGGCTATTCTTTTATGGAATTCTTAGTGTTTTCCTTACTTATGAATTCCTTGCCTTAGAGCCTGGGGTAAGGATTCAGTGAGTCAATCATGCACTTATGAAAACACCTGACATGGAACAACCATGTGCTCACTAATTATTAGCAGTAATCAGAAAGACATCTTTATTTAACGTTTTGAAAGGTAACCCCCTAAGATCGTGCCATTTATAAAACCAGGGACACGAAAATCTTTATTGTCTTAAGATTTATTTGCATGTGTGTATATACATGTACATGTGTATATACTGTATATGCCTGCATGACATACGCACATGCATGTGCAGGTGTACTTTCCTGTTCATACGTGGAGGCCAAAAAAAAAAGGGCACTGAATCTCTTGTAGATGGTGGTAGAAAGGTTTATGGGAAGCCAGGCTTACTATTTGAATGTTGGGATCTAAACTCTGGTCCCTATAATTGTACAGCAAGCTGTTAACCACTGAGAGCCATCTCTCCCCCTCTACAAATACCCTCTTTTCCTTAAAGTTAGTGTTGCCCTTGCACCACCATGCTCTCTTGATGATCAACTTTCTACCACTGAAACTCAAAGCAAGTCTCATCTCCCTTCGAAGCTGCACCAGGGCTCTGGGTGGATGTGTGTGTATGGTCCAGACCTAGAGCTGCACATTAACCCTTGGGAGACAGTAAGTGGCTCCAAACAGGACCATACCAAGCCTAGGGTGCCAAGACACAAGGACCAGCATTTGTGCTTTCCCCACTAACTCCACGAATCCCCTCCACTGCGGCAGGCATGTTCAATGGTGTTCTCCTACCTTGATGTCAGTGCTGAAGTTGGTGATTTTGGTGCAGCCTGCATTTTCTAGGTGGTAGTTCGCCCACCGCAACAGGAGTTCTTCAGGAGACAACTTCATCAAATCCTCTAGGCTCTCTCCTTCTCTCAAAAGAGCAATCAGAGCTGAAGAGGTACAAAAAAGTTGATCCAAAATAAATACAAGGATGTTGGGGGTTATCTGTCTTCCTAGACATGGAGCCTTGCTAGAAGACCAAAGAGCAGTAATGTCTTAAAGTCCTTCCACAAAAATAAACACATCTCTAATACTTCCTAAAAGTGGTACATTATTGTGAGCTAACTTATTATTCCCATTGTTTTAATTAGCTAAGACAAGGAATCTCAAGCGTTTGCCTAATAACACGAGTTTCAGCATAAAGGTAACCATGGTGACTTGCTGGAAGTATTCTGTTGGGTCTATTGGACCAGTTGATATGGCACAATGACACAATGCTTCTGAGAGATCAATTTTGCAATCACGATAATGTTCTCTTTTCTATTCCCATTGGTGTTTTATAATCCAAATGCTTACCTGCATAATTATAGGAACTCAACAATGCAATCAACATTACTCTATGCTTCCCCAGATGAATAAATATTTTCTGCTTGGTTGGGTTTAAATTCAGTTGATTCAATTTTGCAAATCAATATTCTTCCTCTTGGGTTTCGAGATTCCTATTTGCTATTTTTTGGTTTTTGCTTTTTAAATATAATGCTCAGTATTTCAGTTTTAAAGTGACAACTCAACATTTTCGCTGTTTATTATAGCTTGAACACATAAAATTTTTTAAAATATGGATCACTAGGGCTGAAGAGAGGGCTCAGCAGTTAAGAACCTGGTGGTTCTTCTGGGGGATCTGGGTCGAATTCCCAGCACCCACATGATGACACACAAACATCTATATAACTCCAGTCTCAGAGGACCAAACACTGTCTTCTGGTCTCCAGAAGCACCAGGCATACATGTAGTATACATATCTACAAAACACTGATATGCATAAGTTTAAAAATTAATTTGTACAATTGCAGATCATAATTTCACTATAGATTTCAGAGTGATGGAGTTTGTACCTGAAGGTAATATTTGACTTGTGTGACCCTTATTAAGGTACATGCCTGTCTACTCAATTGGACTATCATTGTTTATACACACTCTTTAGAAATTTTCCCTGTATTTTTTAACACAGCACTAAGGGGTTGAAACTATGACCTTGTGTGTGTGTGTGTGTGTGTGTGTATATATATATATATATATATATATATATATTCAGTCAGGGTTTCATTTAGTAACCTAGGTTGGCCTAGAATTCATTCAGCCTCCCACGTAGCTGAGACTGTAGTTTGATGCCAGCAGGCCTGGCTTCAGTTCAGAATTTTGAAGTTCTACATGCAATTTTCTAATATTTTTTTCTAAATGTATATATTTAAGGTATGTAATGTGGTGTTTTTATGTATTGAGCACACTGGCATGGTGATGTGATTAATCAAGCAAATTAATGTCCCATCAACTTACAGTTACTTTGTTCTCTTTTCTTTGGGTGGTAAGTTTACCTAAAAATACACTTTTTGGCAAACTCTTGGCATGGGCTATAAGAGGATTAACTGTAGCCTTAGGTCTCTAGACCCACCCACCTTGTGTCAGGGCAACGTACAGCTCCAGTGATTGTCTAGACATAGACCAATCTCTCCCAATCTGGTACACTTGCCAAAGTATTTTGATGCGATTGCTCTCACAAAATATGTAATAAAACTCATTGTGCTTGCTGTGAAGCCCCTGTAGACACCATGAGCAACTGCTGAGGTAGGTTCCGGGCACATGGAGCTGTGTATGCTAAAGCATTACTGCTGGTCTGTGGTCTCTAAAAGCCTTTGCGTTGTCTTTTTAAAAGTCTGTTTTCACGGATAGGGTCTGTTTCTTTAATACCACGGACTCACTATAACTGAGTGGTTTTCTCAGCTGGAGAATGTCAAATGTCTTCCTCCAGTACCATGCCAGGCAATGTTCGAAAGCTGTGCCGTTCACAGCACCTGACACTATCTCTTACCTTCATTTCTGCTGAGTTCAATGTCAGCAAACAACCCAATCTTGATAACTTGCCACAAAAGTCCCAGGACCAGATATGGCTTCCCCTCCTTCAGGTCCTCAGCCCCTATATTAACTACATGGCATCCGATGGCCGAGGCAGAGTTCAGAGCTAAGTTCAAGTTTTCCTGAGGGAGGAAAAGATGCAAGCTTAGTTCTTTCACTTTGCCAATGCCCAGTGACTACTGACTAGCATCAGCAGTGATGTCGTCCTTCTGGAATGGTCTCAGACCCAGAGGCAAGGTCTTCACCACTCAGAAAAAGCATTAAAATAATGATGGGGGAAGACCCGATAACCCACACACTGAGCTTACGCAGTGGCCTACTCAATCAAACCACTACCCAGTGTGGAAGACCCATTCTGGCATGAGATTAGTGAATCCTCTGTTCTCTTTTACACTCTGATGAAGCCTATACACTTAGAGCCTCCATTAGATGGAGGAAGTCACTGTTCTATCAAGACCTACGGCTAAGAAGACAATTGTTGATGTAAATTAGGGTCATAAAGAAGAACAGCCTTTTGATTTGCAAATTTAATGTCAAGGAAAGAAAAAAAAAAACCAATATAAATCAAATTCCCAGAAAAGATGGATGGGTTTTCAATGGAACAAGTTACTGAGTCTCCATGATGATAACGAGAAAGCCTGCATGTGCACACGGCCTGAGGCTCCAGGTTGCTATACTAACCGTGCGTCTACTGGAACTCAGACACAGCTGGGATAGTTGGAGTGCCCAATCTCTATGTCCTGTTTTCGGCCCCATGAGGGAAGAAGTCAGTGTCAGAGGAGTCAACAAGCTCTTTTGTTTGTACGATAATTAACAACAAAACAAACTCCCCCAGAAAGTCCTTCCTGACCACTAAAAAATAGTGAATAAAAATATTGTTTCTATTATAGCCCAGCTTATGAGTAGATATACCATTCGGCGCATCCCCATATGTTCAATTACTGTCCCAGTTAGGTTCCACTTCCATTTTAAGAGTACACAGAGTTGCTTATGTCCAAACAAGACATACTGTATTATTCATAAGGTATTAGATATGGCTCCTGAGCTAGAGAATCACAATGTTAAAATACTGGAACGTGAGGCAGAAGCACAGCCGCCTGCTTCCTGCTGGCGACTCTTTTGGTCAAGGAATGGAGGGACAGAAGCAGGTTCCATTTATTCCACTCTGGGCTGCGTCAGCAGCGCCATGGAGGCCTCCTGATCGTTCCCCACTTCTCACCTTTTCCTTGCCTAGAAAGGCTTCTCTTTTCAGCTAAGGCTAGGTATTTGGCACCAGCTCAAAAATGGGTAAGAAAAACTTGCGTTACAATTTCAGCCAAGATGAATGTTATTAAGTGGCCAAAACAAACCCAGCTACTAACACACACCAGCTTCCTTTCTTGGCTGTTATACCAATACAACGTAAGAGACGGATGTGTCCTTCTACCTCCTGGTGGTAAGAAACCATCAGCCAAGGCCTAGGTGTGGGGAATGAAGTGTGAGCTCTTGCAGAGAGCTGACTCAGTCACTATGGCGCTCTTTTACACCAAGATAGTGCCACATTGGGGAACAGTGGGGAGACCCACCTGAATGGTGAACGGTGTGAGCTTCTTCTTGTTGATTGTTCTTTCATCAATTGTGTCTGGCACAGACAGGTTGACCATTTTACTGAAAGAGAAAGAATAAAGTTAAAGAAAGCAGCCCTCTGAGTAACAGAATTCCATGGCATTGGATTTAAATCGGAGCAGGATCTTGACTATGTTAGCAACACAGTCTTCATACACGTAGTATGAGAGTTGTGCTACTGTGGTTAGATTCACCGGCAATGTTCACAGAGCTACCATGATGCACTGAGGTAAGAAGGGAGGTCTTGTTTGCTTCAACTCACCTTAGCTATAAAAGTACCCTGGTTCCCTTAGAAGAATGGCTTCAACCTTCTTAACGAGGCCAATCTTTGAATACAGTTCCTCATGGTGTGGTGACCCCCAACCATAAAATTATTTCATTGCTACCTCATAACTGTAACTTTGCTATGTTTATGGATCATAATGTAAATATCAGATATGCAGGATATCTGATATGTGATTCCCCAAAAGGTCATGACCCACAGGTTGAGAACCACTCCCTTAGAACATTCTTGGATTCTATGTGATGATTAAAGCAGAGCCCCCTTGACTTTCTCAGCCCTGTAAATGCAAGAAACTGCTCCTATAATTCTGGGTTTATATAATGTCTACATTTCTATTTGACACCTGATCAATACCTTAAACTAAACATATAATGGCTCATTCTAACATTCGGCAGGCATTTGATCAATGGGCAATGACTTTTCCTCACTTAAGTATCTAATAAGGTGATCAGATCTAGAGCAAGCAATTGCTGTTTATAAAAAAGTGATTTTTGTCGATGGTATTCTTCGTTTAACCCTCAACAGGGCATAAAATTACTCCCCTAGTAACCTTCATTTTATTTAAAAAAAAAGGGGGGGGTTTTACATAGAAAACAGATCTCCAAAAGGAAGCCAGACTAGGTAGTATAGGCCCATAATCTTAGCTACTCAGGAGGCTGAGACAGGACGGTCACAAGTCCAAGGTCTGTCTAGGCTAGAACAGAGGTTCAAGGCCAATGCAACCACCTTACTGAGACCCTGTCTCAACATTGTAAATGAGCAAGAGGAAGGCCGAAAATGTGGCTCAGTGGTTCCTTGTCCAGCATGTAGGATGCCCTGAGTTTGACACACTAGGGTAAAAGCATCCAGAAGGAACAAAACCAAAAGATTTTAAACAAATTTACTTATCCACATGTGTGTTTGTGTGTGTGTGTGTGTGTGTGTGTGTGTGTGTAGCATGTGTCACTGTGCATGTGTGGAGTTGGAGGACAACTTGCAAGGCTCAGTTCTCTCCTCCTGGGGTTGAATTCAGGTCACCAGGCTTTGTGTAAGGTGCCTTGCCCCACTGACTAATCTCACCATCCCCCAGAAAGCAAATTAGAAAAGAAAAGGGGAAAATGTAACTATTTCCTTAGTGAGAAATCAGTTTATAATCAACTATCTTTCACATATATTTTTATAACATTGCCCTGCGTGCATGCGTGTATCCCTATGTGCACATTCATGTATATTTAAATGAACTTCCATGGCTCTGTCTCCTTTCAGGGTAGGTCACGCTCAGTAGAAGCAGAGTGGCTCACACCCTCCCCTGCTAGATTAACTGCTGTGGTCTTGCGGCACTGTGTCTTGCTTTACAAAGCTCATCTTTACTTTGCACCCCTTCTCTCCACTGAGACAACAGTAGTTGAATGGACTTCACTACAACTAACTTCTGAGGTTAGTTTACTCTCCTGAACCCCGTTAAGGCAACTCCACTCATGTGTGAGCATCAAAAGGCATGGCCTACTGCAAATACACTTAACTGCTGATATGCCAAAAAGGAGGGATTCTGTGAAAGTCAAGACGGAACCTTCATTTACCAAAGAACTATGCCATCCCCGACAGCATTGAAGAGATCATCGGTGTTCGGGTTCATGGGGATGACGTGCCGGCAGTCAGGGTCATTCTCCAGGGCTTTGTTTATCCAGTTGACAAAGGCATACTTTTCTTCCTCTGTAGATAAAGTATTGAAGTGACTTACACGCAGGATGAAAACCAGATGAAGACATTCTCCACATGGGCCTCCCATTTTCGTGCCCAAGACAGATACTGCAAGGTTACCCAGGCCAGCATCTTGTCGGCTTGTATCTACTGCTTTTGAAAACCAGAGTTCCTTTAAGAAGCAGGCACTAAATCAAGTCATAAGGATGCAATTAAAGGTTTAGGACAAAATAAAAAAAATGCATTACTATATTTGGATGATGAACAAGTAACGAATATTCCTGTGGGTATAATGTAAGTATGAATGTGGTTTGGTATTTACAGGATAACACTCCAGATCCTGCCTGTGTCGCCTGCTGACTTAGATGCTGTTTGTCAAGGATGATCATGGTGGTACCGTTGGGCTTTCTTTCAGTTAGAATGAGACAGCTAGGAAGTGAAATCCCTGTGGTAGATTCTGCCTTCCTACCAGCAATGAGTTGATCTTACAAGTCTTAGCAAAACCTGAAGCTCTACCTTCTCCCAGCACCATGTTTTGTAAATTGGAGGTCACTGAAAAGCAGGTGTCTCTCAGACAAACTCTGAACTGTCGAAGGCTGCAGAGCGAATCACTGTCCTTCAGATTCATGATGTACTTTGACATAGTCAAAGCTTGAAAAATTCCTAGACTCAAAAATACAAGGCTAGATAAGACTGGGTACATTTGGACTGGAGAAATGGCTCAGTGGCTAAGAGCAGTGACTGTTCTTCCAGAGGTCGTGAGTTCAATTCCCAGCAACCATATGGTGGCTCACAACCATCTGTAATGAGATCTGATGCCCTCTTCTGGTGTGTCTGACAGTGACAGTGTACTTACATAAAACAAATAAATATTTTTTAAAAAAAGATTGGGTACATTCATAATCTCACAAGCTACCACTGGCCAAATAAGATAAGCCCACAGGTACAATAAAGGCACAAATGTTATGGGAGTAACCAGACACTTTTTAAAAATTGGGTCTAAGACCCACTTCAGGACTGGTAGTGTTAAAAGGGCCAAGAACCTGTGACTGCTTAGGCCACAGGCCCAGGAGAGAACACGTCATTATTCTACTAAATGGACACAGTATGAAACCAATTCTTATGACTTATTGCTTCACTTGTAGATTAGAGCACCTCTCAACCCTCATGAGAAGCTTCCAGTAGATGGCAAGTAACAGAGATCCTTAACTGGTCAACTTGCAGAGAACATGAGACTGTGGAATGCTCAGCCCTAAATGGGACACACATGCCACAGCCCTACCCTCAAGGCTCGGGATCTTCTCAGAATGGGGTGGGGGGCTGGAAAGAGTCTAAGAGCCAGAGGTAGCTGCTGAACTCAAGGACACAGTGTTTACCAGACACAGCTCGGCAGATGCACATGTGAATATAGTGATTGCGACAGCATGCAGAAGACCTGGGCTAGCTCGAGCCAGTCAAAATCCCAGCACGGAAGTGGGAAGGTGTGCATGAAATCCCACCCCTGTCCGGGGAGGAGAGTCCATTTTCTGTATTGCTGTGACAACCACACACATTCCCATGTCCCATTCCCAAGACAAAGTGGGAGAAAGACAAAAAGAAGAAATCTCAAAAGAGAGTGGGAAGGGATGGGGGAGACAAAAGGATGGTTATGGGAGGAGTTGGGGCAGGGGTGTATGTGTTTAAGATACATCATATACATTTCTTAAAGAATTAATAAACATATATTTTTAATAAGAAGGCCTAGACTTTGTCTTATCAACAGCAAGCAACGGTTATCCACAAACTCATCTTTGACATGGAGTCACCAAAGAAAACTGAGCTTTAAAACACGTTAAGTAACCACACCATTCGGGATCTTAGAAGCTTCCATTAGGACTGCTTCGTGTCAGCCTTTGGAATAAATATAAAACTTCTCTGCCCAATCAATATTTTTTGACCACTCAGCAGGTATTAAGAATAATCAGGATATTGAAGATGAAGACTCAAAGGGCTAATTTTGTCCATAAGGTTTTCAAAGGAAATTTGGCAGCGTCTAAAGCGTATTTTCAATGCAAATGAGGTCACTCAGTACTCAACGCCCCCCCGGGGCTCAGGCAGCTCTGGTGTCCTGTGCTTGGAACTGGTCCACTCCCACATGGGAAGATGGCTGTGTGTACTTCTTTGCTTCGACCCCTTTGGTTTGCATGCTAGATACTGACTCTGTAACCCCCGACAGCTTGGGTCCTTCCTCCTTATTGCATTCTCCCCCAGTCCTCAACTCTCGAATCTCTCGCCCTCTCTTCCTCCGCTCCTCACCCATCAGCACAGTTTACCTGAGTAGGAATGCTGGGTACCCACGCTGGACTGCTCAGAGGTGCCACCGATCGCACAGATCCCTTCCTTCTTGTTGATAGCTTTTCGGAAGGTTTTGGCAACCTCGGTGCTTTTTAAGCCATGGAAGACCTGTAAAAACATAACACGTTTGGTTCACTTGGTTTTGATTTTTTTTTTTTTTTGACCAAGTCTTGTTACACACTTTATGCTGGCCTGGTGCTCACTATGTAAACCAGGCTGGCCTTGAACTCAAAACAAATGCTCTTGCCTTGGGTTCCCAAGTGCAGGGATTATGGAGGTGAGCTAACAACACTGCGGTGGTTTGAATATGTATGGTCCCCATAGATTCATGTGTTTGAACGCTTGGCCCACAGAGAATGGCTCTATTAGGATGTGTGGCCTTGTGGGAATAGGTATGGGCTTATTGGAGGACGTGTGCCACTGTGGGGTGGGCGTTGAGGTCTCAGATGCTCAAACTCTGCCTGGGGTGGCACGCAGTCTCCTGCTGCTGCCTGTGGATCAAGATGTAGCCCTCGCAGCTCCTTCTGCAGCACCATGTCTGCCTGCATGCTGCCGTGCTCCCCACCAAGATGACAATGGACTGAACCCCTGAACCTGTAAGCTAGCATCAATGAAATGTTGTCCTTTATAAGAGTTGCTGTGGTCATAGCAACAGGCCTTTTGGACAGCAATGAAACCCTAATGTGGACACAAACCCAGCAAGATGAAGGCATTTTTAGAAACCTAACCTGTGGTCAAGAAAACCCAGGAAGGTAAGAGCTGTTAACAGTGAACTGGGAAGGGATGGATCGTCTCTCTGGATATTTATTGACACCGAGTTCAAGGTTCAAATGCATCATCTTGGATTCAGTTTCAGGCTCACCTTGATAAACTCATCAAAGCTAATCTTCCCATCTTGGTCCAGGTCACCTGTGGCCATCAGGTTCTCTGTGATTTCTCTCACTCGGTAGCCAGGCAGAGGCAGGCAGGCCGCCTTGAACAAGTCATTCAGTTCATTGCAGCTGATGTACCCGTTGCCGTCAGTATCTGTGACACAAAGGTTGTAGTGAAGCTCTGGGGTAACCTGGGCTCAGTCTTTAGAAAGGCAAAGGCACACTAGATGACTGGTGGGGCTGGAGAGAGATGACCAGTCATGGGGCTTTGGCCTGACCCAGATAGAGGCAAATATCTCTCAGGAGGCCACTGCTCTTAAACCCAGACAGTCACATCACTTCTAACACCCACAGTAAAAGACTCTTAATTTCACAGTGTAATATTTAGGAATGTGTGCAGGCATGCACGCATGAAAGGGTGTGTGTGCATCTTTGTGCATGTGTGTGTGTTCACACATGTGTGTGTATGTTCCTGTGTGTGTTCACACATGTGTGTATGCCATGCATGTGTGTGTGTTCACACATGCGTATGTGTATGTTCATGTGTATGTTCACACATGCGTGTACATGAATGTTCATGCATGTGTGTGTGTTTGTGTGTGTGTGCATGCTAGTGCATATGTACATGCAGAGGTCAGAGGACAACTCTGGCTGTTGATCCTCAGGAGCCATTCGTATTCCAACACAGGGTTCTCCTGTGGAAGCTGAAGCTCACCAACTGGCTACACCGATTGACCAGTGAACCCCTGGGATTCACCTGTCTCTGCTGTCCAGGGCATGATTCCAAGTGCATGCTACCAGGCTCAGCATTTATATGGGAGCAAGGGACCAAACTCAGGTCCTCATGCTTGAGTGCCGACACTTTACTGACTGTGCCCCACCTGCCTCTGCGATCCTTAGAATTCTTATAAAAAGCAGGCAAGATGTAAGTAAGGGCGCACAGGGATGCCTACAGGAAAAGGCTGCAGGCAAGAGTACAGGTTTGCTGTTTGAACTAGGAAAGAAGTGTTTTCTCAGGTACATCTTTCAGAAACAGGCTCTCCCAGGTTCTCAATCGTCAAAATGACACAACCCTTTAATGCAGTTCATCATGTTGCAGCCCCCAGCAATAAAATTATTTTGATTGAGACTTCGTAACTGTAACTTTGCCAGTGTTATAAATTGTCATGGAAACACCTGTGTTTTCTAGATATCTTAGGGGACCTCAGTGAAGGAATAATTTGACCCTCAAAGGGGTCACAACCCACAGGTTGAGAACTGCTGCCCTAACCAGTTCACAACGCAGTGGTAAAATAGTGGGGGGAATGGAGAGAGTGGGGGGGGGGGGTCGGGTCCACTTACCGACTTTGGCAAAAGCCTCTCTGAGCTCCATCATTTCTTCATCAGACACGGATCCTCTGGCCATTTTGACTGCTTTAGGTGACAGACCTGAGAAAGAGGACATCAGAGTGAGCACGGTGCATCTCAGTTCCTGTAAGCTCAGAACGAAGCCTGTCTGTTAGAGGAAGCCACGTTCGTCCTCACCCTCCGTGACTTGCAGCCATCTTTCAAAGCGTCCCAGCCTCCCATGTGGGGTCATCAAAGACTGATGTCTACAGTTTCTCCCCTCCCCTCACCACGAGGCAGCTCCTCACGTGGCACTTATCTATATTGACTTAAGGATTAGTAGGTGCTTATCTAAATTGACTTAAGGATTCCTGTGACTACAGAAGGTGGTGGAGGTCACGCCCAGGACTGGAAATTCCCACCTTGGGCCACTCATCCTTTGTTGAATCCCCCCACCCCCACCCCCCCCCACCCCCGGTTCTCATAAGGAAGCCAGTGAAGGAGAATTAAGTACCAGCCCTTCATGAACTCCCAGCTGACGGGTTCACCTGGCAGCTGGCTGAGGAAACCAGTGAACCTTCTGGCCCATTCACTCTAAGCCAACATTACGAGGAACAGAGAAAGAGGCGTGGGTTTTTTGGAGTAATTTAACGTATAGGAATGTACAATTTAACTTTTATGTGTCTTTACAAATGTCATCATGATTATCTTTTAAATTAATTCTTGGCCAAGCCAGTAGATACACTTTATGCATAAGTTTGACCATACACAGTCAAGGATGAAGGAAGGAGGTGACCTTCTAAAAATTCATATATGAAAATCTGAAACACATTTTGACTGTTTTCTCAGAAAAGTTTGCTGAGAAACTTGCTATCACTGTGCATCACGGCTGCCCCCTTGTGGTCAGAAGGGGCATGAAACAGAAACTGGATGTCTACCCCTGGCTGGTTGCTGCGTTCCTGGATGGGGGTTCCACCCACTGGATTTCCTGGTGTGCAGGTGGTAAATGCAGTGGAGAGACAACAGATGAGATGTGTCTAACTATAATTTTATTTTGACCATTGTAATAAACTTATCTATTTTAAAATGTTTCCCATTTATGACAAGGGTACTTTAAACCAACTTTCTTTTTCTTTTTCTCTTTCCTTCCTTCCTTTTTTCCTTCCTTCCTTTTTTCCTTCCTTCCTTTTTTCCTTCCTTCCTTCCTTCCTTCCTTCCTTCCTTCCTTCCTTCCTTCCTTCCTTCCTTCCTTCCTTCCTTTCTTTCTTGTTCCCACATCATTCTCTGGTCCTGCACTTGTTCTCAGCGATGACTGATATCCATGCAAAAAAGCAAATGTTACAATAAACCCTATGGGTCAAACTGTATCACAATTACCTGTGAAATCGGCATCCACCCTTATATGCCGATGTGAGTGCGCATGTCTGCCGATGTGAGTGGCGCATGTCTGCCATGCCGATGTGACTGCGCATGTCTGCCGATGTGAGTGGCACATGTCTGCCGTGCCAATGTGAGTGCGCATGTCTGCCGATGTGAGTGGCGCATGTCTGCTGATGTGAAGGACACCTATCTGCCGATGTGAGTGGCACATGTCTGACAATGTGCATGGCACGTGTCTACCGATGTGAGTGGCGCATGTCTGCCAATGTGAGTGGCGCATGTCTGCTGATGTGAGTGGCGCATGTCTGCCGATGTGAGTGGTGCATATCTGTCGATGTGAGTGAGACTCTCTGGCCACGTGAAATGACAGTGACTCAAACTTTCGTTACCCAATCTTTTGTTAATAAAATTCTCCCATGGAAATGAAAATAAACAAATACCCCAGGCTACAAGAGTAAGCAAATAAAAGTAACAAGCCTGCATGCGTTGCCTGGGAAGTTTAGACTATTCCCCACCCAACGTGATCTTAGCTCCCTGTCACCATAGACATCTACGGGAACTAGAGGCATGGTTGAAAAGTATCTACATAAGTGTATTTTAACTCATTTAAAAGGCCTTTTTGTTATTGATTAAAAACATTTTATCATCATTGGCCTTCTATATCTAACAACATAGTGATATGATGGCTTCTCTGTACATGCTGAAGGCTATTGTACAAACAAACACACTCTCATTCAGAGCCCAGGAATCCCGCAGAGACACAGACTAGCGATCTGACCACCACCTTTTCTCCATTCCCTCTCCTCCATCCTTCTCTTACAATCACATTCCCAAAACTCATCTGAACCAAGTTACCGAGGCATCTTCAAGTCAAAGGAGAGCAAACACAGACGCAGCAAGAGGACGTGGTCAGCGGGGACGTAAGCAGTTAATGGATGCCCAAAACCTGTCTCGTTTTGCTAGAAGTGGTTGAAAATTCAACTCCAGCTCTTTAACATCTAATGCTAAAAAGAACCATAGGGCTCGTAGCAAAATCCTTACCAGGCTATACTGTCCCCCAGTGACTCAGTATATGCTGATGGTATGTGTTAGTCTGACTAGTCCCATTTTATACAGAAGGACACAGAAGCTGGGAGAAGCTAAGACTCACATCTCAGCAACATTCCATCTCTCAGTTCTTTCCCCTCCCACCAGCCATCTCCCAGGCTCCCCTCCACACCTTCACACTTACTCTCTGCACTTGCCTATCCATCACCAATTACTCACTAAGTATCTTGAATCCCTTAGCTGGTGGGCGGTTTGAATGTCAGCATCGTGAGCCTGTCTGGAAATTGCAGAAGAGGAAGTTTGCAGTCTGTGCATTATGCAACGGGGGCCTCTGTTAGAGGAAAGCTGTTGTAACTCTGCTAAGTTACTGTGGCTGACTTGCCTCGTCTCTCCTTAAGGAGACCAACACTGCACATGCCCCCACACTGCAGGGTCTCCCTAACACTGCACATGCCCCCACACTGCAGGGTCTCCCTAACACTGCACATGCCCCACACAGCAGGGTCTCCCTAACACACTGAAGCAATTTCTAGAGGCCACAGCAAGTCTGGTTCTAAGGTGACAGGTCTGGCTTATTAGACATCTTATCCTTGGTATACAGGAGTCCATAGGTTCTTAAATCCCACATATATTTTATGAGTGGCTACTATAGGCCAGACCCTGTTCTTTCTTTCAAGTAAAGCATGACCCGGATAGTTACGGAATGCACAGCACAAAGACTAAGGTTGTGGAGAGTAAACTGGGTCATGGAATCCAAACCTGGCCCTGCGTTCGCATTATTGGACATTGTAAGAGACTGCTGAGATGTTTAAGTAAACACAGGAATGAGATTGCACTGTGTCAAAAACAGCCAAGAGAACTGGAGAGGTGGCTCAGCAGTTAGGAGCATGTACTGTCCTGGTGGACCTACATCTGTAGGTCCAACTCCAGGAGACCTCACGTCCTCTAGCCTCCCCTGTACAAACGTGAGGCACATAAACACACGCAGGGCACCCACATGTGCAAAAACATAAAGAGCTTTTAAAGTCCAGAGCCATAGAAGCCATAGAAGAACCAACATACTAGATAAAAAAGAAAAAAGAAACCTCAAACATCATGGCACAGTGAAGAAGAACTGCTTAAGCATAAATGCCACATGTTTCTAAGCATGGTGGTATACTTCTTTAATGCCAGCACTCAGGAGGCAGGGGCATGGGGGAAATCTCTGAATTTGAGGCCAGCCTGGACTAGTGACTTCTAGGACTATACAGAGAAACCCTGTCTCAAAACAAAACAATCAAACAAACAAAAAATAAAACCAGTATGTTGGTCAGGAGCGAACGAATAATATTTTCTTTGGAGGTTTACAAGCAGGAAGATCAACTTGGAGAAGCAACTAGTAGGAATGACTTCATGTTTAAAAATCATCACTAGTTCAATAGCTTTGAGAAAGAAAGAAAGGAAGGAAGGAAGGAAGGAAGGAAGGAAGGAAGGAAAGGGGAGGGAAGGAGAGAGGGCAGGTGAGAAAAGAGTGTTTAAGCAATGTAAGAAATGTCAGGTTGCTGTGGCCACTGTGAGCTGTTGAAGGGCCCAGACTTATGTAGACATTGTGTTTCTTTTATCTTCCTGCCAAGCAGGACCTAGAAATACATCCCTGCTTTTAGAGACTGGAGCATCAGACAAAGTTTATTACGGTTTTCTGATTTATACATAGGAAAACCGTCCTGTAACCACGTGAAGTGCTTTGTCTATGAGCAGATGCTGTTGGTGTTCCCAATGCAGAGGAGAGAGAGGTTAAAGCTACCTCTAAAAGTCTCAGTGACTTTGACAGAGAGGAGACCCTTCGATTAATTGGGCCAAGTGCAGCGCGCAAAGGACATCATTTCCCCAGAGCGAGGCAAGACATGATTAATGTTATAATACGCACTCCAGCCGCATCTACGAAGGACATAGCTGCCGTAGCATCTAATTTTAGATACCTTACACCGCTGGTGTGTTTGCCTGAGGGGACTGTGCCCATTTTTAATCCTGCACATTAGAAGGAGTGGGCTATCGTATCAACTATTACCAGGTACTCAGGGGAAGGTGTCACTTGGCAATACTAGCACAGTATAGACAGCAGCAGTAAAGGGTCCTACTTGGGTGTCTGGAGTCCCAAAAGAAAGAACACTTGTGTCTTCCAGGGCATGGATGAAGACTCCTAATTGTGCTTTACAGACCCTGCGGTGAGTACGAGTCCAAAATATTTATTCATTTCTTTTTGGTGCTATATATATTAATCATGTGTTCTTCCACTGACTATACTCCAGACCCTGCCCATGTCCTACCATTTGGTAAAACATTTAACTGTATTTTATTTAGTAGGGGGAGTGTATGGCTGAGAGTGTGCCGTATTGAACAAGTAGGAGTAAGGGACAGCTCGAAAGAGTCAGTTTCTCTCCTTTCACCAGGTCGGACCCAGGGATCAGACTCGGGTTGTCAGACTGCGCCCCAGTCACCTTTATACACTGAGGCATCTCACCAGCCCACGTGTCCCTTTCTAAGGATCACACCATCTAACAATGCTCTGCCAGGAAGCATTTCAATCAGTAATGAGCTCGGGAACGTCCTTTATGAATCACTACCTGAATCATAGATCTAAGAGGATGAATCTCAAATCACAACTGGGTCACTTCTGCTTTCTGTGGGGACTTGGGCTTTTTAGATCAATTGCTATAGAATTCCAAGAAAGTTGGCTAAAGAGATCACTAGTTTTTCTTTGTTGTTTTTTGATTGTTTGTTTGTTTGTTTTAATTTTTAAGACTACCCTTTAGCTCAAGTCCTTCCCCAGCTGCAAAAGTCACAAATCTGTTGAAAGATGTCAGGGTTGGTGTCTCTGCTTCCAGATGTATGGTGTTCCCGAGCTGGGTTACACCCAGGGATTCTGAGAATGAGTTCTTACCAAAGTCTTTTTGGCTCAAATTGCCCAAGGACCAAATGTAGGAGCAACTTAATAGGTGTTCACCACAGAACATAGTGCTAGAGGGGTCTCCTCTAAATGAGTGTGTACTTAGGCGTGAGATTTCTCAGGTTTCAGGACTGATTATGTAAACAGCAGAAAGAGGGGAGGAGTGGCCTGTCCTCCTGTGGTGTCACTCAAAGGCTACTCTGGGTGCATCGGTGTTGAGATTAGGGACAGCAGCGACCAGTTATTCACCTGCTAGAGTCCCAGGCATTTGTCACCCGGTATCACATGATCAAGGCTCAAGGCACGCTTCTGCCTGTGCCCCACTTTCTCTGCAATCTGACTCTGTAGGTAAAGGAAAACTGGAAACTCCTGACTCTTGGTCCCAGTTGCATCTGAGCAACCTCAGGGGATCTCAACATCCACTGGGGAAATGACAAAGCTTCCAGAGACTTCCACAAACGGTGAATAATCAGAAACACACTGTCTGAGCAACACGGGAGCCACGGGGGCTGACTGTAGCTTAAGACGACTAAGAAATGAAGCAAAGGTGTGATGAGATTCTCCAGCAGAAGAAAACGTTCACACAGTTTAAGGGGAGAAACGGCTTTTGCTTGGTCCCGTGCTTTCTTTGCAGGAACACCTGTAGGAAAGCTAAGGAAGAGTATACAGCAACTTGCTCTATCATTAGATACGAGTTCATGTTCCCCTTTCAGTTAAAGGATGACTCTAAAATTACAGCTTTTAGATGACTTTGTTTTGTTTAACAGGTCAGTTATAGGGACTGTAGAGATGCCTCAGTGGTTAAGAGCACTGCTGCTCTTGCAGAGAACCTAGATTTAGACTTCCAACACCTACATGACAGCTCCTATTTGTCCGTAACTCCAGTAACCCCAGTCCCAGGGAATACAACTCCCTCTCTTGACTTCCACAGGCACCAGGTACACAATTGATGCATAAACATACAAGGAGGCAAACACCCAAACATATCTTTTTAAAAAATGAATTCAATTAATGGCCTCAGATATAAATGGGCACTTGAAAGACTCTTACAAATCCTTCTATCAAGTTAAACCTCAAATTTCGACTTTTTTTAAAATTATTTCTGCAAATGCACCAGTTTCCCCACAGGCTGTTCTGAGGCACAGAACCCTTTCTCTCCAGCCTCTGACCTAAAGGCCTCAGGGGAGAAGGCAAAGGAGGCCTGTCACTGCAAATCTGGAGCTGTGGGAACACTGCTAGGAAAGCCAGCAAGTCCCAGCACTCTAGCCTGCTCCCTGTGGTGGTGCTCCGAAAGCTTCTGGGGTTGGCCACTCGATTGAGGGGCTTCTGAAGCTACAGGGAAGATCCCAGCCCTATCTTCAACTCTGGAGACCACATTGCCCCACCAGTCCTTCCTAGAACATCCTCAGTACCTCTGCTCTCCACCAAGATATCCAACCCAAGCTTTGTAAGCAAGGGCGATACACCAGGCTGGAGTTTGAGGGTACAGCAGTACATTGGCACCCCTCTCCTTCCTTAGGCTACAGTGCTACCCCTGGTTCTAGCCTCTTGGAAATCCACAGCGTCTTTTCATCCTGCACAGAGACTTTAAGAACCACGCTTTTCCCCATCGAAGTTCAGAGCATGCCAAAAATATTGTTCAAAGAATTGATATCAATCAACTTACTGTTATCATCTGAATATCAAACTCCATTCACTGGTCTGTGAATGAAAACCCTCTGGGATGTTGCTGTACAATGCTCTGCTCTAGCTGCTGGGAGATGCAGGAGGAAGTACAAGAGTGGGAGACGCAAAGGCTAGGGCTCCACAAAGCCCACATTTAAACGTCAAGGTTTGAATGTAACCCCTAGATGATGATTAACCTAACGCAAATGGTGAACACAGTGAGATTTCCTGGAACTCACTAAAAATGGGTGAAAAGCTTAAACACGGACCTCTGAGAATAAAAAACCAAAAGGACCAGAGAGGAGGCCTGTCTACAATTAAAATAGCATGGCAGGTATTGTGACATGGACCTACAAGCCTATCATATAGGGATACTGAGGCAAAAAGATCTCCTTGAGTTTGAGATCATCCTTTGCTACATGGCGAGTTCCAGTCCTGTCAGGACCACCTTATCTCAAAGTACAGACATACAGACATAAATAAATAAAAATACCAGATACCAAAATCGGCCCCCACAACTCACTAAGTGAGTGAGTTTGCTAAGTGAGTCTCAGCTGGAGTAATGGGCGGGGGACTGAGGGAAGGTGGTATCTAGGCTCTCGTGAGGAGACCCCACCTCCCTCCTGGCTGTGTGGCATCAACCTCCAGCTTGTTCTCTGGGCCTCAGTTTCTTCATCCATATATTGAGAGAAGAAGTCCCTTCCAGGTTAAAAGTCTCAAGATTCCACTCAGTAGCTGAGCAGTGAACCTGTAGACTAGAGCCGAGCTTGCAGAGAACAGCATGGTTGGTCCGAGTGCCCACAGGAATAGTGGCTGTACCCCAAAGGTATCTCTGAGCCAGTGGGGGAGGGGGCCTGGTCCCTGGGGCCAGCCACTGTCCCTGTCCTTACCTCATCACACACAGAGCTGTCCCAGAAGATGCATCTCCTCATGGATCCCAGGCGGATGTCCCTACTCAGCTGCCCAGTGGAACAGGTCAGAGCAGGAGAGCTGTCAAAGTGGCCTGTGGGACCTGTTTTCTGGGACGTCATCACGCACGGCTAAAGACAAGCTGATCCAGTTCATTCCTCGCTTCTAGGCAAGCCAGCGAACAGACTGTCCCAGAAAGGGAGCCATCTAGCATTTTCTTTAAAAAGACCCAAATAAGGAAACTCTATAACCTCTCCGGTATCTCATATCCCTGCCTTGTAACCTAAATCTCTTCTGATACAATTACAGCTCCTCCTTTCTTGGGCTAATCTCAGACAGAACTATAGGAGCTGGTCAATTCATAAATCTCCCACGTTGGAGATGGGTTATCCTTTTTAGATGTTGGTTGAGGAGTTTATTTTCCAACCTTTAAATTTGCTTTGCTGTCTTCTGCATTTGTGCCAACTTCCTTAACCGGGGAACACGAGACTATCAAAGTTGTAGGGTAACCCTTATTAAAGAGCCAGGAGATTCCTGAGGGGTTAAAAGCAGAACTGCCACGTGGTCCAGATACCCCATTATTGGGTATTTACTGAAAGGACAAGAAACCATTAGTTTAAGAGATCTACATCCATGCAGGGCACCCCAAAAGGTTGCACTGTTCTTGATGGCCAAGAAATGCCAGGCATGGTGGCAGACACTGTAAGTTCAGCACCTGGGAAGCCAAGGCAGGAGAGTGATAAATTGAAGGCCGTCCTGGTCTATATAGTAAGGTGTTGCCTCAAAGAAAATATGGCCGAGAAACTGAAGCAATTTAAATGCCCATTGATTGATGACTGGATAAAGCATTGTACTCATATGGTGCATGGTAAAAAAAACACATGGAATGATATTCTTCTAAAAAATAGGAAGAAAATTTCTGTCTGTGCAAGAAATAGATAAACCTGAAGACAGCCAGAGAAACACAAATACAACCTCATCTCACTAATATGTAGATAATATATATGCATATATATATATATATATATATATATATATATATATATATATATATATATTCTTATGGACGTTGAGAGTAAAATGGCGGCTACCAGAAGCCAGAGTGGCTAGGGATCATGCATTGTCACACTTGCATGGAGGAATGAGTTCAGGAAAGCTGCTGGGTACCATGGTGACTACAGTTGATGACAGTCTGCCTCACTCTTGAAAATGCTAAGGAAGTGAACTAAGAGGATTGACTACGTAAGAAAGTAACCATGAGGTGAGCACTTGTTTAGAATAGTGCAAATACATTTCAAAACCTACGTTGCATGTGAGAGACACACACTATTTGATATATCAACTGAACGTCAATTCGGAGAAAAGCGTTTCAAAAACAACAGTAACAAACTATAAGAAAGCCCTTCTGTTTAGAGGCATGGAACCTAAGTGACGGGCGTAAAGGGAGTCCTCATAACACCTCTGCAATGTTTCTACAGCTCTAGGAGCAGCCCAATCCAATAGTTCATGTAGACAATAAAAAGCATAAAAGGATAGAATGCAGTTGTGGAGTTTGCATATCATTAATAGGGTTCTGAAACCCATTCTCCGGCTATTCTCAATGTGTGCCCTAAGCAAACTCAAATGTGTACAATTATCCCTGCAACTGACATTGCCTAATATCTGCTGCACTCCAGAGCCCATGTTAGATGCTGAGAACACAAAAGTAAGATGTGGCTTCTTTGATAAGGAAAACAAACACCATGCAATATAGAATCCAGGAGGATTCCTTCCATCCCCGGGGAAGAATTTGTTCCCCTGGTGAGAGGTACAGCTGGTCCCCTAGAGAAAGATACACAGTGTTGCAGTTCAAATGCATCTTCCAGAATCGTGTAAGAACCAAATCCAGAATGCAGTGGTGTTAAAGGGAGGGGTAATGTCGGTGTTCACAGCAGCGTCTCCATCGGCCAATGCCAGCATGGCAGGGATTTCCTCTTGTAGGGTGGACTTGACCCACTCTCACCTTTCCTTGCCTTCTGCCTGCTACCATGGAGTGAAGCAGAGGAACCATGTAGCTCCTCCCCCTCACATGATGTTCCAGCCTCCAAAATGGAAGGAAATGAATCTCTCTGACTCATACACTACCCAGCCTCAGGCATTTGCTCACAGCAGCACAAAATAAACTGAGGCTTAGACTCAACAGATTTCTCAAAGGTCAGGCAGCCTGTCCCCTCTTTTATGTGGGATCTTTAACCCAGAGACTCCAGATAGGCCTTGTCATCTAGAGTCAGAGAAAACAGCAGCTAAAAGACAGTGGAAGACTTGGGTCATAACAATAGCAGTTAATATCTGCTGGATGCTTAATCTACATCGACACTCAGGTCTCGCCACACTCCCATGACCATTATGCAGGGGAATGGGGTTAAATGACTAGCTTAGGGTGACCTGGGGCAGGCTCCTCACTTTCCAAGTGCCCTGGTTATCACATTCCTGTATCTGTTCTCTGCCCTTCATCAGGGTGACCCAAAAGGAAACTCCAAAAGGCCAAAGTCCTAGTGTCATGTTGAGCCTACAAACTCAGGACTAGCGATCTCTGGGGAAATTTGAGATATCTCTTCTCTCGAGTTCCTGAGCATTTCAAAGGAAATGTGAAGACAAGCAACGCCACCACCAGGCTTGGTCTTTCCTGCTTGTGTCCCCATGGCCCTCATGGAGAAAAGGGGCCCTGTATTCGGGAGTCCTGTATACTTTAATTATCCACTATTGTTTTTGGAAGGGGTTGTCTTGTCTTGGTCACTGAAAAACACAACGATGCTTTCAGAGACACACAGTCAAGTAAAAGAAAGTCTACACTACCCTGAGTCCTTTAAAGATGTCATCATGGTGCTGTGAGCACAGAGAAGGGAGACCTGGACTCTGACAGAGAAGAAGGGAAAGGTTAGAGGAAGGAGTGGAAGGAGAAAGGATGGGGAGATGGGAATGAGAAAGAAGGAGGGGCAGGAAGGGCAGGGTGAGGAAGGGAGATGGCATAAAGACTGAAAGGGAAGGCTTTCTTGAGAAGGCAGTGTTAGGGGCTCACTATGGCGTTTTCCATATAGCCAAGATGGTAACAGCTCTGTGAAATGAAAGGCAAACAAAAGCCTACAGACGGCTGGTGCTGGTTTGGTGTAGCTGAATCAGGGATGTTGGATGCCGAACCCAACAAAAAGGAAGCACTGAGGTTCTCTTGTTTCTAGAAGTAAAATGTCAGTGACCCAGGCTATACTGCAAACACACACACATGCACACGCGCGCACACACACACACACACACACATGCACACACACACAGACGCATGCACACACACATGCACACACACACAGACGCATGCACACACAGACGCATGCACACACACACGCACACACACACACACGCACACACACACATGCACACGCACACACACACATGCACACGCACACACACACATGCACACACACACAGACGCATGCACACACACATGCACACACACACAGACGCATGCACACACACATGCACACGCACACACACACATGCACACACACACAGACGCATGCACGCACACACGCACGCACGCATGCACACGCACATGCACATACTGCAGGTAATAAAATATAAACAAAATGCTTCCTCCTTAGAACACCACCTCTCCTTAGAAAACTCTGCTTTAAGAAGAGGGAACCGGAGAAGCCAGAGTTGGGAAAATGTCTCCCCGCTCTCACAGAGTAGAGAAGTGAATCAGACACAAGCTTGAATAGAGAAGTAGAATGTCCAGAATCTTAGTGTGGTCTGGTCAAGCTCAAGAAGCACATCCATTAGGATTCAAAAACTGAAGATTTGGGAGGGAAAAATCTCCAAATTTTGAGATACACCTAAAGGAAAGGGGGAAAGGAAAGGGTGGATGGTAAAAGAAGATGCAAACTTTTAGAAACTTATCTTAGGGAACAACGCACATTTCTAGTCTACATGTAAGAAATATTATAATCACTACCCTGGAGTTGCACTTGATTGTGTATACACTCTGTGTGTTTGTTGTGTGAGTGTAAATCTAGGTTTTACACCATGCCCTAGCTCTAAAAGACCATGCCTTGTTTTGGTTCCTGCATGCCAGTTCCCTGCTTGAAGTCTTAGGAGCCCCACAGACGGTGCAGACCTGGCAGGTGGTACTGGAAGTCATCAGCATTGATATTAACTAACCTTACTTTAGGCGTCTCTGAGCTCTGACTAGTCTGAAATGCTAACAGTGGAAAGTACCTGCTAACAGTTGAGGAAGTGTGGCCAGACTTGGAAAATACGCAGTAATGTTAAGAAAAGCCCAACCACATCCACCATGAGCCATGAGAAGTGAGAGAGCTTTGGGCACCTGAGATAATGGCCCCTGTTGTTCCCCTCCTCTCCCCTTGGGTACACCAAACATTCAGGACAAGTCCTGTTGTCCTGCTCAGCATTTCTCCCTGTTCACTCCCTAAATTCCTATATTCTAGCTTGAGCTGAAAACCAGTAACCACATTTGTACATTAGCGATGGCAACACAAGCTCCCAGTTATTCTTAATAGTGTGACATTCTCAATGGGCTCATGGAGTTGTTCCTTTAGAGTCTGATAACAAGGTCAATTACACACACACACACACACACACACACACACACACACACACACGGGTGGGGGAAGGAGTAACAGGCAGTTAGCAAATATCTACTGATACCAATTTATGATGCGGTGTTTCTTTTGTCAAACTTTTAAGTGTCACAAGAGGGAAATTTCAGTGGCTACACAATGTAACCTAATCCTTGCATAACTGTTAGACTGTATGTCACAAACCCTCAAGCACTTACTTGCTTGCTTCTCAAACATTTGTTAAACCAGTAAACGTACCCAACATAGAGGCGGGATAGAAAATATGGCACAGGAACAATCATTCAATACTCAATCCCAGACAGGGAGACTTAAGACTTATCAGGTGACACCTAGGTCATGGTAAAGGAGATAGAGTTTCAATATGTAGACCAGGCTGGACCCTTACTCTTGATTCTCCAACCTCAGGCTCTGAGTGCTGGGATGCCACTATGCCTGACTGTAATGTTATTTATTTTAAGATTTATTTATTTTTATTTGACATGTATGAGTATGTGTGTCTACACGCACATGTATGCACCATGTGCATGTCTGGTACCTGAGGAGGCCTAGAACTGGAGTTAAGGGTTTTGAGCTGCCCTGGAGATGTTGGGAACTGAATCCGTTCCTCTGCAAGAGCAGTGAGTGCTCTTACCTTCTGATCGAGCTCTTTAGCTCTTATCAATGTAGTGTCAACAGTCACGGTTTGCACTCTTAAGAAATGCACTTAAAATGGACGAGGCAACTGTGAACCTTAACTCTGAGCTAATGCTATGACCTGTAGATAACTTAAGAAACCACGTTAAGCCTTAGGAAATAAGGAGACAACAATATCAACTTTATACCTGGATATATGGAGAGGTAATATAGCAAGTATATTTCAAATGCTTGACATGATGTCAATCCGATGTAGTGGTGATCAAAATAGGTATTCCCATGGATACAACATGGGAACATGGTAGTGAACAATGGACCCAAGGAGAACTCAGAAAATAGTAGTTGCTTTCATTTACAGGAAAGAAAACAGTCTCCACATGCCACCACATGGCTCACATGCCACTGTGATGTGGAACCGTGTGGTGGAGAGATAGGAGTAAAGGAGAAGCAAAATGGTTTGAGTACTGTCAAGAGAGGTGGAAGTGGAATTAGAGATGTGTGGGGGGCGAGGAACAGCTGGGCTGCTACCTGGGGCCATGGTAAAGTCCTGACCTGTGCTGCCACCGAGGGCTATGTCTGGATCCATGGCCCTGCAGCAGCAGGGGTCTGTGTTGATGTCCATGGCTTGTGTCACCACCAAAGGCCATGTGGACATCTCCGGTCTGGACTTCCACCTTGGACCATGTTAATGTCCAAAGGTTTCAAAGAGCTGCCCCTGCCCCTCAGTGGCACTTAGTAGAGCTGGCCCCACCACTCAGTGGCTTTGGCACTCAGTAGAGCTGGCCCCGCCCCTTGCCAGCTGCATCACTTGGGTGAGCTAGCCAGGGCAGAGCTGGAGAGCTGGCCCTGGTGCAGGAGAGCTGGCAGGTTGACCAACTCAGCTGCTACCCAGGCCCAGATCCAGGGCTCTGTGTTGGCCCATGGCGACATCTACCCACCTGTGAACTGCTGGAGCAAGTGAAGGGGCCTGTCCTGCAGAGCCAAAGCTGCAGGGTCGCCATGACTCAGGGCAACAACAGCACATCTGAGAGGAGTCCCGGTGAGGACCCAGTACTGATAGTGTAGCAGAAGCCAGAGGCCTCAAATCATACCAGTGACTCGTTGCAATGAACGTTGGCAAGTAAAGATGTGTGGACGAAAGGGTATAATGTGAGACACACCGTGACATACTGTAGATGAGACCACGACATGCTGAGATGTTTGGTTTTGGGCTTTTTGTTTTGTTACGGTTTTTAATTTTTGTGTTTTGTGGGGGGGTCATTGCAAGATTGGAGGGTAGATACAAAGAGAGGGGGAGATGAGTGGGATTGGGGTGCATGATGTGAAATTCACAAAGAACCAATAAAAAGTTAAAATGATGTAAACTGACCTCAGAGGTTCAAGAGTTCGCTTGGCGTTTGAGATGGTCAGAACCAGACTATGAATCCAAATCTATGTCCATTTGCTACTAGTCTATGAGCCGCATCGCTCTGCTTCTTCTAGGAATAAGAGCTACAAGCCCTGACTTTAAAACCTGTAACATGAGGCTTATTTTACACTGGTTTATAAGCCAGTGAGACAGCTCAGTGGATAAAAACTCTTGCTGCCAACGACTTCCTCATGCTGTCCTCTGTCTCCATGTGCCACATGTGCGTGCACATATACACAGAATAAACATGTAAATAAATACTTTAAAAAATAAATAAAAACAAAACAAAAAGCTATAAAATATTAACAAGCTTCTAAAATCAAATATTTGTACGAAATTGTAGGGAGAATCAAGGCCCCGAAAGCATAGGCAGAGCCACCTGATTAAGAGAGAGCTGAAAAGTCCCAACTGTCACCCTCCGTGGTCAGAGGACAGAAAAAGCACCGGTGATATCGTGATAAAAATCTCCACATGAAAGGCAGTGAGGCAGGGGGACACCCAAAAGTGTCCATGGTACAACTACCCTTCACCATTACAAAGAGGAAACTTAAGAGCCATCAACAAAGTGGCAGGGACAGCTCAAAGCACAGTTTTAAGATGGAGAAAGCTGTTCGTCAATGGAAGGTGTCAGAGCTGCCTTCCCCACCAGGCACTTTGTCTTTGGTACCTGTGACCTCAAGTTCTCCATAAGCAACTTCTGTCTCCCTTGCCCCTCCTTGAGTGAAGGTGACTGTTAGGATTTGAGTCTGAAATGCTCACAGTTGGTCTCCAGATTATGGGCAAGCTTTGGGTCTCTGGCCTGGCTAGCGTTTGGCTCTGCCCAACCTACCTAGATCTAGATGTGAACAAAGCCATCTTCAGGTCCCCAGAACCACTATTACAGCAGTTTCAATCCTTCCCGCCCAGAGAGACGGCAACCTCTAAGGGATGAGTCAAAACAGACCACTTGCCCTTAAGTGGCTCTCGTCCGTTATTTAGCCATAGCCAGAAGAGGAGCATTAGACATACAGGTTACACAGCCTTCCTCCAAAACGCTTGGGACCAGGAGTGCTTCAGACCTCAGAGTTTTACAGACCTAGGGATATCTGCATGACACCTATCCAAAAACAAAAAGATCTGAAATATTCCAGACGCTGAAAGTTCCCAAGAATTATGTCGGCACTCAAAAGTTTTGACTCAGAGCATTTGGGTTTCAGATACTTCAGTCAGGCAGTTGAGCCACTGTGAGCTCGAGCTGCCAAGGAGCTAAGGGCCCCACACTGCTGAAGGCTCACTCACAGTAGAGAAGACAAGGACTCGTGCTAATCAAATTCTGCCCGAGCGACGGCACCTAGGGCAACACGCAGATATCACGCAAATAATTTAGGTAGTTCCCTTCCTCGTTGATTCAGAGACATACCTTAGATAAACGTTAATAAATCTATAAGAATAAGGAACCTGAAAGTAGGGAATTATCTCATCAGGCAACTTCCCTCTGGAAAGCAGAATAAAAGTGAGAGCAGATTATCTGGGAGACTACAGTGCATGCGCACAACTAGCCTGGTACCAGGTCTGGAGCTGTCCGCAGTAGAGGATGCAAGATCTGATGCCCACGCACTTTCAGTTACTAACATGTGTGTGCATGTGTGCGTGTGTGCGTATGTGTGTCTGTGTGTGTATAGATGTGCATGTGCATTTGTGTATGTGTATGTGTGCATATGTTTGTGCGTGTATGTGTGTGTGAGTGTGTGTGTGTGTGTGTGTGCTCTCACGCTTGTGCATGTATGAAGAGAAGGGTAGGGGTCCATGTAGCTTATGCTAAACTAAGAATCAATGCTGCAACCACATAGCTGAGGCTTTGCTGGTTCCTCAATTTAACATGGCAGCTTCTCCTTCCGGGGTAGGTGGGGCTGACCATATCTGAGAAACAGCCTTTGCATAGCTTGTAAATGAGACTGACAGACCGAGTTCTGAAGCTGAGGAAAATGTATTTTAACTCACCACGTGGGTTACTTTCAACTTCTGCTCTCCTACCCACAATCAAAGCAATGTCTCATTTGTAAAAAGTCTTTAGAACACTTACAGCTGGCAATGACTGTCTAGTTGTAGGTACAGGGACTCAGGTGTACACATTAATTTACCCCCGACTGTCAGTCACAACGCACTAGAAAATGTGAAGACCACTGGACTGAAGTCACTCTTAACACCTAAAACTAAGAACTGCTCCAAGAATTTAAAGGAAAAGATCATGTTGTACGGTCTGTACATTGTACACAGATAACAGTCACATGCACAGGACAGAGCTTGTGTGGGGACAACGGAAGGACCTCTAATGAAAACGGTCACATCATGGCTGCACTTCTTACAACTTCAGACCTTAGGTGTGCACGTGCTAGAGTTCATCGTTTGTTCTGGGGCTTTCTCCGGATCCGACCAGACACAGCACTCATTCGGTCATAAAAAATTAAACAAAACACATGTGCGAACAAACCCATCGTCAAATATGAAGGTGATGCCAGTATTCACCTCATGGGATTGCCGTGACGACTGGATGCTTTCTTACAGTTAAATATCCCTTAGGGGAAAGCTCAATTCCAAGTAAGGGTGCATTAGCTGTTGTTATTTGGGTGATAAATGAAATTCCTACTCACTGCTCTCCCCCCATGGGGGTGGGACTTGCAATATCTTACAAGATGGGGCTATTGTGCAACTGATGGGAAGACAGATGCAATGATGGAAATTGACAAAGAGAAACAACAGGAAGAGTGAGTGGTGAAGACGGGAAGCTGAGTCAGAAGGAAGCTGAGGAAAACAACAGGAGATGCTGTCTGGGAGCATCTTGGCTTCCACAGCTGGAGCGAGATTCCCTTAGGTGACGGATACCTGGTCAGGATGCAGTGTCTCAGCACTGCAGAAAGCCTTCAGTGTTTGATGTCAGGAGTCAAGGCTGTATTGTTTGGAACTCCCAGAGTTGGCTGACAGATCAGTTATATATTTTGATGGGCTCTAACTTCGACTTCTATTTTTGTGTTGTTCAGTACATGGGCTGAGTAATCTTATTTCACTGGGTATCTGTGAAGTGAGAAACAACCAACCCCCCCCCCCAAAAAAATCCTGGGAAAAAATTAACATTAATCTAAACAGTGTCATTCTGCTATAACATCTGCCATTAGTCATAAAATCCAGTGACTTTATAATCTGAACTTACAATTATTTAGTTCTACTCAAGCGTGAGTTAAATGAGGACATTTCTTAATTTCCTGGATTAGCTTTATTTTGAGAGTTGATTGCTGTATCCCCAGTATGTGCAGAGGGACCTGAACTCCTCAGGTAAAGAAAAAGAAAAGGTGACGTAAAGAAAAAGAAAAGGTGACGTAAAGAAAAAGAAAAGGTGACGTAAAGAAAAAGAAAAGGTGACGTAAAGAAAAAGAAAAGGTGACGTTGGAATTTTCTAAGAACAATACAGAGCGGTTGAGTAGTGTGCCCTTGTGTTCCTTTCACAAACAAAGGACTATCTTGGGAATATGGCTTGTGTACGGATAGCTAGGTAGTACTCCTGTAACTGAGTTTAAAATACAATGACAAACCGGTGTCTTTTATTTTTCTGAAGTCTTGAAGCTGTTGTCCATTTGGCGCTGTGAAGTTAAAATGAAGAGTGGGGCCTTTGAAAAGAAGCAGAGCCCAGCTACAGGACAAGTACTGCGCATGTTCCCTCGGAGCCGTGGCCACAAGGACGCGGGCAACACTAAAACAGGAAGGGAAATCAGAGGCTTTCGTGCTCTGCAACGAAGTCATAAAAAAAAAAAAAAGTGACAAACGTTCATTTCAGTCAGTATCTTCTGCAGTTTTGTGCGCCCGGGAGAGAGGCAGCTCTGCTCTGTGGACGCAGCAGGACAGAAAAGAAAAATCCAGAAGATACAATCAATGCAAAGCTGGCCCTAAGGCAGAGCTTTAGGCAAACTTCAGACAGTTTAGAGGAGGAAGCAACGGACAGGGAAGGTAGCGGAGGACCTGTCTTTCCAAGCAGCCCTTGGAAAGTCAGAAGATTCACGGGGAAGATCACCGAAGAAACCGAATGAAAAAGAGTGAAACAGCATGGAACTTTCTGGTGGCTTGCGGTCAAGTGCGCCCAGAACGTGGGTAGGCAAGACGGGGAAGGGGAGGGGAGACATTCAAGTAGAAGGAAGTGGCATGAAATTTGGCTGAGGAAGTGGGCTGAGGCAAATTGGTGAAGGCACATTCTTAGCAAAACTGTTAATGAATCATCCTACCGTTACATGGAATCTATTTATGAAAATCAAAAATCCTTTTGGGTGTCTTACATTTTCTCTCTCTCTCTCTCTCTCTCTCTCTCTCTCTCTCTCTCTCTCTCTCTCTCTCTCTCTGGTCTTTCTCGTGCGCGCACACATAACTGTGTTAGGCTCTCTGATCTGCTTCCAGGATGAAAGCTTCTCCCAGCATGCTCTACCAAAGGTGGGCCCTGCAGCCAGCAGTCACGGAGGACCTATGACCCTTATGCCCTTGGACCGTAGGTACCTTCAGCCCACTCCTGATAGCTCCAGGCACTTGAGAGGATTCCAAGAGATCATGTGGCTACATAAACTAAGCACTTAAAAGTAACCATATTTGTGGCAGTCAGCTCTCCAACTCTACACGGTCAATCAAGATCAGATGAAACCTGTTCTAAAAAAAAAAAAAAAAAAAAAGGCGGGCGTGCACAAAGGAAACACTGACATTTTCCTTCTTACCACCCCCTAGTTGATACAATATGGCAATGTACACAGTAGTACACTGTTATAAGTTATAGTGGACTAAGCACGTGCAGCTTTGAGGCTGCACAGGTTCTCTTCCTGTTCTAGTTTAAACGCACACACTGGCCATCCTTCTCCAAAAGGTTCCACTGTAGAAGTATCAACCAGGTTAAAGACTGTAATTTGGTTTTCCCAACATTACTGCCCCTTGCACGGTGTAGCAGACAAAGGAGATGAAGTTTAAAACACTCCTACCAATAAACCACCACAGCAAACCTCCGCAGGCAGCAGAACCTGGGTCTGTGCTGAGGCCGGAAGAGCCCTCCCTCCTGCTGCTACCACGAGTAAGAAACTGCTCTGGAGGCCTGGCAGGTGGATGCTTCATCAATTCCAATGTGGTTGGCATTAACTCTGCCTTCCCAAAAGTAAGGAGAAAGTACTGACCTCCTTTCATTAGCTTTCTTTCTTTCTCTCTCATTACTATCTCTGATTCAAATATTTGAAGTACTTTTTTTTTCATTATTTTCTAGGCCTTAAACCTATCCTCCAGAGATCTGTTTTTTGTTTGTTTGTTTGTTTGTTTTTGTCTTTGTTTTTTTAGTTCGTTTTATTTTTTACATTGAAACCAGCCAGGTGAATACTGAAAGTGGAGGAAGATTAATGGCCGGACACCAAAACTTCCAGAAATTCACATTTATAGAAAAATGGTGAATTCCACTTAAACTTAGCTATGCAGATAGCCTTTTTAAAAAGTTCTTTTAATAGAAGCCAATTACAGTAAATTCTTTGTAAATTTGACCTGGATATGTGTGTTGACAAGCCATCGCTGTTTTGTTTCTTTTTTTTTTTTTTTCTTTCTTGTTTTGGGTTATTTTGTTTTGTTTTGTTTTTTGTTTGTTGTGCTATGAAGACTTTTGCTTCTGTTCTTACTTTTAAGTTGTCCTGCTAGAGTAGCTTCTAACAGTCAGAAAGGCAGGTTTTCGGCACGTGTGCTGGACAGCTTCTGTGTGTCATCTGCCCTGGGCTTGACTGAGGTAGTGCTACTTGAGTAAAAGCTGAGAGATGCTACAATACTTCGAAACTGTATGCGCCAGCCACTGAAAAGAATTCCCATTATAGACAGGGCCTTTCCTCCACATGTAAAGAGGCCTTCATTTGCAAGGCCTTCAGCCTTAGCACATAATCCAGACAGCCCTACACGAAGCAGCAGAAGCCAACAACACAAATTGCTTTTGTTTTTAGAAGACCTCTCTCTCACTCTGTGTAGTCAGACAGCACGGGCATTAAGCACCTCATTGTCAGAAGTCACTCACAAAACCAGCTACATTTGGTAACATATGACCTAAGATGTTAACAGATCCACTAACTGACTCTAAGGAAGTTTTTTTTTTTTTAAGGAAAAACAACCACAGAAGCTAAAATTAAACCACCCCCATTAGAGTTACTAGCAGCACAGTCTAAATGATCAATATGCACTTTCCCGCAAACATTTTAAAGTTGACTAAATCAGAGTAAATGGCCTTCCTGAAACAGCAACTGCCAGGTATCAAGACATGGTCTGGCTTTAAAGACCGGGAAGAGTAACTCAGGTTTTTTGGGTTTTTTTTGTTTGTTTGTTTGTTTGTTTTTGAGGGGGGGGGGCGCTGATAAATGCAGAGAACTTGGCAAGAACCAAGCCAGAGAACACCCCCTCACACATCCCCCCCCATACCTCCCACACAACCCCACACACCCAGCCACCCCAGGTGGCTGCTGGTTTCTATTAGAGGGAGGCAAGGCTCACAGGGCTGAGAAGACAAACTCCACAGCACCCAGCAGCAGGACCTAAACCCTTCCAACAAGCTAAGGACAAGAAACAAGTTTACCTTGTAGAGACACTGTCCTCGGTGGCAGCGGGGCTGTGTGGTCAGAAAGCCCAGTCCTTCAGATCTACAGAGCAGCCCTGTCAGGCAGGGGTGTGTGGTCACAGGGCAGGAAGTAACTGCAGTAGCAAATCACCAGGCAGGAAAGAAATAGATTTTGTCTTTATAAGGACATTTTACTCAACATTGTTTTTTCATGTCTCCTCCCCCTGCAAATCACCTGACAACAGGTCACAGTGAAATCCAGAAGCCACCTTCCACTTCCTCCTGTCTAGGAGCATTTTGCCCCCACCCTGGGTCTCTCTCAGCAGGCCCTGGGCTACTTAAGCCCTTCTGATCACAGATAGGGAACGAAGGTCAGATCCCTGGCTGAACTCTTTTGTCTGATTCCAGTTGCTAAAGGCAAAACCCAGGAGCCTACCTACTTTCAGCAGGGAAAAGACAAATTATTCATCTCTAATGAAAGATATAAAGGAAAAGGTGTCAAGTACCTGAGACAAACTGAAAGGGATTTTCATGGGAGAACCTCCCTCTCCCCCCCACCCCATTTGAAACCAATCCCCCTCCCACTCTCTTAATGATGATCATATCAGTATAAATAAAATGATCTCTCTGAGCACAGGGCCCATAAAGAAAGGTTACTATATTATTTACTCGTTCCTTTATTTATAGAACACCCATGTGCTGAGGATCTCTTTAACCCAATTAGAGGGTTCAATTATTCAAACGTTTCCTGTAGAGAACAATGGTGAATCCTACAGGAAGCTATCATCCCTTCAAACAGACTGGATCCCTTCGGACAACCTAATCTGGCTTGTGCCAGCTGAATATTCAGTACAGTCATCTGGATATTTCCTGGTGTCAACGTAGTTCCACCAATAACGGAGATGCTGTCATTTAGCCTTGGGGATGCATGCTACAACTAAGCTCCCAGGTCAGACGGTGAGGATGCCTGATCATTCTACAGGTATCTCTCTGTGTTCTCTAGGAGCCATGACTGCTGCCAATCCAGAGCGTGAATCCACTGACTCCTTGGCCTTTCTGTTTTCCTTACAAAGTTCTCTGTCTTAACTTCTAAGGCTGAGATAAAGCCTTTTGGTTTATCTCTTTCATCAGACCGATAAGGCAACTTTGTACTCAGAAACCCACAGGGCTCCTATTGAGAAAGAGGGTCTGCTAAAGAATGGGAAGACATGGAGAAAGGTTCAATCTTCTCTTTAGCTGGTCCTAAAGAACATTCTAGAAATGGTTCCAGTAAGAACTGACAACTCTGTTTGAACGTCCCAGGTCAGAGGAGTAAGTGGCAGAGGGAAATATTCATATAAGATTGGCTGCATGGCACAGCAGTAAAGTGCTGGGAGCCTCCACTCTTGGGAACAGCCCCCACTCAGGGTTCTACCAAAGAGCGCCACAGATGGTCTCCGCAGTGTTCTTAAGGGTAAAGCGTGTGCTGACGGTGCATCCGCCTGTCTGCTTCTGCACACTTGTGGTTTCAGAATGGAGCAAAGACCCAACAGCCACGCCCCATGAAAAGGAACCCATAAATAGTTGGATTACCTGGGGGACAGAGAACAGGAGCATTCTGTGCGTGGCTTGTGCCTGATCACAGGAGACCCGAGGAATCTATAAAAGAAAGAGAGGAAAACACTGGTGCGTTGGCTCCTCTCGTGTGTGTCTGCCAGAACTGGAGACTAGGACGGAAATAAAGCACAGGCATTGCTCTTAGGGAGGAGAAAGACCAGTGCAGAGAGACGTGTAACTAAATGCTCGGGAGAGGGCTGAGAAGCCAGCATGGTGGGACGCAGGCACAGATTTGAGGAGAGCAGAAGTGAAACTTGCCCTGTTCCAGCTATAATCTGGTTCCGGTCACAATAAGGACCTGGGCCAGGACGGCACCTACACTGGGTAAAAAAGCCACCGTGCAGGTCATTGCTTATCGGCCCCCTAGCTGACACAGTCCCTTCTAGCCTGATCGTCCTGGGCCACCTGTCACTGCCTGGAGCCACATCCTGGATTTCACCATTCAGGTTCCTCCATGGTAATCTCTTCATCTGCGTCTCTCAGTGATGAAAATCCACCCAGGGGTGGGCGGTTGTGGAGGAGGTGTTACACCAGACGTTCCCAGGCGAGGCTGCAAGGCTTTTTCATTCGCGGTTTAAACATTGCTTGTGATGATTAAGCAGGAGAGGAACTTTGAGCTGTATTGTTTTGGGCTTCTCTGTGGACAGTTACACTTCCTTCCGCTGTGTGCACCCAGTAGGGCTCCACCCTCCTACCATAGGCTGGGTGTCTCTGCTGCTCCCTCCTCCACTGAGCTCAGCCACTGCAGTGCCTTGCCTCTGTCCCCCCTGCTCCCCGCCCCCAATTCATCTGGCACCCGGGCCTGCATCTTCCTTATGGCCCCAATCTCAGACCAGACCAATCACACCTGCACAGCGGAGCGGCCCAATCAAAGCTCTGGATCCGGCACCTGGGGTCAAAGGTCAACATTACGGGTGACCTGGTTTCGTGACTTTGGACAGATGACTTCATTTCACTGGCCTCAAGATCTTCATCTAGAAGATGGGGCAAGAGCAATTGTCTGTTTTGCGCACTTGTTGAGAGGAGTAAATGCGCTGATGTGTGGTGGGAAAACTGCCTGTCACAAAGTAAGAGCTGGTGTGGGTGTTAGCTGCTCTTTTAGTGTTTATGCCAGGGGCTGGACTAGATCCTTCCCATATATCATCTCATGCATTCCCTGCCTCTAGTACAAGAATTAGATATTGCTTTCTTCAGATTAACAGTGTGTGTATTGGCCCATGATTCAATTCACGGGCACATTTACTCTTCCAAAGTAGTTTTGTCCTATGATCAGATTTGCATACGAATTAGGCTGTCCAATTCAAGAATATTTTCCTTTTTTAAAAAAATATTTATTTATTTTATGTGAGTACACTGTTGCCTTCTTCAGTCAAGCAAACCAGAAGAGGGCATCGGATCCCATTAACAATGGTTGTGAGCCACCATGTGGTTGCTGGGAATTGAACTCAGGACCTCTGGAAGAGCAATCAGTGCTCTTAACCACTGAGCCATCTCTCCAGCCCACAATTCAAGAATTTTTCATCATCCCCCAGAAGAAAAGCAGTACCATTTAGCAGTTACACCGCACACGCACACACGCACACATCCCAAGCCAGCCCCCAAACCCCCACTTCTCTGCAGTTCCCACATCCTCACCCATCCACAATGACTACTTCTGTCTCAATGGATTTGCCTGTTCTCAGTATTTCACAGAAATGGAACCATGGCTTCCTGTACCCTTTGTCTGGTTTGGTTGGGTTTGTAGCCCTGGCCAAGTGCTGAGATTTAAGTCGTGTGGTGCCACGGCCAGCTCTTGTAGCCTTTTGTTTTAGTTGAGCCAGATTTTGGTAGAGAGGCCTGGAACTCCCAATCCTCCTGTCTTAGCCTCCTGAGTAGGAGACTGAGTGTGTTTCTTGATAACCAAACACCCTCGAGTCTTTCTGTGTGTATTTCTGTGTGTCTCTTGCTAAGCATGTTTCTGTGTGTATTTGGTTGGTTCTCTCACTAAGCATGTTTTCACGGCCCATCCGTGTTGTGCCATCTGTCACTACTTTTTTCTTTTCATTTTAAATTATATCCCATGTTATTTATTTTGGGGGTTGTACAGACCATGACACATAAGGGGGGGTCACAGTTTTCAGGAGTCAGTTCTTCTTCATCTAGGCACTGAGAATCAAACTCAAGTCTTCAAGATTGGCAGCAATCACCTTCACCTGCTGAGCCAACCCACTGGCCCTCCGTTCCTCTTCATAGAAGAGTGATGTCCCATGTTTGATACCACACTTTATGACCCCTTAGTCAGTTGGTGGCCATTTGGATGGTACTTCTGCTTTGATGTTTTCAATGCCAACTGGTATACATATCTTGTGTGCCCTTGCTTTTTAACCAAACAAGCATCTGCACATCATTTTAGAAGTTGTGTATTACCCCAATGCTGGTTGGAAAGTACCACTCTCTTGACAATTCTCCTTCTGGTTTCTCTTCCCTGGAAACAACCATTTCCAACAGATGTGGCCTCTCCCCCACTGTAAGCTCCTGACTTTCATATGCCGTGCTTATAGTACCCCTTCGTTGCTTAAGTTCACGTTCACAAAGGTGAATACATACACTTCCTATTTGGAAGTGAATTTGGCCCTCGTATATCACTGTCTAAACCCAGTCATAACAATCAATACTCTGTTTTTATAATGACTGGGAAATGGTTCAGTCGGTAAAGTACTCGCCACACAGTACAATGACCTGATTTCATGTTCCCATACCCTGTAAAGCCAGGCGGGTTGTACATGTCTTTAATCCCAGCATGCCAGCAGGGAAGCCAAAGGTAGAGACAGGAGATTCCAGGAATCTTGAAGGCTTGGCTTACGAAATGAAGAATAAAAAGAAAAAAGAGAAGAACCTATCTCAAACAAGGCAGAAAGCAAGAAGTGACACCTGAGGCTCTCCACTGAGCACTACCTGCACCCTGAGGAGTGCACGTGCCTGCATACACACACACACACACACACACACACACACACACACACACACACACACACACACAAAACAGCAGACAGACAAACTAAAGAACATAAAACAAACTCCATTCCAGAGCAAGAGCATGCACCATGATTCTCTTTCTTAATCTGCCAGGTTCCTACACACTTTCCAGGAACACCACACGGAACTCTCTGGCAGAGTTAAAAGAAGACAAAACAAAAACAAAACCCAACAAAGCGAAGCATGCATGCGTTCTCACACACTCCTGGAGAGGACCCTCTGAAGTCCCCGTCCTTCTGTCTGGTCTGTGCCCCCACCACAAGAGAAGGTCATCTGTCTTAGCCTCATCCTGGGAAGCTCGCTCTTTTGTTCTGTCCTGGAAGCCACACACCTTCCCTCCTCTCAGTCTATTTCCTTGTTTAAACGGGGCCACATCCTCTACTAGATTCCTAAGAATACGTGGGGCAAAAATTTCTTGGGACATTGAACAGCTGAAAACACATGTGGTCTGTTTGCTGTCTGGAAAAGTCACCCTACCAAACTTTTATTTTTTCAAATTAAGAAGAGATCTCTCCAAGTGTGTTTTAGCTGATGCCTTTCTGATTTTATGGTCCCTTCTATGTCACTTCTGATTTTCTTTCCTGAAACATCAGGATTTCTTCTTTACACACAGTGCCCTGAAATATTTGCATGATAGCTCTCAGTGTGAGTCTGTGTGTGCCCACTGTGAGGGTCTCATGAATGCTCTCACTGTGGGTCTGTCTGCACCCACTATGTGAGGTTCTCATGAATGCTCTCAGTGTGGGTCTGTGTGCACATACTCCCTTTCTTTCACTCTCCTCCTTCTTTTCCTTTCTAGCTCTCCTCACCCCAACCCCTGGTCATTTTGCAAGGCTCCCATTCCTGTTCCCTGGCCTTGTACTTATTTGCATATTGTACATCTCAGGTTAGCTCTCTAACACCCTACTTCTACTATTCTCTGCCTCTTAGTCCTCATGTCCTACTATCAGAAATTTTAGGCTCCCCCTCAAATTCCTATTTCATGTGCTATTTCTGGTATTCTCACATTTACATCCTACCCCACTTTGTGGGGTTATCACAAGATTCTACAGACCATGCAATTTAGAAGAACAGAAACACATTGGCTCGAAGTTTGGAGGACTGGAGTCTCAGGTGTGGCACTTGGCAGGGTTTTCTTACCATGTCCTCACATGAGAGAAGTTAAAGGGTAAGACAAAAGGAGCTGACTCCCCTTTTATAATGGCACTAGTCTCACCCATAAGGACAAAGCCCTCATGGCTAAAAACCTCTTTAAAGTCTCATCTCCTAACTCTGGCTCAGTGGCAAGCAAACTGTCACAGGAACCTATAAAGGAACAAATACTCAGCCCATAGCGATAGCCAAAAGCCTTTACATTCCCCCAACATTTTTGTTGTTATTGTTACAGCGAAGTAGAGCAAAGGTTGTGTGGGGAACACGTCTCTGCTCTCTGTGTAAACTACCACGGTTCCTGCGTTCAGGGCCCATCTTCCACTCCTGCCTTTAAAGAGATCCCAGTGTCTTGGGTTCTGTTGCATGCCCATGGTGTGATGGTGTGATACGTGTTCTATGATGTCACAGACTTGAGGTTCAGCTAAAGCATGTCCCATGGTCTGTGTATCTCATGGCTCTGACTTTCTGCTGGACTCTTGAGTTTTGCTGTCTCCTTTGCTAACTGGTTCCTGCGACAAGATCCAGAGTTCTTGGAAGCCCAGGGTTGAGGTGGCTTTGTTGACTTTTGAACTTTTTTACAGATATCTGTTTTTAAAATGAATTAAGAAGACTAAACCAGGCTTGAAGGATAAGACTGAAAGCACAAGAACATGCATGAGAAAGACTTTCCTAGTGAGAGAAAGCAAGGTCTGTGGTGAACCTGAGCAAAGCTGAGTGGTTTGACCATCAAGAATGCAGAGCTAGAGAGGGCATGAGGAGACATGGGGGAATGAACAGAGCCCAGCTCACAATAGGTCTTCAGTCTGAGTTACATATCTTACATTTATGCCATCTTAGGATTTCCCAGAGAGGCAGACTAAGACAGATAGCTGTGTACGCATGTGAGTGTTTCTATACATCCAAAGAGAATTGTAAGAATTGGCCTGTGTGATTACAGATTTTCACAACTTTTAGGAAAGTCCCTGATGTAGATCTAGTCTGAAATCTAGTAGGCTTGAGACCCAGGAAAAGCCAGGGTTTCAATTTAGGTGCATAGGGAAAAAGAAGTCAGTGTCCCAGTTCATGGCGACCAGCCAGGGGAAATTCTGTATTCCACAGACAGCATCTCATGTGAACAAGTCATATCATCTTAGATTGTGGGGGAGGTGGCTCAGGAAGAGAGCCTGCTTTTTCCTGCACCCAGATCTTTGGTGGTTTAGGTGAAAGCCACCAATATTAGGAAGGGCCACCTGATTTTCTCCACCTTCCAATCACAATTCACCCTAATACACTGTCACCAAAACCTGGAATAGTGTTTGGCTGAGTACTTGGGCATGCTGTGGGCTGGCCAAGTTGACCAGAACATTAATTATCATCTTTCTAAGCAACAGAGAGCTATTTTAGGAGCTGTATTTCAGGATTTGTAGTATCACCAGGCTGTGGTAACAATGACCACCAACTAAAGTAACGATGTGTCTCTAAGATCCAGAAGCTAGAAAATTACAATGAAAGGTACAGCCAGATTGGCTCCTCTGCCAGTTGTGAGTCGTCTTACCCCACGTCTCTGCCCTTGCTCCCAGTAGTGGTTTCCAGGCGTCCATTGTCATCCTTGCTTATGATGACATCACTCTGACTTCTGCCTGAACCTACACGTTTCTGTGTCCGAATTTCCCCTTTTAAAAGGAAGGCAGTAATGGGTTATGGTCCATCCCAATGATCTCATCTTAACTTAATCATCTCCAAACATTCTATTTCCAAATAAGGCCACACTTGTAGGCACTTGAGTGTAGGACCTCAACATCTGCACTGGGGTACAATTCACTACGAAGGCAGAAATGGGAGGTGAAATGTTTTAAAACATGGCCCCATTTAAAAAAAAATAAAACATAAGGGCTGGATCCAGTGAGAAAAAAAGATGAAGCCCTCCAAAAGTGGGGGTTGGCCCTCTGCTGGGTACATGGTGATGGTCACAGCAGTGGGACAGAGTGGGAGGTAGGCCTCTGGAGAGAAAAAGACTGAGCATCTAAAATGGAAGGAGGAGACTGAATGAAGTAAAAGAGGGAGCAAGGGTGACCCCGTTTCTGATGGGAAGCTGGGTGGTGGACATCTGCACCATTCCCAGAGGCCAGGAGCTCAGGGAAGCAGTGGGAGATGAAGATTAGTAATAAGCTGCCTTACCCATCAGTTTCCACAGTCTTCACTGGGCCATTTTAATCTGACTTCTGAGCCTAGGCTCCCCTCAGTGGTGCCTGCTGCCTTCGCCTTTCTACAACTTTCAACACTCCTAACTGTCCCACTCGATTCCAAATGTTCTTTTCCATTATTGATGTTTAAATTAAAAATGTGGGATCGTGAGCATCTAAGAGTGGACTCTTCACTTCTCTTTGTGGCCCAGGGCACACACCCTTCAAGTCCTTTTTTCCCCCTCACTGCCCACAAGTGAGTAAAGTAGCTTTATGTTTCCCAGAGTCTTTCTGAACTCACTACCACATTAGGGTCAGACTCTTGATCTCTCTACCTCCTTTCCCCACTATGTCCAAGTGTACTTACATAGCACAGCCATAGTTCCGTCTCTCACTCTCTATGTCCCTGAAATTGCTCCTCACTGCCAGGACCATTTCTGAATTCACCCTCCATTCATTTTCTTAGTCTCATACAAACAACACACTCTCTCTGATCCTCATTCATGTCCTGATATACCTAGCATTTCCCACTTGCCAGTGGGACTCCTCTCCCTCCTTCTCTCGCCCTCTCTCTCCCTCTCTCCCCACTTCTCTCTCTGCTACTTCACTTCCAATTGTGTCCTAGAACACTAACCATCCTGGACACAGGGACCCAGAGACTCCATGCCTTCAAACCCTGCATGCTGACCCTGACAGGGATGCCTTAAGTCATCACCAACTGCTTCTTTCTTTCTTTTCCTCTTAGATCCTAGAGCACTCACTGTTCTATGAGACACTGTTGGTGTTTCTAGCACCCCACTCTTCCTTGTCAACCAGTCTTTTTTTTTTAAAGATTTATTTTATTTATATGAGTACACTGTAGCTGTCTTCAGACACACCAGAAGACGGCATCGGATCCCATTACAGATGGTTGTGAGCCACCATGTGGTTGCTGGGAATTGAACTCAGGACCTTTGGAAGAGCAGTCAGTGCTCTTAACCACTGAGCCATCTCTCCAGCCCCAACTAGTCTTTATGACTGCATGGCCATGCATGTTTGAACACCTAAGTCTGAGGGGAGGGGATGCAGTCCCAAGAGAATGTATATTGTTGAAGTGAGCACAGCCACATCAAGGACCCAGGCTCCTGGGAATGACAAGGTCTTCCTGTGGTCCAAGTGTGGATGCAGAGGAGTGACTGACCTTTACCTAAAGCTAATATAGAGAAACAGCAGCCACATCTCCCTCCTCCTTTATATTCCCATTTATTTTCATATCATATATGTATATTGATATATTATACATAGGAGAGAAATAATGTGCATATATATTGATATACAAAGGAGAGAAATAATGTAGATAGATAGATAGATAGATAGATAGATAAGATAGATAGACATAGGAGAGACATAATATGCTACTTGTCTTTTTAAATTTGGCTTATTTACTTAATGTATCCATTTTCATCTATTTTCCTAGAAATAACGGAATCTATTTCTTCTAATGACTGCAGCCTGCTACTGATCCCCTGTAGAGCCCTCCTCCAAACCTACTTCCTCTTCTGTGCAATGTGTAACAATGGTACTATATTTCTGGGTTGCTGATGTGTCTCCCCCTGAGCACACAGACAATCTGGTATTTGTGTAATTATCAGGCTTTCTTCAAACTGTGTCCGAGGACTCCAAGAACCAAAGGACAGACTCATGAGCTCAAAGGTAACCTGGACTTTACCCCACACACTAAAATTCTAACACCTCAGGTTAAACACTATGTTAGAGAAAGACACAGGCACTAAGAAGAAGGAAGAGGCAGGGGGCTGGGTGGTGTGACATTAGAAGATGTGCCACTGAATCCACACCAAGCCACCATCACGTGCCTGTTGGGATGACTATTACAAAAATGTCAGAAGATGAGAAGTACCATGAAGACTGTGGAGAATGGAGAGAATTTGCATGTTGTTAGTTGGAAGGTTGTCTTAGGGTTTTACTGCTGTGAACCATGACCATGACAGCCCTTATAAGGACAACATTTAATTGGGGCTGGCTTACAGGTTCAGAGGTTCAGTCCATTATCATCAAGGTGGGAACATGGCAGCATCCAGGCGGACATGGTGCAGGAGGAGCTGAGAATTCTACATCTTCATCTGAAGGCCACTAGGAGAAGACTGGCTTTTAGGCAGCTAGGATGAGGGTCTTAAAGCCCATGCCCACAGTGACACAATTCCTCCAACAAGGCCATGCCTCCTAATAGTGGCACTCCCTGAGCCAAGCATATTCAAACCACCATAGGTAAATTAGTTTGGCCATTATGGGAAACAGCATGGAGGTTCCTAAAATAAAAAGTTAGAAACAGAACTACTTTATGATCCTTTTTCTGGGAAGATGTCCAAAGGAACCAAAACCAGTGTTGAGAGTGAGATCTGCACTTCTGTGTACATCGAAACACTACTGGCACGGACCTGGTTGTGTTCCCAACCTAAGTGCTCAACAACAGACAAACAAAGCAAGAGATTGTATACATAAGCACACACCAGAAAACTACACATCCTTTAAAAGGATGAACACTTGCTACTCGAAACAACACGAGTCAATATGACAATATCACGTTAAGCAAAATAATCCAGGCATGCATGGAAAGGCACACACTGCATGGTACCTGTCACTCATACGGAGTCTTAAATAGTTGGACTTACAGAAGCAAAGAGTAGTTAGTTAGGAGTTGTGGAGGAGGGAGACAGTGGGGGGTATGTTTGTCACATGATATAAAATTTTGATTCAGGGATACATTCTAGAGGCCTGTTGTACAGCATGGTGACCGTACTCAGTGTATCCTACACTTGAAAATTACCTTTCAGTGTTGTCATTACAAAACAGTAAGTGTGTGAGATGAGGAATGTGCATAGTTTCTGTCAGGTGTGTGTGTGTGTGTGTGTGTGTGTGTGTGTGTGTGTGTGTGTGTGTGTGTGAGAGAGAGAGAGAGAGAGAAAGAGAGAGAGAGAGAGAGAGAGAGAGAGAGAGAGAGAGAGAGAGAGATGTGGTGGGGGAAGGGAGGTTAGAGGTTAAATTTAGTGTCTTCTTCCTTTACTTTCCACCTTATTCGGAACAATGCAGGTCACTGAAGCAGACTGGTCAAGCCTCTAGAACACTATCTCCAGCCACCCAGTTCTGCCGGGGGGCGGGGGAGGGTAGAATCAGGATCTTCATGCTTCATGCTCTTCATGCTTCAAGCACCCTGCCCTTTAAACCACCTCCCTAGACCAAAGTTTTGACAATTAAGGAACAAAAGAGGACTGGATGGTTCTGTGGGTAAAGCCCCAGTGAAAGCTGAGAAGAGGAGTTGGGATGCCCTAGCTCTCTCACACATGCCAGGCGAGTGCAGCACATGGCCTATAACCCCAGTGATCTCGAGGCAGAGACAAGGGATCACGGGAGCAAGCTGGTCAGCAAGACAAGCCGAACTAGTAAGCTGTAGGTTCAAGTGAGAGCCTCTGCCATGGTATGTATAGAGTGTGCAGTTGAGAAGGACACCTGATGTCAACCTCTGGTCTCCACATGCAACCCACAGTGAATGCAGACATGTGCATACATAGGCATGCACAGCACACACAAATAGACACACGTTGGTGGCACATGTCTTTAATCCCAGCAACAGGGAGGCCAAGGCAGATGGATCTCTTTGAGTTCAAGGCCAGCCTGGTCTACAGAACCAGGTTCCAGGACAGCCTTAGCTACATCTAGAAAGATCCTGTCTCAAACGAACAAACAAACACATAAATACATAAATAATAAGGAGAACAGAAGAGTAAGACAGCGTGTGGCTGAGCCTGAGAAATGTTTAGATGCTGGTCAGGAGGCAAGAGGACGGAGAGCGGTGAATATCATTTCAGATGGGCTGGCCGCAGAGATAAACACTGCTGCATGTGTCTTCCAGCTGAAGCGAGGCTTCTGGAACTCATGAACTGCACCCTCCCTCAGCACCTAATGTGCGTTCCATACACACAAATTCAATCCCTATTTTGAATAGTCAAGAAAGCAAATTGATTCTATAAACAACATGACATTCACAAGCTAAACCAAAGAGCTCACATAATTAGATATTTTAAATATCAACCTAAAATTCTTTCCTGAAGTGTGATAGGCCTTTCAGAGAATTTATATAAGCAGTTACCACATAAAGGTTAACTTTACACCCTTCTAATGCTAATTTTGCCATCCTTAGCTGATAAGGGATGGTAATAAAAGCTAATTGAGGTTGTTATTGTCAGGTAGATCATGAAAGGAAAAGGGCTTGTTGGCAGCCGCAAATTGGATTTTCATAAAATGTCAAACCCATAAAAGCGTTATCTCCACGCTATTCCCAAGTATTCGAAAATGAAATTCAGCAAATGACACAGGCTCCAGCTGTTTCAAAAGCTGACAGTTCACAGACCTGTGACTTATGACAAGTCCCAAGACACTCACTGACATTTCCTGACCCAGTGACACTGACAGAGGCTCGGACGGTCACAGATGAAAGGAATGTGCGCCAGCCTGCTGTAGGTCCCACCCTGGGAAAGCAGGACAACCTCCACTTTGGTAGGTACATCTGCCACCAGGAGGTGCTTGAGACTTTCCCGACCACCAAGCAAGCATTTCAGGCTTCGAAAATAAGTCTACAGAAAGCCAAAGTGTGTCCCAAATATTTTAGTGGAAGAGTAAATGTGTAAAGTCGTGTTCCCTATCAGCAGTGTAAACCTAAAAAGTAAGTAAATAGAAAGGAAACAAACAGATAAGAGTAGAGGTAGAGCAAAGATCTAGAGTCGGAAGATCGTAAGAGAGCAGCTTTGCCTGATTCTGGTGTGTAATAGATCCCGGCAAGGCAGCGTCCTTTTATAGTTAAACTTACAATGGATTTTGGAGGGAGAATGGGGGTGAGGGAGAAGGAGAGGGAGAGGGAGAGGGAGAGGGAGAGGGAGAGGGAGAGGGAGAGGGAGAGGGAGAGGGAGAGGGAGAGAGAGAGAGAGAGAGAGAGAGAGAGAGAGAGAGAGAGAGAGAGAGAGGGAGAGAGAGAGGGAGGGAGGGAGAGAGAGAATGGGGGTGAGGGAGAAGGAGAGAGAGAGAGAGAGAGAGAGAGAGAGAGAGAGAGGAAGAGGGAGAGGGAGAACGCTCCTATTACAGGGTTGCTTGTTAGAATAAAAGTCTGTTAATAAGCTACACATGCTGTCCTCATTTCTGTTAAGTTTTAGGTAAACATGAGTTTTATAGACTATGATTTACATTGAAATGCCAATGTTTCATTCTGTCATCACATTCATCCAGTCTTTTCCACTTGTGACATCAGTAGGGAGCTGGGAACACTGCTCAGTCAGTAAAGCGCTTGTCCTGCAAACACAAGGACCTGGGTTGGAGCACCAGAACCCTCATACAAACAACAAAAGGTCTAGAGGCCTGTGCTCCTGATCCCAGCCCTGGGGCGGGGAGGCAGGTGAATGAGCGGGCTGCAGGGCAGGCCTGTCTACTTGGGAGCTTCCTGCAGGCGACAGAACATATCTCAGGGGGAAAATGCAGATGATAGCTGAGATTGTCCTCTGGCCTCCACAGGCATGTACACACAGACACAGACACAGACACAGACACAGACACAGACACAGACACAGACACAGACACAGACACAGACACAGACACAGACACAGACACAGACACTTTCTCTCAAATCTAAAGTAGGATTTACTTCCCATCTATTAGATACCCACAATGGGTGCCTTAACAGATAATATTTAACATTCTCAGTATTTTTGGTCTTTAAAGGTGAGGAAACGGAGTCTTGAATGGGGAAAACATTGCTTTGTCTTCCCTGATTCCTTGCAGCTGTAGCTGTTTGGAAACATCTCTGGTCATGTTCTCCATTCTTTAAATAGAGATATGAATCAGCTACTATCTCTGCTCATACTAGGTCAGAGGACGTCGGTCGGTGCAGCTTCGAGCTAGTTCATATGACACCATTTCCTTATTTCAGGCAGTGTCCTGCTTACTCAGTCCTTTTAAAAGATACAAAATAAGCGAGTAAAAGGGACCAGGTCCTATGGGTGCTGGGGAGATGGTTCAGCAACGAAGAACAGGTGATGCTTTTGCAGAGGACCTGTGTCCAGTTCCCAGTTCCAACACTGTGGTTCATAACTGTTAGCCTGTAACTTTATATCCAGGGGATCCAAAACCCCATCCTGACCTCTGTGGACACCAAGTATACGTGTGCACATAGACCCATATGCATACTTTTCAAAAACTCTAAATAAAATCTGGAAAAGGGAAGGGTCCCAGGAAATTTGCGCTAAGGAGAACAGGAAGTGTTCTAATGGCTAACCAGGAGCTGGAGTGGAAGAGGCTGCTAACAGAAAAGTTGGGAACTGTGGCTAAGGTGAAGATGTATGGTGACGACTGCAGGGTCTGGCTGGGGTTGTAGCAACTGGCAATAGGAACGAGAGGCAAACGAAGGGGACATATGAAGATTATCCCTGCAAATCAAGGAGGAGGGTGATCTAGGCTAAGATGACCTAGGTTCATCATCCAAGGGACTCAGGAGATATTGACCCTCTGGCTTGAACTGAGGCTCTTAAGCAAGATAAAGCTGAAGTCCACTAGACCAGAAGACTTTAAGGTGATACAGAAGATAGGAGGTCAGAAAATCTGGCCCATGGGCTGTGCTAAATATCTGGCCAGATTTTAGAGCTAGGTCAGAGCTGAGCGCTTCCTAGGCAAGCGCTCTACCACTGAGCTAAATCCCCAACCCCAGAGCTGAAAATATATATCTGAGAATCATCTACATGTGGGTAACTAAAACTGCCGTGGTATTAACTCTGTAGGAGCGAGTACTTAGGAGCAAATGAGCGGACATTTGCAGATCAGCATCTAAAAGTGAGATGAACCAGGGGAAAGGCAAGGCACACAGGCACTCAGGCTGAGGGAGGAGCCGCAACACGGGATGCATTCTGGTTACAGAGGACTGGCGTTTCACTCTTGCTTCTCTCTGCTGGGTAATGATGAGAATGAAGAGCACACTTTAGGTTTTGTTCATTTCAAGAAGCACTGTATTCGGGAGGAAGAAAACTGTGGTTAAAAGGGAAGTCTTGTGACTTAAACTGAGATATAAAAAACTGGAGAGAGGGGGTCACTTTCTTCAGTGGCGTCACTGGTAAGTTGCCTGTGTTCCAGGGAGTAAAGGGAATAGCCCCACATCTATACTTATTCAAATAAAAATATTCTCTCTCTCTCTCTCTCTCTCTCTCTCTCTCTCTCTCTCTCTTCCTCCCTCCCTCCTTCCCTCCCTCCCTCCCTCCCTCCCTTTCCTCACACGCTCACAATGAACCGAAGAGGGAGTCTTTTGGAGGAGGTAGAAACTCAGTGGAAATAGGAGGTGGATAGGAGAAATAGGGGGATTAATGTGATTAAATACACTATATACACATTATGGAACTGTTAAAGAATATAGAAAAAATGTTTTAAAAATAAAGATGAAGTCTTAATGTCCCATTCAATAGTGATCTGCTCCCACCAATATCCTGGAGGTGCCCAGCAAATATTAAAACCACACTGGCATTTCTATCCTCTTCCATTCTGCCCACACAAGCAGCTCAGCCACCGAGGACACGGCAGCGAGTGGGGTGGAGTTACCCTCCACCTATGAACCTCCTTAAGCTTCATTTCCAGTCCTCTAAGGACTGAGTCTCTGTGCCATTAAATACACCTCTCTTTCCTGCTGTCTCTGCTTTGCAGGTTTTTGTGGTTGTTTTATAAAGACTGAAGCTTACTAACCAGTAGGGAGACGCCATCTTTTAAGTGAATTCTATGGAAGCCATAAAAGGTGGGAAATGCAGAAGCAGGGGTTACAGATTTAACTTCAGTGAGTCCCTAGTTCTTGTCATCACTATGGAGGGGTCAGTGGGGAATCTGCAGAGGCAAAGGACTCAGTCTCAGGACAACTGATGACACCTTAGTTCTTTATGAACCCAGGGCAAAGCTCTACGATCTCGGGTAGGATAAGGATACTTCCCACCCTGACTCTATTTTCTTCATTCTTTCTTAAGTAATAATGAGAAATGGGGGGCGTGGCCTACAACCCAGACAGGTCTTAGACTTGTGACCCTCCTTCCTTATTTTCTCTAGTGTTGGGACCACAGGCATGTGCCACCACGGTGAATCTTCAAAATATGTGGGTTGTTTTTTTCATTATAAAAAATGTGAGAGTGAATTAAAACATTGGATTCTCCAGTACTCTCAGTGGCTTTAGAGAACCTACTGAACTTACAAATTTCCACATTGAAATCCCCAGAATAGAATCGGGTTTAGAATCTGCCTGCTTCAGCCAGTGCCATTAGCATCTTCATCCCTAGGTCACGTTCTCTACGTGTGGTTTGAATCAGTCCTAAATCACCACAAGATCATCAGGTAGCTAAAATGAATGGGAAGGGTGGCATGTGGATGTCAGGGGCTGCCATAGCCTGAAAACATATTTCCCCTGAAGGCAGAAGCAGGAAGAATGCACACTTGTCCAAGGGAATCTGGATTTATATGTAAACATAATGATTTTTTAAAAATATTAGAAAGAGGGGTTGGGGGTTTAGCTCAGCGGTAGAGCGCTTGCCTAGCAAGCCCAAGGCCCTGGGTTTGGTCTCCAGCTCCAAAAAAAAGAAAAGAAAAAACAAATAAAATATTAGAAAGAATTTTCATAACTGAATGATCCAGAAACCACTAATTCTCAGACTCTGTCTATAAAAACTGTGTTAAGCATGTTTGTACAAAAACCTGAAAGTCACTGCTGCTCACAATTTTTAGCGTGAACACTGTGTGCAAAAGATGCAAAGACATTGGAAGAACGTAAAGGAAGCATAAACTAATAGAAATGAAAAGAGAGAGAATTTAAAACCTAAGAGGATGGGAGTCAATGCACTGAGTAAAGAAAAGCCAAAATGAAGTCAGGATAGTTACTTTTATCTGTTAAATACACTCAAGGTCAAAATGCGTCAGACAAGATAAAGGTGATCACATATTATCATAAGTAATAATCCAGAAAGTAGGTATACCAATCGTTAATATATAAAAAATATATGCTATATCGAACATATAATATGTACATATAATAATATACATATATAATTCTTTTTTTAATTTATTCATTTATCTCATGTATATGAGTACACTGTAGCTGTCTTCAGACACACCAGAAGAGGGCACTGAATCCCATCACAGATGGTTGTGAGCCACCATGTGGTTGCTGGGAATTGAACTCAGGACCTCTGGAAGAGCACACAGTGCTCTTGACCACTGAGCCATCTCTCCAGCCCTACATATATAATTCATATAATGAAAATGAGGCTTTCAGTGTTACAAAACAAACACTAATTGATACAAAAGAACGGATAGCACCTAATGTAAGGTAGATGACTTCAACACTGAGCTCTCATCAGCATATAGATCTTCCAGTCTTAGAACCAATGGAGACACTTCAGAGTTAAACTACAGCATAGGCCAAGAGGTCTTAACAGGCACCTGCAGAACATTTTACCCAGAAGATGCAGAATACACACATTCTTCTAAGAAGTTCAAGGAATCTTTCTTTATGATAAAACATATTTTAGGCCAGAAAACAAGTCTTATCACATATAAAAGAATCAAAATAATGTCTTATATTTTACTATATTGAACTGGAATTAACTAGAAGACAAGAGGAAGAAGAAAACAAAGAAGCTATTTAAATAGAGATCAAACCATATGCTTTTTAATAAACAGACTTACTCTATTTTTAGTTATATATATCTATGTGTGTGTATATATATATGTATATATACATGCATATATATGTATATATGAATTCAGTATCTACAGAGCCCAAGAACATAGGGCTCCTTGGAGCTCAGTTAAAGGTGGTGGTGAATTGCTCAACATGGGTGCTTGGAATTGAATCCCTGTCTTCTGCATGAACACTACATGTTTCTAACCACTGAGCAATCTCTTCAGCCCTGAACAATATACTCTTAAACCATCAATAGGTTGTTGAAGAAACCAGGGAAAGAATTACAGATCTTCTAGAATCAAGCAAAAGCTGTTCCACAAAGTGTTTATAGCTGTGACCGCTTACCTTAAAAGTCAGAGTGATCTCAGATAAGCAATTTAATGATGTGCTTCAAAGGTCCTGGAAAAACAAGAGGTGCCGAATGCAATGGCAGAAAGAAACAAGAAAGATTGGGGCAGAAGTTAACTAAATGGGGACCAAACAGGATCAATAAAACAAAGTCTACAAATTTTTAGGCAAACTAAGCAAAAGAAGCAGAGAGAAGATTCAAAATTAAAGATGAAGAAGGGAACGTTGCAACAGATACCAACAAGTTTCCAAGGATCGCTATGGGATACTGTGAAGACATATTTTCGAAGAGCTGAAAAGTCTAGAAGAAATGGTTCAGTTCCTACACATGTGCATGTGGCTCACAAAAATTAACTCAAGATAACAGGGATTAGTGAACCAGATCTATAAGGAACAATACAATTGAAAGAGTAATAAGGAGTCGAAGAGAGGTCCAGGACCATTGCATGGACTCACTGTCAAATTCCACATTTAAAGATGAGCTAGCACCAAGTTCTTTAAACTGCTTTATAGAGTAGAAAGGGAAGGAAGATTACGAAACTTGTGCTATGAAACAGTAAGAGCACAGTAACAAAAGAACACTGTCCGGTTGGAGGGATGGCTCAGTGTGTAAGAGGACAACCTGGGTTCAATTCCCAGCACAAGCATGGAAACCCACAACTGTCTGTAACTCCAAGATCTGACGCTCTCACGCAGCCATGCATGCAGGCAAATCCTCAATGCGCATAAAAAAGATTAAGAACACCACCGACCAATTTTCCAGATGAATATGACACAAATGTTTTTTTAACAAAATACATGCAAATTAAATTCTACAATGTGCTACAAAGGCCACTCACCATGACGGAATGTATTTCCTTACAGATATTCAAGGCAGGTAAGACAGAAATCACATTAGCATCTCAACAGATGTAGAGAAGATATTTTGCACAGTAAATATCCTTCCACAATTAAAATCGTGAGGAATAAAAGGGATATATGTCAACACAATAAACGCTATATATAACACATCTATAACTAACATTGTACTAAATTGGGGAAAACTGAGAATTTTTCTTTTAAAACCAAGAACAAGGATGTCTTGATACCCTCATTGAATACAGTTCTTGAAGTCCTAGCTGGATCAATAGGACAAGAGAACAAAATGAAATGGGACAAATGGGAAGATAGGGTTCCGTGATACATCACTTGCTGTACAAGCCAGTGACCTGAGTTTGGGTCCCCAGAACCCATGTGAGGTGTAGTAGTACAGTCGTCTGGCATCTCACCGTGCTTCTGGTCACTGGGAGACCAGAGGGGACACAGGAGAACTGCTGGAAGCTAGTGGACCAGCTAGCCGGACATATGCAGCAGCAAACAACTGAGATCCTGTCACCATCAAGACGGAAAGCAGGAACCAATGCCTCAGGTGGCACCCTGACCTCTATATGTGCTCATGGAACATGTATAACCCGCCCCTCTCATATCTCTCTCTCAAATAAAGGAAACAGGAGAGAAGTCAAATTATCCATGATTCCCCAGAAAACTCTCAAACACTTTCAGAAAAGTAACAGGGATTTAAAACAAAATACTATTCTACCAAAATAAGTAGTTTTCCTATATACCATTAATGGGCTTGCCGAAAAAGAAATCAAGAAAACAAAATTCCACTCATGATAGCTTCAGAAGTATAAAACAAAATATCTTGAAAGAAAATTAACTAAGGAGGCAACAAATCTCTGAACAAAGACACTAGAAGATGAGAAGACTCCCACCCTCTTGCGGACACAGAACTCATACTGTGAGAAATGGCTATCTCACTGTGCTTCTGGCTAACCTTGGATGTCAACTTGACTACATCCAGAGTCAAAGAAACTCTAAGCAGCAGCACACACTATGAGAAATGTTCTTGATTAGGTCATTTCAGGCAAGAAGACCCACACTAAATCCAGATCATTTGCGGTCAGAAGAGCCATCCCAGAGCTGGGCTACCCTTCTGATAGCAGCCTACATAAAAGGGCACGGAAGGAGAAAGCTTTTTTTTCTTTTTAACCTGTTTGCCCTCACTTTCATGGCAAGTCCATCTGTCCTGATGCTGAGGAATTCCTTCTGGTACTAGAACCTACTTCAGGGTAAACTGAACATAGACTGAAGACCACTTGAGACATCCTGTTTCATGAGTTGTATAACAACTGGACCCTTGCTTTCCATTGAGAGACAGCCACTGCTGGACTAATCAGTCCACAGCCTGTAAAGCCACTCTAATAAATATTATATATGTATATATACATATACACATACATACATATATAAGATCAGTTCTGTTCTTCTAGACAACCCCAACTAAAACAGTTATCAAAGGCAATCTACAGATTGAATGCAATTCCCATCATGACTTCAAAGACTTTTTTTTTTTTTTTGCAGAACTAGAATAGGACTGAAGCTCACATAGATGCACAAAAGACTCTTGACAGCCAAATCCACCCTAAGCAGAAAGAACAATACTGGAGCTGTCAAAATACTCGATTTCAAATCATAGGGCATAGTAACAAAACCAGCAAGGTAATGTCCATTACGCCATACATAGAACAGAATAAAGAAGCCAGAAATAAAGCCACACTGCTACATTTAACTGCCAACAGAGCTGTCAAAAACATAATCTAGAGAACAGACGGCTTCTAATAAATGCTGTTCAGGGAACTGGGTATCCACAAGTACAAGAAAGAAAAGAACATACCTTTCTCTCGCCATGTACAAAAAACAAAAATCAGTGTGAAATAGAGACCGTAATGTAAGACCTGAAACCCCAAACAATTAGAGGGAAGTGTTTCAAGACATGGGCATAGGTAAGAATTTTCTGAAAAGGACTCCAATGGACCAGGAAGTAAGTGCAACAATTGGCAAATGGGATTGCATAAGGTTCAGACACTGCCTGTGCAGAGCAAAGGAAAGCACAAGCAGACTGAACAGACGGCCCACGGGATGGAAGAGAAATGATGTCAGCTCTACGTTTGAGAGTAGATTAATATCTATAAAGAACACAAGAATTAAATGCTGGAAGAACAAAGCATCCTGTCAGTAAATGGCAGACGAACTGAACAGAAGGTTCTCAAAGGAAGCACAAACGGCCAATCAAGATATGAGAACAGGTTCAGCCAGGAGGGAAATGCAAATGAAGCTACACTGAGGTCTCTTCGCACTCCAAGTAGAATGGCTACTGTCTAGAAAACAGACCACAGCAACCCTGGTGAGGCTGAAGAGAGGCCCTTCCCTTATCAACTATTGCCAGGAATGGACATCACATGACCACTGTGGAAACAAGCATGGAGGTTTCTCAAAAACGACCAATCATGGACCTAACATATGACTGACCTATGTCACTCCGAGGTACAAGTTCAGGGGAATGTACGCCATCACAGAACAGAGGTCCTTGCACACCATGCTTAGTGCAACCTTATTTACAACAGCTAAAGTATGAACCAGTTAAGAGAATACTGGGAAAAGGAATACATGTATGATGAGGTTTGATTCAACTGAAAATTGTGTCATTTTTAGGAAAATAGATACAAATCAGCATGTTTTAAGTATAAAGTAAGATAGATTTAAAAACAAAAAATAGCAATGCTTTCTCTTATGTGAATGTTTTCAACTTGACTGTGTCTAGTCCTTCAGGTAGGGAAACAGCTTTAATCCAGATCTTGACACTCCTCCAATGTAGATCTTCAGGTAGGAAGACACACCTTTAATCCAGATACAATGTGGGCCTTGCCTTCAGTAGAAGCCTCTGTAAGGATATGGGAGAGGGAAGGGGGGAGAGGGAAGCCTTGGCTCCTTGGCTGTTTACTCTCTCCTCCACAGCAAGCCCATCTATTCAGAGACAACACAGCCTACTGCTTCAGATTCCAGTTTACACTGAAGACCACTGAAACATCAGCCTTGTGGACGGACCACTACTGGATTCTTGGACCTCTCATTCACAGCCTGCCATTTTTGGATTAGCTGGACCATAATATATAAGTCATTCTAACAACTTCCTCACTGTCTGTCTCTCTCTGTCTTTCTCTCTCCAAATATGTGTCTCTCTATATATATGCCTATATATAAACACATATACACATGTATATATACATATATTCATGTATAGTGCAAATACACATATATGTATATATAATATAATGACTTTATATAGAGACTCAATGTATAAGTTCTATATACATATTCATCCTGTAAGTTCTATATATTCTATAAAGATTAATCTATACATTCTATATATATAATACATATAGAAAAATGATATAAAAGCAGAAAGGAAAATATAAGGGAGGAGGAAGGGGTATAAAGGGAGGTGGTAAGAAGAGAGAACAAGGAAGAGACGCAAATGTAGTACAATCTCTCTCATAGGTAGAACTAGTTTTAAATATACATGTGTATATATAAACAGATGCATTGTGTATTATGAAATCAGGAGGCCTACTTTGGGGGAGAAAAAGTACCATCGGGAAGAGGGGTATGGGACAATGGCAGGTGGCAGGGTGACTATGAGGAAAGCTCAATGACATACATACATGGAAATGTCACAGAGGACCCCGCTAATTTGCCATCTTCTAAAAATCTCTTTTTAATTTTTATTTAAATTATTGCAGGTTTTTTAAGGATTTAAAAAAAAAACTTATTTAATGTATGCAAGTACACTGTAGCTGTCTCCAGACACACCAGAAGAGGGCACTGAATCCCATCACAGATGGTTGTGAGCCACCATGTGGTTGCTGGGAACTGATCTCAGGACCTCTGGAAGAGCAGTCAGTGCTCTTAACTCCTGAGCCATCTCTCCAGCCCCCTAAAAATCTTAATATTGAAAAGGAAACAAATTAGATAATGGCTGTTTGTAGTACTTTTGAGAAATGGAACACAGCTGCAGGGACAGAGAGGCCAGGAGCGTTTCTGGCAGCATCCTGAAGTGGGGCTGCCCTGTGTGAGAAGCGTCATCCAACCTTCAGCGCAGCAGTATGGAGTGCTCAGCACTAGTCCAGTCCACTGGGACTTGGTGTAGTTAAGATGCTATGTTGAATTGTTGAAGTGTGTAATGCGTAGCCAACGCCACTGATTCAAAGTCCGTTTCCCCAAGTTTGTCCTGAGTTTCTGGTTCAGAGGCACTCACTCCATCGCTCGCCAGATATTTACTGTGTGCTTGCCACGCTCAGATGCTGGCAGAGGCACTGGAGACATAGCAGGGTATGAATGAGAGATCAGTTCCTGCCTGCTAGGGACCCCCACATTCAAGCTTGGAGAGAGGGGCAGCACGTAAGTAACTGAGCATACATTAGCGACAAGTCCCATGGAGTCAGCATCGAGCAGGGGAGCCAAACAGAAGTTCGGATGTGTTCTATGTGTAGAGGAAGTGCAGTGCATGGGCAGATGAGAGTGATGTGGAACTGGGTTCTAAACAGGATCACCTGGAAAGTCCAAGGAAGCAACATCTGAGCAGAAACATCGGGGAAGAAGGTCTGACTGGAGGGAGCCTCAGGACATGCTTGGAGCAAGCTTGTTGATGCCTCAGGTATGCAAACAACAAATGCCCTGCAGTGAGGGAGGCTTGATGTGGTATGGTAACAATGAAGGGTGGGGTAGAAGGAGGTTAGGTCTGAAAGCGCAATCAGGAAGGCTGGCTGAAGGCCACTCAACACAGATCTCAAAGATGGGGTAGGAGTCAGCCCAGCTGCCGACTGGCCACGCAAAGCAAGCACAGAGCTCTGACTAGACACTGGCTGTTCACTGTCTGAGGCTAGCTATTTTTCCTTCTTTTTCAGTTTGAAAGCATTTGGAAATTATCAGAGAGGGTGTCAAAGTCTTAGAGGAGCCCCTATAGTCCCTTCCCTTGGCTTTACCACACCTTCATCTCTTAGATAGCCAGTATCAGGAAATTCTACAGAGGGGCTGGATAGATCAGGTATGACTTCAAAGAAGAAGAGTAGCCATGATTTTAAAGTTTCACAGGACTGACTGGTACCCCTCTTTGGTGGACATACTTCTGGGTGCCCATTTAAGTCAATGAGGATCAATGAACTGATAGATGGCTTTGAAAATGGCCTTCTGGTGTCAGATCTGTTCATTAGCAAAATAGAGGTTCTAGATTTTTCTTTTTTTTTTTTCTAAGATTTATTTATTTTATGTATGCAAGTACACTGTCATTGTGTGCAGACACACCAGAAGAGGGCATTGGATCTCATTACACATGGTTGTGAGCCACCATGTGGTTGCTGGGAATTGAACTCAAGACCTCTGGAAGAGCAGTCAGTGCAACCACTGAGCCATCTCTCTCCAGTCCGAGGTTCTAGATTTTCAATAATCCAAGAACTTACCAAACCGCTCTCTGGTCCCAACCCTGAGCACCTGGTGACATAGCATGTAAACGGGCATCAAACATCAAATGATGATAATCCCAGTGAGTCTATGAAAAGTCCAGTTTTCACAAACTCGAGTAGAAATGTTGAAATGCTCTGAACTTGCTCATATAAAATGTGCCTGATTATATTTTTTTTTCAGTTGGATTTAGCATGCTCTTCAATTGGATACAGCCAAAGAAATGAAAGAGAGCCAAGACTCCAAGACTGGCATGGCAAGTCGAGGCAGCCTCCATCTAAATAGATAAAGCGAGGTGCATTCAGCCAAGGCAAGCTGGTCCAGGAGAGTGTTCAGCCCCAAGAGGCTGGAGCTACGATGTCCTGTGATCAAACCCCATCCCAGAGTTTATTTCTAGTCTAGTGACTTTGGGGAAAGTACCCACGCTCTTTGTTTTCTCAGATTTTGTTTGGTTTTGTTTGTTTTGAGGTTGCTCTCAATTCAGCATCCCTCCTGCCTCAGTTTCCCAAGTACTGGGATTCTATCATCCACCATGCGGCTGGACAGGCTTCTTAAAGCTTCTGAGGCCCAACCCTTATGAGCAAAAGAAGAAACACAAGCAGTGCTCACATCACGGTGCAGCTGCAAGAGGTAACCCAGGAGCTGCAGGGGAGTCCTTAGCACAATGGCTCACGTACAGCAAGTGGTCCAGAGGTGATGGTACTACTCAGCTTGAGAGATCTTGAACGTGAGGTTCAGGAGGACACAGAGGTGGATTATCAAGGGTAAGGAGTTTATTAGAAGAATTATTAACATCAGAGACAGAGAAGCAATAGCCTAGCAGGAGAGAGGGCAGACCCCAGCACCAGAGATAAATAGCATGGCGTGGGGGACGGGACTCTGAAGAGAGGAGATCAGAGTCCTTGTGATAGAAGGACAAGGGTGTCTTCTTATCCCTTTCTGCACCCAGCCTCTCTGATTCCTGGGCAGGAGGCCTAGTGTAGGGAGCAGGACCTTTGATAGAAACTCATTTTCTTGGGTAGAAACCCTGGGTACCTGGAAATCTGTGAGCTAGACAGACACAGTGACTCAGGAGGGGGCCTCTGGCATCTCTGACTCGGGGAGGGGCTGCTGCAGGTTATGCAGCCCGAACGACTGGATTCTAGCACTGTTCTTACACCTCTGTGCTCCATCTTCCATACGCTTCCATTACCTCAGGTCGGAAGAGTTAATTACGCTAAATCTCTCTATTGAGTAAATCGGCGGCAGCGTCCCAGGTGGCCAGAGTTGGCCTCACCAATTTCTGCTACACACGCAAGTGTAGAATTCGATGTGATCCGGCTGCTCGTGCAGTTAGATAAGAACTGTAGATGCAAAGAAAACTTTAAAATGAAATCCAAAAACATACACAGAAGCCAAAGTAGGCATTTAATGGTGGTAGAGTGGAGTCAACTTTTGCCCCTGATCCTCAAGCTGACCTAAAGCCCAAGGTCTGCGTGTCACCCAGGTTCTTGCTCACTCTGAGCTAGTTCAGCCCTTCCTTTGATGTCCTGAACTCAGAATTTCAGTGATGTCCCTGGGCTCTCACTTAGCAGTAAGTTGGGATTTCCTTAGGGCCATTATTTTTCTCACTAGTCCTTTGAAAAACAGTAATCTCAGGGTTTTCATTCCGAACACTTCTCGAGGCCTAACATTAGCATTCCTGCTAATGCCCCATGCTCAGTTCCTTCTGTACTTATATCTCAGGCCCATTCTCCAGGAAAACAGAAGAACCTGTGTGAGTGAGAGCCATCTGCAAAGGCTGAGCGATTAGACATTCCCTGACGGGGAGAGGTTGGAATGTTGCAGGTCTAGAGCCTAGTTAAATTATCTGGGCTAGCTTCCATTCCTTGTCCATCTACGAATTAGGCTTACTATGATGTGGTAAGACATCAGATAAAAAGCTCTTGTAATGTATTAACAAGGCCTATTTATTATCATTATCATCATCATCATCATCATCATCATCATCATCATCATCGGTGGTGGTGGTGGTGGTGGTGGTGGTGGTGCTATTCTGTCTAAGTTCCACCCCCACAGCTACCTGGCAATAGCCAGGTATGCTCTGCCCCACAGTTACACAGTTGCCTGGCAGCAGCCAGCTGTGCCTGACACTATATAAGGGCCTGTCCCTTCTCTTCCCACCCACCTCTCCTCCCTCCATGTGCTCATGGCTGGCCTTTACTTATGCCCCCCTCCTTCTACTCTTCTTCTCTCATTAAACCTTCCCACATGGAACCATGTTGGCTTGGAGTGTTCTGTCTGGACGCTGGCCAAGATTTAAACCACCCCAACTATTATGATGATGCTGATGATGCTGATGATGATGCTGCTGCTGCTGCTGCTGCTGCTGCTGATGATGATGATGATGATGATGATGATGAAGGGCTAAGGATAATGTAAGATGGCATTAGGGTGAACTGAGATTTCTCTGGTTGAGTGGAAGGTACTTCTCATATTTCCACCGATGTATTTGAAAAGTGCTTTGACTTACGACTTTATTCCCTTGTTATAAAAACTTCATGAACTGACTTGCACATTGATTGGAAGACCTATGTTCCTGAGTCAAGATTACTCTAATCTGGCCCCAGAATAAGCTATCTCCATGCTCTTTGAGGTGAGAGTTGTGGTGTGAAGTTATAGTACCCAGTGTGGGGCTCCAAGAATAATTCATTTTCACAGGAGGAGTCACGGCATGGAAGTGAGGCGCTGTCATATCGCTGAGTCCAATCCACCGGTGCTATGTCCTCCCGTGGACTGTGGCAAGCTCTTCCAGGCTCTGTCAGCTCTCCCTCCGTTTGCTCAATGGACCCTTTTTTTATTCTGCGCACTTATTTAAGGATCCCATTTGGAACCACTTCTCCTGTTTCCTTTCAGAGCATTTGGTTTAAGGTCTCTATTGTGTTTGCTTCAGAAGCCTTTTGGTCTAGATATCTGTCGGCTTTCGGTTTGTTTGTGGTTGGTCTTGTTTGCTTTCAGATCTCCAGGGTAGTTTGGCTTCAGACTGTTGGGCTCATTTTCAGCTTTTGCTCACATTTAGAAGGTGATCTGGCTGCTGTTTCGGCTTGCCTTGGTTTCCCTGGGCATTTTGACTTCTTCCCATATGGCCTCTGTCTCCTGACACTCCTCAGATACCAGTTTCTCCGTTTGTCTATGGTTCTCTTGCAACAGAAAGTGCTGATGATGAGTGGCAGTTATTCCCCACAACCCAACGGTGTGGAGTTGCCAGGAGGCTCTCCACGGTGTACAACCACCCACCCGTCAAACACTCCATTCCCGAGTCAGAAAGAGCTTGATTGGTTCATCTGGGAAGACACACAGGGTTCGATCATCCAGTATCTTGAGCGCCCTCATACTCTGCAAACATGCAGGATCCTGCTGAAACTCAGTGGGAGAAGCCACTATCTGAGGAAAAGCTGATAAAGTGCATCTTGGAAACAAAAACCCGATCCAAAGCCCATATCCCTAGAAGGCATAAATAGGCTTCGGATTTTTTGGGAAAAAGAAAAAAAGGGAGAAGCAAGTTTTCCAAAGGGGAAGTTTTTGGAGATAAGCCCTCACGTGATGGACAGGTGGCTTCACGATAAGTGTCGGCTTTCAACTTGCAAGTATGGGAAGAATGGGGAAATCAAGCTAAAGATAGCATTGGCTTATCCTTCCACCAACAGGGGATGTCTAACGCTCCAAAGCTGGTATTTAGGGCTCAAAACTCAACGTCTTTGGCAATAAAGGCAACGACTGGGCAGCCTGCTCTAAGTGGAATGTAAAACTCATCTTTAATTTACAAAAGTTAATAAGAGCTCTAAAAACCATGCATGAGTTAAAAGGAAATGCTGAAAATCAGAATTTTATTTTTAAAACTGTAGAAGTTATATCAGAACTAGAGATAAATTCTGAGAACAGCCCCTTGCTCTCCACTCTTTTTCTGAATTCTTAACCTCCTAACAGGACAACGGAAAAGACTGTGGCCTGTTTAAAAAAAAAATAGAGAAGGGGGATTCCATGCTACATTAAAAAACAAAAATCTGTAACAGGGGCCTTGGCGCTGTTGCATTTCCCCCTAAAGTGCCTCCATTCTTTAAATGACAATATCTTTAATATATAGTTTGCAAAGTCCTTTCAACACCGAAGCCACAAATCCCTGTCTGGCCTGACTGGAGGTTCCCAGAGCTTGGCAGAATTCTTCCTGCCGCAGGAAGCTGCCCCATTCCCTAAGCTTACACCTCTGGGAACTGGTGCTGAGATTCTCCTTGAACCCTCTCCGGTGGGTTTCCTTGTCTGTCCCTTGCTTGGCTGGTCTACTCTGCTAATCACTGTTTGCGTGTTACCCTGGGCTCCTATGCTTTTGTTTTTCTAGCAGAGACCTACTAAGTGTTTCATGAGAGCGGCTGGAATCCAAAACAGACATCGCTGGAAGCCAAAATAGACATCACTAGACCTATACTCTGGTCTTGGAACAGACAGACCAGTGCATGGCTTTTCTGGAGAAATCATTAGAGCCTACCCTCTTGATAGCCTAAGTCAGGCTCCTACCTCCAAGAGAGCAGCTTCAGACATGACGGAGAATGACCTCCAAGCACCACGCTAGGAGTCACTGCTTCTCTCTGAACCTGGATCTCAGCACTCGGCTTTGTTCCCATCTGTGAAGCTAACAGCTTAGGACAGTGTTTCTCCACCTGTGTGCCACACATCAGCTAGCCTGTATATCAGATATTTACATTATGATTCATAATGGAAACAAAAATTACAGTTATGAAGGAACATCAAAAGTAATTTTATGGTTAGGGGGTCACCACGGCACGAGGAACTGTATTAAAGGGTCGCAGTGTTAGGAAGGTCAAGAACCACTGGCTTAGGTCGAGGGACACCCCTCTTCCTCTCCCTATGATATTCTGAGGGCTTGGCTGACTTCTAACACTTCAGAGTTCGAAATGAATGAATTTAAACTCTATCTGTTCTCATTTGATAACAGGTTAGGAAAAGGTGGCCACCTGAGCATTTGCAGTGACCAAATGCTGCAGAAATATCTGTATGGAGCCATCCTGGGCAGATCGACCCAAGACGAGAGTCAGACCAGCACTGCGGGATCTAGGAAGGGAACTGTACTCCACACTGACACTGGGCCAGAGGGCTATGCCTGAACAAAACACAACGCAGCAAAATGACAGAAAAACAAAAAGTCTTCTTGTACCTCTTCCCTTTTTCTTTTAGATACAAGTGCAAGCATGGGAAATATGATGTGGCTTCACTGTAAATCAAGAGTAGAAAAAGAGAAGAAGAAAGAAAGAGAACCTTTGGCTTAAACATTTTCATCAGTGGTAAACGAAGCTCCCTCTTAGCTATTTAGCTCTTGAAGAGAGGAAAAGACATTACAAGTCTACAGGACAGACTTCACCTTTTGATCTTTTATGCTACTAAGACTTTCTCACCTCTTAAAGAGACAGGAATATAAACTTTAAACTTTGTTCTTTGAAAAAAAAAAAGCTGGATGCATCTAGATTTCCTGTAACTGTGCCATGCATGTTCATAATAATTTTTTTCACTCTGTGTTGTTCGAATAAAAAGAATGAACCAAGTGTCCACTTCAGCTCCTCATTTTTGCTGTGTGCTAAAGTTATTACTTTGAAATTTTTTCAGTAATGCCCAATTAAAATATGTACTCTCGGAATTACAAATGGGGATAATTTGACAATTGATGAATACACAAATGTCCCACAAGCTCGGTACATCCTAAAATCGATTAAAATGATATCTTTAGATGTACTGTTTGATAAAACCTTAAAACACTACTCAGTTACATAAAAAGATTCATTAGGTCATAAAAAATTCCATTCAAATACTAAAGTTGGTGTTTTATATATAGATTTTGATAAGGATTTCCTCGCGGAACAGATTCTAAATGACTATGAATTAACTATAAATTTTATTTCAAAATGTCAATATAAAACCATTGAATGTTTTCATTAAAGCTGGACAACGTGTGGTAGTGGGTGCCTGCGTTCACGAAAGGTCTGTGTGCCACTTTCTCTTTACAGCGAGGACCACAGGAGATATAGTCCCAGTCGACGACAATATTGAGCATGATATATGTAGTGTCATATGTGGACGTAACGTGATCCAGTTCAGCTTGACTCACAAGCACTCATGTAATCTAAAACTGTCAAACTAGCTCTGCTTCCTTTTGGCTCACAAGGAACTAAAATTTAAGAGAAGACATCTCAACAGGCTAACACTGACCACACTTGCAATCCACAAATCAGCAGGGCAGTATGATGGCGAAAGACGACGCGTGTATTTAATCAACATGACCACTTCAATGAACCAAGGAGAATGGGGTCGTAGAGCCTCCTTTAGGACAACTTACAGGAGGTTTTAAATTTAAAGAAAAATCTTGTTTTTAGACAGCAAGACATCTGTAATCACACTGCTCTGTCCAAGTTGCCATCTCCTTGATTCTTAGCTCGGTTCTGGTTCTACAGACTGTCCCCTCCTGCTTGAGGACAGACGTCAGTTTTACGAGATGATTTCTCCTGTGCTGGGTGCAGTTCTTCTTGGGTAGTTGCTGGATGCTAAACTCTGTGTTTCCAGGATTAAGGGGGTGGTTTATTCTCTGCTGTTAGATATGTTCTGTATTTGTACACGAGTGCATATAAATACACGCTTCTAAAGGATTTTAAGAATATTTTAACCACTACTGCATTCTTCAAGGTCTGTGTCTTAGTCAGACATGTTTAATATACAACATTCTTTTCAGTATCATTTTAAACCTGCTTTAAAGCTTATCAAAAAAAGTATTTTAGAGTTTATAAACATCGTATATCATAATTATATGTTTGGGACAAGTATTTGTTTCTGCCTTCTTATTTTTAAAGAAAACAGTGTAGGCAGCTTGCTTGCTAACTAATGTTACTACAAAGGTAAACTGAAGGCTCAAAAGAAATAAAGTAAAAAATGCCAAACTTTATCCTGCTTACTAAAGCATAACCTAATGAGAAATGACTTTTTGTAAAAATACAAACAAGTGCTAAGTGCCTGGTGAATGGCTTAACTTTTTAATAAATAATTTAAATTGGTTAAAAAAGCAATACTATTAATGCATTTTGCCTGTTTATAACTGTTATGAATCTACATGTTTTATGTGTTTTAGATACAGTTTCCCGGGTTTTTGTTTCAAATGAATTTGGTAAAAATGTTTTCTGGATTCTACAGTAACAATAATAGTAAGGGTGGCTTTAAAAACAGTCAAACTACAGGAGGACTCAAGGGAGAAATGATGACTTGGGATGAGAGAGGAGTTTGGATGGCAGGGCGAAGATTGTCCCACGGTGGAGAGGGAAGGGAATAAGCGAGAAGAGGAGGTATGTCATAGAGGTATGGTGGACATAAAACTTACAGAAAGTGGCTCAGGCATAGTAAGTATAAGGTTATTACATTTTAAGGTCAAAATTTGCTGTCCCAAGATAGGATTCACACTTGATTCTCTGCTTATGACAGTGTTTGCTTAGGGGTCGATCTGTCCCAGCAGTGTCCATTAAGACGGCTTAGAAAAACAAGAACTTTATCTTATCCTCATACTAAACAGATGTTTAAACATCGTCACACTTTATGTTTTTCCATGGGGCAAAGCCTTTTCTTGTGAACTTTACGAAAAATTTTGTTTAGAAAATTATTCCTATGTGGGGCATTCCTGCTAAATTGCATAATGATTGGGAAATTCTATTTTAATAAAAAAGATTTAAATATGTTTATAAATTCTGGTCTATGAGATAAGTAAATAGTGCTGATAAATTGTTAAAACTGGCTAAAGTTTTGGCTTTCTCTTATGATTTATCCTTTTTGAAAAATATGCAAGCGCTGGAGAGACGGCTCAGCGGTTAAGAGCACTGACTGCTCTTCCTGAGGTCCTGAGTTCAATCCCCAGCACCCACATGGTGGCTCACAACCATCTATAGTGGGATCCGATGCCCTTTTCTGGTGTGTCTGGAGACAGCTACAGTGTACTCATAAAATAATATAAATAAATCTTTTATAAAGGAAAATATAGGGCAGGGCGCCGGGCTCCTGTGAGCAGATTTGTTCGCTTGCTGAGGTGCTGAGGTATCTTTCCGTAGGTCCCTCGCAGGAGTGGACGCGGGTCCAAAGGGAGACTGAGGAACGAAGGAATTTAGTTATGATGATGGCAACTTTTACTCCAAGGAAGAGGAAGCGACATACACTGAAGGCTGATAATGATGATAGCCTATTAACAGATATTTCATCAAGCAAACTAAGATTTGCTGAAAATCTATATTCATCACCTAATAAGAAACATAATTGTCAAAGCAGTGTTCAAAAGGAAGAAAAGCCATGCTCCCACCAACGACATTTCTCTTCAAGTCCACTCAAAACAACTGAAAATAATATGTTGTCATTTGCAAACCACAGCTCGTTATTTAAACCAGTTGTGTCTACTGTATCTTTCTACAATAAAAATAAGCACTACCTCAATCCACTGGAGAGGAAGTTGATAAGAGAGTGTAAATCTATTTGTCTAGCAACTAAAAATGAAGATAGACCTTTTCCCAGTGTGACAGAAAAAATTCAGAGAAAACCAGTCTGTACCAAGAATAAAAAAAGGCAGAAGAGTTTAACTGCTAATCATCAACCAAATTACAAGCACGTCAAGTCTATATCAAGAAACCTGAAAAATTCCAAGCCAAGTCAAGTGACCTATAAGCCAGTTGTGGACAAAGAGAACAGTTGTTTTCCCACAGAAAATCCTCCAAATTCTCCTCCTCGGGTTCTAAGCCAGAAAATAAGACCACGAGTTACACTCCAAGGTGGAGCAGCATTTTTTGTTAGAAAAAGAAACTTTCTTAAAAAGTCACCTCTAGAAGATAAGCCATTACCAATACTTTTGCAGAAAAATGAACCAGAGGTCACTGAAGATGCCCTTGAGGCAAAGCAAGTCCCAAAGTCCTTGTTAGTGGGAGAGAAATCAAATGTTGAGCTACTAGACGCAAGAAGTGAAAGTGAAGAGAAACTGGGAAAGAATTCCTCAGGTGCAGTAGTTTCTTCAAAGGAGTGTAAACTTGATAAACATAATTTTCCTTCAGAGAAGTCACTTGAGAACAAGACAATTTCTTCGGAGTCTGTCTATTCTATCTTCAGTGTTTCTTCAACGAACACAAAAAGGTCTCCATCTGAAGAACAGTCTTCTGTGGGATCCCCTGCATGTACTAACTTCTTGAAACAGACAAATGTACAGAAAAATATTAATTTCAGAGATACAAATAAAGGAGGAAAAGACCAGCTTGTTATTGACGCGGGTCAGAAACATTTTGGGACGACTATGTGTAAGTCTTGTGGCATGATCTATACTGCTTCCAACCCTGAAGATGAAATACAACATCTCCAACATCACCACCGATTTCTGGAGGGAATTAAATATGTGGGATGGAAAAGAGAACGGATAGTAGCAGAGTTTTGGGATGGGAAGATTGTGTTGGTCCTGCCACGTGATCCAAGTTATGCCATCAAAAAGGTAGAGGATGTCCAAGAACTTGTGGATCTGGAATTGGGTTTCCAGCAAGTTGTTCCCATGTGTCCAAACAAAACCAAAACCTTCCTCTTTATTGATGAAAAGAGAGTAGTTGGATGTTTAATTGCGGAACCCATCAAACAGGCTTTTCGTGTCCTGTCAGAACCAAGTACCACTAAAGAATGTTCTAGAGCTTGGCGGTGTTCAGATGTACCAGAACCTGCAATTTGTGGAATAAGTAGAATCTGGGTCTTCAAACTAAAAAGAAGAAAACGCATTGCAAGACGACTGGTTGACACTGTCAGGAATTGCTTCATGTTTGGCTGTTTCCTCAGCATTAATGAAATTGCATTTTCTGACCCAACACCAGATGGCAAATTATTTGCAACCAAGTATTGCAACACCCCTAATTTCCTTGTATATAATTTTCATAGCTAAAACCAATTGTAACCACAAATCTGGTACTATGTGGAAAAGTTCAGCTAGATAAAAACTAATTAGTATCAGAATGAAAATTGTAAGACTGTACACATGTAAATACAAGTTTTTTCTTTATGTGTTAGATAATTTGTTGAGAATTGTTTGAGATTCAAAGGGAAAAAAGATCTTCATATACACTCTTGAGTTCATAATTCTGAAAAACTTCTCACAGAACGGTAGCTTTCGCAAAAACTGGGCCACTTTATAAGGAACACATGAACTCACTTTTAGACCATGTGGTTGTCTCATGTTACATCAGTAGAGGCAAATCTAAACACAGGCCATGAGACAATTCCGGAATTCCTTATGTAGTGATCCTACTTTACGAGCATATTGTAGCAGCTAAGTTGAAAATACTTAAAAGTATTTTGAATTTCTGGTTTAGATAGCAGAAATCATTATTCATATCTACTTAGGTAAAATAATTCCATAATCCCTTAGAAAATTAATCAAAAGCATGCTTATCATAAAATTTAATTAAGACTATTTGGCATTGTTATCTGATTTTATTAAATGAAATTGCTGGTAGGTAATGAAAGTCATGAATCAGACTAATGGACCTAAGAACGTAATGACCTTATGGAATACTCAGTTTACCTAAGTTCACCTCAGATTTTCTGAATTTGATACTCATTTCTAAAACAAAAAATTCAAGTGGTTTTAATTGTTAAAGGTCATTTAACTGATACCTGGCATGAGACATTAAGGAAGAAATTTTTGTTTCTAGGTTGTATTATTGTTTGTAAAATTGGTTCATCTTTAGTCTAATTTGCCTGTAATCCTTCCAAAAATAGTGAGAAAGTGTTAAAATTATAACATTTTAATGCTATTTTCTGCACAAAATCTTAAATGTTTATTATATTTTATTAACATTCTATTGTTCAGTGACTTGTGAGAAGCCAATCACAGTTGTTCTAATTATTGCTAGTGTGCATGTGTGTCATGCATGCATTTCAAGGTGCCTCCATGGAGTTAGAGAACAACCCTTGGGAGTTACTTCTCCCCTACCATAGCTTCCAAGGATCCAAGTCAGATAGCCAGGCTTCTGCAAGTACCACATATAGTAATAATTTGAGTCCATACCAAAAAATGAATTGTGGACAACAGTTAAGTCCTAAGGCAGACTGCGCATTAGAGTATAGCAATGGAAAGGAGGAAAATGAGCGTCACACTAGCAGGTACCCTGCTGACAATAGCAACAGCCAGTGCTACTGTGTTGAGATTTGGTTTGCTACATCAGAAGGGTATTTACCTTTCTCAAGTATAATTCCATGTGAACATGAACTAAACCTCAAGACAAGTCCCAGTTGTACAAAATATATAACCACCATACCCTAAGACTCAAAAGCAATGAAAAACAAAAGTTTGAAATTTAGTCAAAGGGTCATGACATCCTGAAGTGTGGCAATTGAATGGGATCTTGGAACAGAAAAAGTCACTGAACAGTACATCTGAATAAAGTATGGAGTTGAATTGCAAAAAAAAAAAAAAAAAAAAAGGAAAATATACATTCGAAATTCAAAGATCCCAGGCTGACTGGAGGAAAAGACTGTCTGCAGGTACTTCTAGCCTGCTCTGGTCTCCGGACGGTAACCTGCCCGCCATCAAACACTCCAGCTCCGTCTGGGAACCCAGGAAGACTTCAGCAGTGCTGGCCTTTGGTCATCGCAACTGCGTCAATAAACGAGCCCCACAAATACCTGACCTTTTCTCTCTCTCTATTTTTTTTTGTTTTTAAAATCCTTTTATAATTTCATGTTTTAAGCTTTGCTTTTGATATTTAATATTTTACTTGGTACATCCCTAAATGATAAACTATCGATAATCTTGGTTATATATGAAGATAATTTCATTCATTAGTTATGCTTTTTACTATGATTGTTTTGTTACTCAGGACCCTTACCATACTCAAAACTAGTTTGCATGTTTAAAAGATTCAAGTATTTTCACTGTCTTATGAAAAAACCTTTCTCATTATTTAATTTGGGTTAATGAATCTAGCTTTTAAACTGACAAAAAAACTTATTTTAAAATCTTCCAAATGAAACTCCATTTTGGATTATCTATATTTTAAATCCAAATTATTACAGCCAAAACAAATAAACATTATATATTTATATGTGTGTGTGTACACATACAGAAACTTACATGTTTTTAATTAATGCTAAAAACATTAAGACAACTACAACAGTGTCAAGTGCCCTATAGCGTGCCTATACTTAACAGAGTAATGTAAACTCCATTTACCATAGCTAGACAGAACCAAAAATAAGTGTTTAATCTTCTTATCCAAATTATAGCAAAGACATCAATCTCTTATAACGAGAACATTCAGGAGGCTTATATTTTAATTCCTGATGTTTCTGACTAACATTTAAGATGTCTCACTGTAGAGTTATGATTTAAAAATCAACTAAATAATAGTTGTATTCTGCTAAATAATACTATACTTCTTAGGGTTTTTACTGCTGTGATAAAGCACTGATACCAAAATCAGATACTTGGGGAGCAAGGAATTTATTCCAGGTTACAACTTTCAGATCGCAGTCCGTCACTGAGAGAACTCACACTGGGTAGTAAGCTGCAGGTGAGAACCAATGCACAGGCCATGGAGGAGTGATGCCTAATGGCTTGTTCCTCATGGCTTCCTCAACCAGATTTCTTATACCATCCAAACCCACGAGCCCAGGGTTGGCACTGCCACAGTGATGTGGTCCCTCCCATTTAAACCATCAATCAGGAAAATGTTAAACACTTAAAGAAATGTTCACCATCTTTAGCCATCAGGGAACTACAAATCAAAACTACTTTGAGATCCTGTCTTACATCTGTCAGAATGGTTAACATCAATAACACAAGTGACAGGTCATGCTGGAGAGGATGCAGAGTAGGGGGAATGCTTCTCCATTGCTGATAGGAGTGCAAACTTGTGCAGCCACTATGAAAATCAGTATGGTGGTTGCTCAGAAATATGAGAATTGGTCTATCTCAAGATACAGCTATACCACTTTTGGGCATATTCCCAAAGGACACATTATCCTACCACAAGGACACTTGCTCAAACATGTTCATTGCTGCTCTATTCATAGAGCTAGAAAACAATGGAGACGTCCCTCAACGGAAGAATGGATAAGGAGAATGTAGTACATTTACACAATAAAGTACACAATAAATTTACACTCAGCTGTGGAAATAAAATGGCATCATGAAATTTGCAGGAAATGGGTGGAACTAGAGAAAATCATCCTTAGAGAGGTAATACCAATCCAGAAAGATAAATATGGTATATATTTGCTTATATGTGGCTATTAACCACTAAATAAACGATAATCAAGATACAATGTAAAGACCCAGAGAGGTTTGGCACAGAGGAAGAAGCTGGGAGCAGGTGTGTCACATAGATCTCCTCAGGAGGGGAAATAGAACAGATTTTATGAGTGGATGGGGGTGAGGGAATGGGAATGAGCTGGTCAGATGACAAAGTGGAAAGGGAGATAGGGTTGAGGGAGGTAATCCAGGAAGACACACCTGGAGTTGAGGAGCATTTGTGAGTGATATGGGGAGCTGGTGCAATGGAAACTTCCCCAAATATATGAAAGAGATCCTAATGAAGTCTTCAAATAATGAGGGAGATGTAGTCCCAGTCAGCCATCTCTTGTCACCAAATGAAGCTTCCAGCACCAGGACTGGGTTACATCCAGTTGAGTTATTTGCCAAAGGGTTCCCGTGGAAATCTCTAAACAACCCAGGCTATTGCCAAGGCTATGGAGCCTCTCCACAAACTGACAGCAAGGTTCCATTGCTAAAGACAACACCCACACACCATATTAAATATGGAGAAGTGGAGCTGCTGCCTACACAGAGACTTAATCCCTACATTTTAGTGTCTTTGGTGTAGGAAGGTATTGTACAGGCTACCAAAAGAGAAACATAAACACCAACCCAGCCAAGAATCTTAGATATACAATCTGTCCTGCCTACAAAATATGCCAGGGCAATAATGTCACAAAGCTTGTGAGAGTAACCAAGAATGTCTGATTTGACTTCAGGTCCACTGCACTACGTGGAACCCATGTCAACATTGCTTGGGTGACCAAGAACCAGAGACTAGATAGCCTACAGAACTATGGTAAAACCAATACTACTGGTCTAAAAAAAAAAAAAAAGGTAAGAATAAAATGTCTCCTAACGATATTCTGCTCTATCATAGATCAGTACCTTGTGAACAAATACAGAAACCCCCAGTCAGACATTACACAGAGAGACCTTGGAATACACAGGTCTAAATGGGATGTCCCCATCAAATCCCATCCTTTAGAGCTCAGGGAAGTCCTCAGAAGAGGAGGCCAAAAGAGCCAGAGGGATGGAGTAGAGGACAAGTTCCTCTAAATCAACTGAGGAAAGATCACATGAACTCACAGAGGCTGAAGCAGCAAGTGCAGGCCAACCCTGACCTACCCCAGGACCTCTGTGTATATATCATAGCTTTCAGCTTAGTGTTGTAACGGGGCTCCTGAGTGTGTGAGTCAGTGGCCTTTTCTTGTGCCTGCTCTCAGGGCTCTTTTTCTCTTGTTGATTTGCCTTGTCCAACATTGATATGAGATGTTTTATTTTAGCTTTTTATTTTGTTATGTTTTGTTGTTACCTCTTAGTGGAGTCTGTTCTTTTCTAATGAGTGACAGAAACTGAGTAGATCCAGAATGAAGGGGTGTGGGGAGGAACTGGGAGGAATAGAGGAAGGGGGAAATGTAATCATATGAGAAAATAATATATTTTTAATAAAGGGGGGTCCTATAGACTTGTCTACAGGCCAGTATGGTGGGGGCATTTTCTCAACTGAAGTTCCTTCTTTTTTCCTCAGCAATTCAAAAGGAGGTGCTGCATTCCTCAAGACTGTTATCACACAGAGCTGGCCTTGTTGCTAAATCACATGAAAATGAGACATGAACCGGAGGTAAGGTCATGGCAATCTGCAAAGCTGGGCAAACTGTATAACACCGGGCACAGTAGACTCTGAGGGATGGGGTGTCCAAATGAGACTAACAACATGGCCTCTAAATACACAAAGCAGACCCTGACAAAAGTATAAGGGACCATTGCTAAGTTCATTCCTAGAAGAGGCCATTTTTGGGCCACTGACTCTAGTTTGTGTCGAGTTGACATAAAACTAGCCAGGACACTATATACCACATGTAAGTGTTATGCCAGATACAGAGGACAAACAGAAAGAAAAAAATCAAATCTGATGATGGCTAAGAGTTTTGGTACAATCTAGAAGTTTCTTTCTTAATGGCTTTACCAGTTATCCCACTCTCCCGAAGCCTTCTGCCCCTCCTACAGCTCAGATTCATCTACACCAGATCCTAGGAATGAGCCTCTCTAGATATGTCAAGTAACACTTGTGCCTGTCCCCAGATGTATAAAATATGGCACTTGTCTAACAGGGGAACTACGGAGGAGAGTTTAGGAAGAAACGCTGTGTCTGCAAAGGCCAATGGACCCATTAGGACTATGGTGACAGGGAGGATTAGTATGCTGCAGGTCCAGATGGGACTGTAATTTATCTCTGACTGTCTTCGGACCCCCACAAAGTCATTCCTTGCCCACTTCTGTGGTGGACCCAACATCCCATGACTGACAGATAAAACCGGACCTCACACTCTGTGGGGTAGCAGATAAAAACCATTTTGAATGTATTAACTTACCAAATTCTAGTTTCCAAACATCAAAGGCCAAGAATTGTATCAGATAGCACCTGAGGCAGATAACAGATTCCTCTCTTGGCTATAACCTACCTCTGATGTTTCCACCAAATGTATTTGAAAAGTGTTTTGATTTATGGCTTTCTTTGTCCTGTTATGATAAAACTCCATGACACTTTTTGGCACTAGAATACTGACTGTCGGGAAACTTAGATCAGTGTTCCTGTAGACTATGGTCACTCATCTTGACTGCAGAGTAAACTCTTATCCCTTTTAAATGGGAGCTGGGATTTTGCATCAACACAGGTCACGGACCCTCCCTATTGGCCAGGACAGTGATGTTCAAGCTCCTTCCACATTTTCATTTGCAGCTTCTCCACCCAGACTCTCACCCAGCAAATCTGGGTCCTTCGTGAGTATCCTTTGAGATTCATCGAGATTAACTTTGTAGCCAAGTACTCATCCAGTTCGGTGAATATTTCATGTTTGTTGAAAAGGATGAACAGTCACTATTTAGTGGGTATCAGTATAAACAAATGCCTCTTAAAGCAAGTCCATTAGCTGCTATTAAAAATTCTATGGCCCCATTAAATCCTTGTTTTCTGAGACATGTTTAACAGCAACAACAAAAATGGCCCTTTCTAGGGATGGACTTAGCAATGGTTCCTTATACTTTTGTCAGGGTCTGCTTTGTGTATTTAGAAACCATGTTGTTAGTCTCATTTGGACACCCCATCCCTCAGAGTCTACTGTGTCCGGTGTTATACAGTTTGCCCAGCTTTGCAGATTGCCATGACCTTACCTCCGGTTCATGTCTCATTTTCATGTGATTTAGCAACAAGGCCAGCTCTGTGTGATAACAGTCTTGAGGAATGCAGCACCTCCTTTTGAATTGCTGAGGAAAAGGAATTGGCCTTTACTGAGTATTTTCATTCCTCTTTTGTTAGATTGTTTTAGTTTGCATGCCCACATGCATTCATGATGTGTATATGTGTGTGTGTGTGTGCGCGCGCGCGCGTGCTTGTTATGCATATGTGGGTAACTGTACATGCTGCTGCCCATGCATGAGTATACAGAGGTAAGAGGTGGACTTCAGCTGTATTTCTCTGTCAATCTTGATCTTAGTTTTTGAGATAGGATGTCTCACTGAATCTTAATGGTTCAGCTAGGTTAGTGGGCCAGCAAGCCCCTGGGTCAGCTTGTCTCTGTCCTCTAAGCATTGGAGCCATAGATGTACACCCCAACACTCCCACAAGCTATGTGCTCCTCCCTTCTGGCATAGCCAGCCCTTTATCTCTCGAGCGAGCGCGGTCTCTTCAAGCCCTAATGAGCACTCCCAATGCTCCAGCCTCTGTAGCAATCCATTCTCGTTCGATCTCACTCACTTTTCACAAGGTCATCGACAGCATATTCCACTGAGTCACAGTTTCATAAATTTGAAAGGTAAGGCTTAGAGGGCAGAATAACCTAACCTCATATAATCAGTAAACAGTGGTGTCAGCTATTCAAACCACATATTGCTTCTTAAATCACACGGGAGTTTCGTTAAGTAAGAAAACTGGGCATTTTAGTTATCCACAATGTGTAACATCTCTGACAGGTGGGAGTGAGGGGGGATATAATACACACTACAATGTAAAAACGGGCAAGGCACCAGGATAAGCCATTTGCAACAAAACACATTCAGTAATGAGCACCGTAAGGGATGGTTAAGGCTGGTACCAATCAAATACCATGTTGACTAAAGTACAGTGCTGCTGCCAGTCTCTCCTATGCGTCCTGTCACACAGTAACCACAGTGTTTAATAAGCACAGAGAGAAGTGTGCTTATGAAACACGAGGTGTTGATGCTGGGTGTGAGACGGGTTGCACACTAAGGCCTCTTGGAGTGGAAGAAGAGAGCACGTTCTCAGGCTTCTCACATTTCTCCCTATTCAAGGCTTCAGTGAGCTTCTTATCAGCCACGAGAACCGTCACCGTGCACTCAGGGAAGTCTGCTTGCAGACCAGTGTGCGGGTGCTGGCGGAAGGTATAGCAAAGACCAGTTTTCTCATGGCATGGAAGAAAGAAGAAAATGCATCCCCTGGATCTATCACGCCTTGGTCCTCCAAAGGCTCTAAGTGAATTCAGCATTGAGAAGCACTAACAGATGTGTGCTTAAAAAACAGACTACACTGTTGCTGGGTGGGGGTGCATCGGCCCCTGAGTCCCCTCTCAGAGTAGAAGAGGGAGGCACATTTTTAGGCCACTGACATCCTCTCTTAGTCATATCAGAGGAACAAAAATGTAAATTTTGGCTAATTCCCAGCATCAGTTAGAGCAGCAGTTCTCAACCTGTGGTCATGACCCTTTGTGGTCAAGCGACCCTTTCAGAGTCGCCTAAGACCAGTGGAAAACACAGATATTTACCTTACAATTCACAACAAAAGAAAAATCACAGTTATGAAGGTAGCAACAAAATAATTTTATAGTTGGGGTCACCACAGCATGAGGGACCGCATTACAGGGTCGGAGCAACAGGAAGGTTGAGAACCACTAAGTTAGACAAGGAAAAAGAGCGTTCACTACTACCCACAGCTGCTCTTCACTACTACTCACAGCTGCTCTTCACTACTACCCACAGCTGCTCTTCACTACTACTCACAGCTGCTATTCATTACTACCCACAGCTGCTCTTCATTACTACTCACAGCTGCTCTTCACTACTACCCACAGCTGCTCTTCACTACTACCCACAGCTGCTCTTCACTACTACCCACAGCTGCTATTCACTGCTACTCACAGCTGCTCTTCACTACTACTCACAGCTGCTCTTCACTACTACTCACAGCTGCTCATCACTGCTACTCACAGCTGCTCTTCACTACTACTCACAGCTGCTCTTTACTACTACTCACAGCTGCTATTCACTACTACCCACAGCTGCTATTCACTGCTACTCACAGCTGCTCTTCACTGCTACTCACAGCTGCTCTTCACTGCTACCCACAGCTGCTCTTCACTGCTACGCACAGCTGCTCTTCACTACTACTCACAGCTGCTATTCATTACTACCCACAGCTGCTCTTCATTACTACTCACAGCTGCTCTTCACTACTACCCACAGCTGCTCTTCACTACTACTCACAGCTGCTCTTCACTACTACCCACAGCTGCTATTCACTGCTACTCACAGCTGCTCTTCACTACTACTCACAGCTGCTCTTCACTACTACTCACAGCTGCTCTTCACTGCTACTCACAGCTGCTATTCACTGCTACTCACAGCTGCTCTTCACTACTACCCACAGCTGCTCTTCACTACTACCCACAGCTGCTCTTCACTACTACTCACAGCTGCTATTCACTACTACTCACAGCTGCTCTTCACTGCTACCCACAGCTGCTCTTCACTGCTACCCACAGCTACTCTTCACTGCTACCCACAGCTGCTCTTCACTACTACCCACAGCTGCTCTTCACTACTACCCACAGCTGCTCTTCACTACTACCCACAGCTGCTCTTCACTACTACTCACAGCTGCTATTCACTACTACTCACAGCTGCTATTCACTGCTACTCACAGCTGCTCTTCACTGCTACTCACAGCTACTCTTCACTGCTACTCACAGCTGCTCTTCACTACTACTCACAGCTGCTCTTCACTACTACCCACAGCTGCTCTTCACTACTACTCACAGCTGCTCTTCACTGCTACTCACAGCTGCTATTCACTACTACTCACAGCTGCTCTTCACTACTACTCACAGCTGCTCTTCACTACTACCCACAGCTGCTCTTCACTACTACTCACAGCTGCTATTCACTACTACTCACAGCTGCTCTTCACTACTACTCACAGCTGCTATTCACTACTACTCACAGCTGCTCTTCACTACTACCCACAGCTGCTATTCACTACTACCCACAGCTGCTATTCACTGCTACTCACAGCTGCTCTTCACTGCTACTCACAGCTGCTCTTCACTGCTACCCACAGCTCCTCTTCACTGCTACCCACAGCTGCTCTTCACTGCTACTCACAGCTGCTCTTCACTGCTACTCACAGCTGCTCTTCACTGCTATTCACAGCTGGTAGTGATTTGGAAGAAGAAAAATATGGAATATCTCATTTTAAAAAGCTTTGAAATATATTTCTTGGGAAAATCCTATATATTTAGAGGAATTACAGGTTATAGAATTTTAACAGTATATTAAAAATGAAAATATATAATGTGTATGTACTTGAATATCAAATGCCTTTTTCTATTAGCTTTTTGTAAATGCCCTTCGATATAAATACCTAGGTATGTTTATGTGTGTGTATGTATAGTACTTGAAAGTATCAACAGCTATTTCTCTAGGAAAGGATTATGTAAGATTTTGCTTGTTTTAAATCTGCATAACATGATTTTCTATACTAATTATGTGTAAATCTCATATTCCCCAGTTCAGCATCTCATAAACAGTATCTGGCCAGACTGAGAATCAAGACGCTAAGTCTGTAAAATCACAGCTTGTATTGAAAGCAGAAGATGATTCTCGCCTTCTGCGCCATCTGAGAACAATTTCAATAGAAAAACGTGAACTGACAAAGGTGATGATCTTGTTTCACTGTACAAATGGTGTGTGTGCACATATAAACACACGCTTGCATGTGTGCATATACACACATATACCTGTATCTCTCCTCCTATACCTGACTTTGCCACTAAATCATGTGAATGGTTCTATCCACCAAAGCTTGATAAATAATATTTAAATCCTAAAATCACCCAGTACAGTCCTTGAAAGTAGAGATGAAGACATTTGTATTCCAACGCCAGGATATGTGAGAAATTCAACAAATCCAACCATTATTCATCTGCACATTGAGTGACTGAGTAAGAATTGTTTGGGTAGAAATTTCTGATAGACTCATAGCCCAGGAACAGAGGAAAGCTCTTAGAGGCAAGGAAGCAGGGTCAGTGAGGTGAAGCAAGTGCAGCTGCTTGCCTCTAGACGGACAATGCGACATAGTTCAGACTTCCTCTCCCACACCTTTCAGCGGAGGCGGAAGGGGGCTATGCTACGGATGGCTCAGTAATATTTCCCATGGAAATGTCCGGCGCTTATGAGTAAGAAACGCACCCTCTGTTCAAAGTGAACCATAAAGCCACCTCATTCTCCCCATTTCAGAAGGCCAGATCTGGAGGCTGTACCTGGCGACGCCAATGTGACCTCCCCAGAGAGAATGAGCTTCCCTTTCTTCCTCCTGTCCTCAACAAAACCCCTTCCCTCCTACTCTAGAGAAATAGCCGAGATACCTGGAATCAGCGCGTCTGTGGATCTTTGCGCATTTGTTTCTTCGGGGTGGAGGCCACTTGAGAGAAGTCTATTATTCGCACAGGACAGGACGGGGCCTCCGGTGTACTTCCTCTGGAGCCCTTTCCCTTCAAGTTTCCTTATTCCTTTAGCCACAGCCTATCAACAGCCTGTTTACAAATCCCAGCCTCCACCATAGGAAGCTCTTGAAGCTTTCAAAGCCCCATCAGGGCTAAGGTCTCTGTGCATTACATAAGACACCTCTCCCAGAGAACTCTTTTCCCTTTGGAAATAGACATAAATAAGGGAAACACATGTTCTGAGACGTGCCCTGAGCCAAGTCCTCAGGAATGGCTTTAAGATCACAACAGCTCACAGTACAAGATTAGCAAAACCGGTCCTTCTCGTTCCTAACTAAATAATTTCTGCTAAGCCAAGCCAGATGTTAACCCCCTGGTTCTACTTTTTGTTGCATCTTTTTGTTGCATTGGTGTATAGCTCTCAATCTTCTCCAAACACCAGGATCACCAATATAGCTATTATATTCTTTGTGCATTTCTAGTCTTCACTGAAGTCACCAGCACCTCACAAGCATGTACCACAAATACCCCAACTGAGAAAGCAGAGAGGGTTTTCTTCTTCCCAGTAACACCTTCGTAAAGTGACACACCCCATTACAAATCCTCGGGAAGTGATCTTTTTAAAGATTTATATATATATATATATATATATATATGTATGTATGTATATGTATATATATATATGTACACTGTAGCTATCTTCAGACACATCAGAAGAGGGAATCAGATCTCATTACAGATGGCTGTGAGCCACCATGTGGTTGCTGGGATTTGAACTCCGCACCTCTGGAAGAGCAGTCAGTGCTCTTAACCACTGAGCCATCTCTCCAGCCCGGGAAGTGATCTTTTTAATGTGTTGAACCCAGTCATGGACTTGGAGCTGAATAAACAGGGATCATTCCGTCTTTCCTCACCCAGTGAGAACAGTGAGTGCCTTACAGCTATTATCCCATTATGATCTGATTCTGGAGTGGGTTGAAAGAGATGGTGTGTATAGTATTCTGGATCGTGAGGGAAGTCCCCCTCCAGCAATGATTAGGCAAGGTTTCCATGACTCCAGCGTAGAGAAGGGGCACAGACTAAGTCTCAAGGCGCCCCATTTGGTGGGTTGTAAGCAAATTCCTCTGCCATAGAATCCACTCTCGAAAGCAAGTCGGTGGCGGAGCCAAACGTGCTAAATTCAGAAGGGTAGAGCTGCTTTGCTTGGAAGAGAAGAACAAACCCCCAGCTCTTTTCCTCAGGCTCCTGCATACCATGCCTCTTCCTCTGCTAAGAATTGCCTCAGCTGGAATGACTGCCAGAGTAAAGGAGTCTTCCTATATCATCAGCAAGAAAGGCTGTCACATGAACTAGACAGCGAAGCAGTGTCCTAGAACATTCATTAATGTCAGTCCCGATAAACGGTCTGATACGGGTGCATTATACAAGTGGAAATCCAACAGAACTGTGGCATCACTGTCAACGGCATGGCCACAAGAGAGCAGATACTGCTGCAGTTGTCCAGCTGAGGCAAAAGACCCAACATCAATGCATGTCCAGGCGACCTCTGCTCAACTAAACCTAACCCATCATTATCACTCCCTTACACAAGCTGTAGTCTTTAATACACCTCTGAGTGAAACATATGTTCAATTCAGACAGGAAGAATAAAGCAGAATGGTAGATTTGAAAAACACATTGGGTTTTTTTTGTTTTTTGTTTGTTTGTTTGTTTTGTTTTGCGCTGCTGAAGAGGACCAGCTGCTATTGGCTCTATAAAAAAGTCATTGCAAAGCATTTCCAAGTGCCAGAGGTTACAGTCTCAGCGGAAGTGATGACTTCCACACACCTTGCAAGCATATGGATGTTTCAATTATCAAAAGTTCCTCAGTTTTGCAGGTAAGGAAACTGCAGGGGCTTAGAAATGCTGGGCAATGCGCCTGAAAGCCAAGCCAACAAGTGACAGCATGGGGATTAGAATCCAAAGAGCAGAGCTACACTGCCTTTGTCTAAATATGATGTACACACTAGAATTCTCAAGAGCCCCGCACAACGGGGCCTTCCATGTAGTGACTAACAAATCTGGTTTACATATCATAAATCAGACATGTCGTAATTAAGAGCATACAGGACAGTGACCTTTGTCAACATAACTGTCAGGACCTAGGTAAAATATTAAGGCATTGACAGAATATTAAGGCCTAGATAGCTTGCCATTATAAGGGAACTTTCTAACGTTAGTGTGTAGAGATTTCCTCACAAACCACACAAACACTGATCTCAGTCAGGCAGGGATGGGTTATTAATTATACTCTCCAGGACTGATTGATCAAGGGAACTGAACCTTGACCCCGAGTTAAGATCCTACAGGGTTAAGCCCCAAATCTACAAACGTCTGTACCAAGTTATTTCACCAATTTAGGGACAGGGGATTCCCTTAGGAATATGTCTTTGTTGCCCATTATCCAAAACATGATTGTGTCCATTGGTTAGGGTATTCCACTGTGGCAGGGGGTTTATCTAACCTTCATGTCTTAACTTGTCCTTTTCTAGTTCCTAACAATAACAGCAAGAAGTGTTATTTAACTTTTTGGCATAAAAATGTCTGATATCATCTAGTTGTAGAATATATAGCCTACAATGAAAAATGATCATTGCATCTAAGAAAGACAAATTCTCCCTGAGTTTTGGGGAAAGTACCTGTGTAAGTCACACTACACAACCCAAACAACCTAATATTAAACTGGAGGGGAAGAGAAAGAAAGGAACATTGGTTCAAGTGAGTAGATCAGCAAAGTTTTGGGAATGATGTAAGCTTTCACTTATGTAGCTGAAATTATAAAGCCTAAAAGTAATATTTAATTAGTAAAGTTGAGGTTTAATGCCTAGCAAAGGGATGTGTGCAGACAGGCGCTCTGATGTTTCACTTCAGAACAAATGGCTGAATTCACAGACATAAATGCTAAGGACACACAGACATTGTTCTTCCACACACTTGAACAGTTTTCTCGAACTCCACCATGTCGCTCCCATGACATTTCCTGGTTGGCACCGTGTTCCTTTTGATTTGAATCCCAGGATCTCTAACTCAAACCAAGGAAAGGAAGTACCCATCCATCTTGAGATGGAGAAGGAAACTAAGGCCCCCAAAGAGTGTAGAGCAGGAACAAAGCTCTGGGCTTCGCGCTGAGACACAGGGGTTAGAAGAGCAACATCTAGCAACTGCTTCTACCACAAGGTTTCATTCACATCTGTGATAAGGCAAAGCCATTCTCCGCTAAATCCTGAGAGCACTTGACATAAATGTATGTCTTTAAAGTCGCACAGGGGCGACTGGTAGTAAAGACACGCTGAGTATGCACAGCTAATATCAACAGTTGTAAACTCAGGCCAGGAAAAACAAACAAACAAACAAAAAACCTACTGTTTCTCAAAAGCATCTCAGTGCCCTGAGGACGCAATAGAGAACCAATACACACTCCGAGATAACTTCATTTTATAGGATCCTCTAAAAGGGACCCAGGCAAAAGAATACACATATCTCCAGTTTTTTTTTTTCCACACAGTAAGATGTTAGCTTAGATCCAGACTGGCCAAAGTGTTTAGCAAACTTCGGTCGTGTTTGAAAGGAAAACCAATCAAACAAACAAAGGTCTGCAAAACGATGAAGACGCCTCGCACACATGTTATATCATCTAACAGTGGCGTCCTTTCACCAAAGGCAAATCTGAGGTCTCTGAGTAGGCTCCATCCCTAAGACAACCGATAGCATTATCTGTCGGGTGCTCCCGTCTCTGTTCTCCCAGAAGGCTTTTATCTCAGTTTAGCAGCAACAACAACCACCACCATGATGCAGGATGCCTAGAACCTGGGCGCTCACTGTGAACTTGGCTGCTTTCACACAAGCCGCTAACAGAGCGACAGCACTGCAGTTCATTCTGGCCCACAGAGGTTCTGCCAAATGGCAAATCCAATCACAAGGGAACTGGCCAACCGAACTGTACAGCAGGTGAAATAGAACCTTAAAGGCAAAGAGGGAGCACCCTCCTTTCTAAGAGAAACAGTATGAAGGAAGAGGAGGAGGAGGGGGGGAGGAGGAAGAGGGGGGAGGGGGAGAAGGAGGAAGAGGAAAAAATGAAGGAAGAAAGGAAGGAAGGAAGGGAGGAAGGAAGGAAGGAAGGAAGGAAGGGGAAGGGGAGGTAGCCGTACTTTCAAAACCAACAAATTAAATACAAGCAGTGCTAAAGTTATCTGAACTGAGTGAAATGTAGGCTTTCAAAATTTTATCCTGTGCTTCCGTCATCCCCATGTAAAAGACGTGTAAGGTATGGCAGAAGAGCTGACATGGGCATGGAAGACATACCAAACCAACAATTTAATTTTCATTACTATTTCATTTCCCTAAATGGTTGGAGCTATAGTTACAGTAATAGTCACAGAAGACAAAATATTTACAACTACAGAGATCACATATTAACATGCCCTGGGTTCTGACATGGTAGTTGCCAGGAGAAACCTGCAGGGAATGACAAAGCATTTTTTTTAATTAACAAATGCACTTGGCTTGATTTTTGACTATGCAAAGCTAAGCATACATTTTAAACACATCCGTCAGTGAAACCGTATTCCAGTCAGTCTCAGCTTTTAAGAATAGAGAACCGGCTGCAGAGACTGGCCCCCACACCTTTATCCTTAAGAATGGAAACATGTCTGCTGTTTACAGAATATGAACAATATACATTACTTGAGACAAACCTGGCCACCAGATTTGCCTTTCTGTCTGCTTCCTGTCCTTCTGGGAGACTAATCAATCTAAAGCAAACACAGGAGAAAACGGAATAAAACCCCTGGTTTGGAAACAGTTCCTAGTAAACAACAAAGTAATCTATATGACAAAACCACATACCAATACCCCAAAGGACAACAATTGTACAGTATTACCCAGACTCCTTTTTAATTATTATTTTCCCATTGTTTCAAAATACATGCTTGCTCTTCGGAGAAAAGGGAAGACTTGGTTAGTAAGCGAATCAGGAAGTCTCTGATTTCCAAAGGTGCTATTGAAATTTCCACAAGAAGAGAAATATATAAGGGAGATGCCTGAAAGGAAGTGCCCCTTACTTGAATTCTCAGTTGGATTTCCCCGCCTCTGTAATAGGTTCTTTCCAGTTTCTGTTCTCAAATCTCCAGAGAAGCAAGCACATATAATAGGCGAACATACGCGGCACATCTACCACTGAAGAGGGAGATTCACTGACACCACGACAAAAAAAAAAAAAAAAAAAAAAAAAAAAAAAAAAAAAAAAAAAAGCACCAGCACCCGTAATCACAGCCAACCACCGTGACAGTGAGACCTGGGTGTCCTTTTAAAGCGCTTTGGAACCACTGCCTACAGCTCTCGTTCCCACACAGTTCCACTTCCACCAAAAACTTACTTTAAAGGCTCAGAAAGACGAAACAGGTTGCACCCAAGAGTCAAGAAGGAAAACAGAATGTGCGATTTGGAGACAGGGTATTACTGCAAAATGAGCAACGATGGACAGCTGCCCAAAAGTGTAGCGTTATTAGAAAATGCCAACCCAGACTCCAGACACCCGTATCAAGTCATGGAGAAAAGTAAGAAAATAATAGTGGCCACTGTTTTAAGAGTAAGAATAGTAATAACGATTGTCACCACAGCCTTCCGTACAGCTGCACGTGGAGCCACTCCTCCGGGCTCCACCACTTCAGCCTCTGGGTATCCTGCACTGCCCTCAGCAGAATCAGACCGCACTGGCCCAGGGTGGCGAAATCAGTGGGTGGATCGAGTGGGCGGGGTAGCTGGGCGGAGTGTTGAGCCCCGCCCCTTGTTCCTGGCACGCCCAACACTCGGGCGCCTGCGCTTCCCACCCCGCTCGCCGGGATGCGGGTGGGGGTGGGGGGGCAAATTGGGAGGGGGATCCTGGTTGGTGGTCCTCACTATGAGCGTAACTGGGCTTGGGGTGCTGCTAATGGAGCTGCGTCCTGCAGGAACATGGAGACCTAACTGAAGACCTCTCTAGACAGTCACTGGCAGCCAGGACTCAGGGACAAAGGAGATGGATGTGGGAAATCTGGTCTGTTGACTTGAAGGCAGGGTCCGTAGGAGCCTGACACTTGGGAGCCGGGGTGGAGTGGGGTGTGGGGGACCGTCTCCTTACCAACTAGAGAAGAAAACTTGTGGCGGGCGGGCACGCGCGGCCAGCCGGCAAATCAGGAGCGAGCGCTGGCCTGCAGTTACCTTTCGCGGGTAAACCGCTCTTCTGCACCGCACCAGGGTTCCCTGCCCGGCGTCCCGCGGAGCAGCACAGTGCCAGGCACTTTTGAGGTTGCCCTGAAAACAAAGACTCATTTTTTTTGGGGGGTGGGGAAGGAGGACATCTGGGGTTCTTATTTCCCTATTCTCTGGGATTCTCCGCCATCCTGGAACGTCTCATTGTATTAAAGCCTGTCTTATTTTTGAGTTGCGTAATTATGGACAAATTAAGTCAGCTGAGAGTTAAAACAAGCCATTGCCATACAAGAAAACAGTTTGTTTGTATAAGGTTAGATATTGTGGGATTTCAGAGGCCTTTTCTTTTCTTTTCTTTTTCCAAAATCGCTTCTGAATCTATACTGATATTTGGGAGATAGTGAATGAAATGTCGTGCCTATATTGGGGGAAGGGAGGTTCCCATTTAATAATTGAAAATGGCGTTGGCTGGTTGAATTTTGTTCCCACACGGGAAATGTTAGCAAGGTCTTGATTAATAATAGAATGTGTTTTATCTATATTAATTATTAATCTAATTTTTTTAAAGAAGCCATCCCTCCCCGAAGTAGCCCAGGCTGATGCTTCTGCCTCAGGCTTTCAAGTGTTGGGCTTACAAGTATATTCCCCAACTTCTAAAAAAGAGTGAAAAAAATCATTTAAAACTTATTTTTGAAGCATTTTTAAAATGACAGTTTCAATACAGGCTTAAGCATGAGGTTTAAGAAAGACAGAAAGTCTTCCACTCTTTTTTTCCCCCTTACAAAGCTAGCCTGCTTGAACTCAGTATAGTAGCTGCACAGAATGGTTTCTGTAAGGGTATTTTCTAAGTGATAACCACTTCTTTTCAGTAACAATTCATTCTCGGGAAGTTCAGCTCTCACTTAACTGACAGCTATGAGAAAGAGAATTTATCACTCATTCAAAACCCAGCAGCACCCACTGCTTCTTCGAAGACCCTTACCTCCAAAGCTCCCTAAACTACCTTTAGTAAAGAAGAAAGTTCGTATAGTACAAACAGGTATGTACAGATCTGTGTGTTAACCTTGGTGTGGTTTTGTCCATAGAAGTCCCTTGCTTTATATAATTTACAATCACAGTAAAGACCGTTACTAGTAGCCATAAGGAAGAATGTTTATCGTAAAGCGACAATGGCCAAGAATCAGTTCTCTAGGTGTGCTCACTGATTGATCCCCATTCGTGGACTTGTCAGATGTGAGTTTACTCACTGCTAAAACGTATTTGAAATCTCCAAATCAATCGTTCTTTCTATGCATGGGAATGTGTGTTTAGGTGAAAATACAAGTTGCCCAACACACATGTACCCAGTACCCACCTGGATGGTGCAGGATTAACTCTGCCTTCCTGTTTCAGACCCTGTAATATAAACATGTGTTCCTTTCCTGGGCTACTTAATTCCATGGTTTTGGAATTTCTGTGCCCCTCCCCCCTTCCTCTGCTTGGTTTATTCCCAACTGTAGCACTGAAGCTCATTCTAAGCAAAAGAGAGTTGGAATGTGATTGGTAGAGAACACCACATCAGATGAACTTCTTGACGTGTATAGGGCTCTTGGCTGTGAGGTCTATGTTAACAAATCAATAATATATTCTATATATTAAGAAAGTATATTTAATTATATCTACATATTCAAATAATATGTCCTTAAATGCAGAGCATATAACCACAACAATAAATGTGTTGATTGGTTGATGAAAATGTTGAGAACAGAGTCTTAAAGGAGGCTGACCTTCTATTTTTCCCTTGGAATTTAGTGTAGGGTAATTGAGCACTGGCTAAGTCTTCACAAATAATGAAGACTGACTGTATTTATTAAGCGCAGTGTAGGAACTTGTGATGAAATAATTAACAAACCAGACCTTGCTCATCATCTTCTGTCAGGAGGGATAGGGGTCGGAGAGATGGTTCAGTGGTTAAGCACTGGCTGCTCTTCCTAGAGGACCAGGGTTCGATGCCCAGCAACAACTTGGTGCCTCACAGTTCCAGGGTATCCAGTGCTCTCTTCTGGTCTCTGCAGGCACTAGGCATGCATGTTATGGAGGCAAAAACACATGCACATTTCAAAATAAAACGTTAAAGATGAGTCACGTTTAAATGTGACTTTATTTAATCCTGTCACACCTGTTTAATCCTATTCTTCGTATGTCTCCATTACCTACTGCTCTTATAAGAGCAATGATATTTCTTTGTCTTTCCCTTCTGAATTTCCTCTACCACTTGGCTTTACCAATTGTATTATTTTGATGCCAATGTTTACATTGTAAACTTTATTTATAATGTCAAAGTTATACTTTCATCTATGCCTATCAAAGGTGTGAAAAAGGCAGGAAATCCATTACCTCCAAATCCCACACAACCGTGGTCGTGCCATTTCTATGTCATCCTTTCTGTGTTTCTGTAATGTCCTGTGTTTCTATATTGACAAGCTGATCTGTAAACAGCACCCATGGCCATGCAGATTGATGGTTCCTTATCGGGTTCTGTGTTGGACTTTTCCAATGTCTTTTGGTTTAACGCCATAGTCCAGTGCAGAATTTCTCAACCTTGGCACTACAAAGGTTGTTTGCTTTTGGCATCTTGGAGAGTCTATGACCTTGACTGACATTGATCCAGAGTACTTTGTTCATAGTGGATGTCTGAGATATTTGCTCAATGAATGAACAAATGTAGTGGTTCAAGCCTAATTTATAAGATTACGTTAAAACACCGAACCACAATGTTCATACAGCCAAAAGTTAGAACATACCCTTCATCCTATAGAATTTAATGACTTTGTTTCTGCTTTACATCACCTTTTAGTTGGCTAGTAATAATGAGCTTCACACAAAATGAAGACCCAAAGCGACAGGAGAAAGCAGCACTGGACACATTAGGTGTCCATGCAGCCATACAGACAGGTGTGGTTAGCAGCTATGAGAAGTTGTTAGGGTAGGAGCGAGGCTTGAACCAAACCTTGTCTTGAAGTGGAATAGAAGAGGGGATCATGTGCTTTCTGAGAGCAGAGGACAGTACTGGAAAAGAAGGAATAGAATACCTTAAAACAACAACAACTAAGGTCATGGTGAAATGACACGGTTAAGGATGCTGGGACACCTTGCTTAGGTGGTAGGGGGACACCAGCTTCCCCATCAGTAGACACTCCTAGGAGTCCATACATGGGTCTCTGCAAGTCCCCTCAATTGGTTTGAAATATGCCCCTCTCCAGCCACCAAAAGGAGAAGGGAGAGTCCGAGAACAGGGCTAACGGATGGCAATGGCGCTATCTACTGTTCCTCTCTCAGAGCCTAGTTCTGTTCTCTTGTATAGAGAAGGAGGAGTTGAGACACTGGGTAAAGCATTTGTGTATCTTCCCACTGAAGTTCTGCCATAATGAATCAATTCCCTCCTCACTGGGAATTTACTGTAGTTACGAACAGAAAGATGACGCTTGACACTCTGTCCCATAGGTAAGGAGAGGTGCATCTGATGCAGTAAGGTACCCAAGAATTCATGCTCCGGGGATTCTGGACCTAAGTGAGGAGAGAGTTCTTAGCAGAGAAATAAAGACACAGTATCTTCTAGTCAATATCAGTGTGTCCCCAAGTCTGAAAGCCTGCTTTTATATTTTCATTTGGCGTTAAAAAGAAATGTTGCTCTTTACTTTAAAAAAATGGGATGGGGAAAGCTAATGATGAAAGAGTCATCTCATCAAAAGTCACTGTCACCATCTACACGATCGGAGTTTCCGGGACGACTGTTCCAATCTCTTCTTTATGTCTTGGACCTTTCCCCACCGCTTTTGTTTTTCCAAGAGTTGCTCCATCCTTTCCAAGTCGGTGAGCTTCTCAATTGTTTGCTCAGAGTGTATTCCTATCAGCTTGACAGAAGTCCCCACAGCTAAACAGGTCTGTTCTTAGAAGCTGAGTGAGCAATGAAAAACAAAAATCAGCCTTTAGCAGCTTTGTTTGGAGAGGTTGATAAATAGAGGCTAACTTCGCTCCTTTCCCCCTTTATCCCGCCTAGGCTCCGCTAGAGAACCTCAGGAGGCCCGCAGAAAGTTCGACACCGAGGAAAGCGCTTTAGTGAAAATCGACCAAAGTGTTTCTCAACCACAAAAACCTGCCAGCGTTCAAAACGTCTGTCTTGATTATGAGCATGATGAACCCGAAAGAGTGGTTAACATTTTTCCGCATCCACACGGTGTTCGCCGCCTTCATTGGAAGGTCCCAAAGAGCGCCGCCGGTTCCATGTTCATTCCACGATGTCTGTCCGCATCTTCCAGAGTTTTTAGGAAAACACTAAGCCAAATAAAAAGAGCCAGAAAGTCCTTGAAAAGCAAACAAGATGACGATCTCACTAAAAAGCCATTTAGCAACACTTTAGTTATTTCCGAGGAGCTTTCCAAACCTTTACCCCCTTCTTACTCTAGGCTTATAGCCTCTAGGTTTAAGCACTCAGGTACAAAGTTTCGCCCTGCACCAAAGATTTCACACTATATTCAAGAGCTTCCTCTTCTCAAAGATGTGAAGGAAACAGTGCTTAGCCCCATATCCAGCGCTTCGTCTGCAATACCAGAACCAGAGTGGTCTGAACGCCCACTCCCTAAGACAACCATAGGTAAAGTGATACAGCTGAACACCGGTTCGCTCCCGCCTGCCCACTCTCTGCCAACGCCTGCTTTGCCAAGAAAACCTCCAAGGCAGATTATGATAGGTGAGTAAAACTGAAACGTGGTCTTCAGGAGTGGGGTCATTAAGAACAGAGGAGAAAGACAAGTACAAGGAGGTGGATAGTTTTTAAGGTAGGAAAAAAAAAGAGAGAACATTTAAATTAACATTTGGTACCTCAGCCTGGGAGTACCAGTAATCAACCTGTCCTTAGAGAGGTAGGGATGACAGCCTGGCTACTGTATCCAGATAGCATTGATGAAAGTTCATCAGAAATTCACAAAAAAAAAACAAAAAACAAAAAACTAGAAAGAAATCAGTGAGAAGGTGCCTGGCATTGCTCTACATAGGGCCTAAAGTCTTCAAGCGAGGATAAACAGCTATTTAGGGGGTGGCCTAGAGGATTTCTGAAGGAGACAGGAAGTGCTGACATGTGCACCCCAACCCGATGATGATGATGATGATGATGATGATGATGATGCTTATAATGAAATCACCCTCAAAGGTATCTAAAAGTTGTCCTCCCCCCCCCTTTTATCTAGAAAATGCTGTAATGACTAGAAAGACAGAAACCCAGAAACCAGTTGAGAGTAAGTACTGGGTTTATACTTTCTTGGAGAAATTGTAAGATCATTCTCCCCACCACCAGTATGTGTTATTTGGTTTGTGTAAGTGTTAGGGCACACGTGTGCCCTAACAAGTGTTAGGCCATTCACTGAGCAGTTATTCCTTACACATGGGCAATGGGCCAGATGTTGTATGGATGTTGAGAATGTTGAAACTGATGTGTTCTTAATCCAGTGAGGGGCAATAGATGCACACTTTTCAGTCTCTCCCCCCACATGCCAGGCCCCATTCTAAGTGCCTGGACCTCAGCCATCTGACAGAAACAAGTGAGAACCATCTTTAGGGAGAGTTGACCTTGTTCTGCTCCCAGAGGTGGTAGCAGACAGGGCTCACCCCTTCACTTAGGAGGTGGAGGCAGGGGGATTGAAAGTTCAAGTCCAGCCTGGGCTACATAGTGAGGTCCATGCCAGGCTGTGCTATATACACCATTGTCTGAAAATTTACCCAACTTTAGATCTCACATGTGTATCACCTACAATCTGATGGACATAGTATGTGGCGAATGACTTATTACCAAGCATAGGAAAGCAAAATGAATGAAAAGTAGCAGTAACATATTAGAGTTCGCTGACAGATTCTTAATTGAGAGTTCTGCTCCTGTCCCAGTTTTGAGTCACTTCTGTTGGACTATTGTTTTTACCAAAATCAATAGTTAAGTCTACCAAAATGTGCATAAAACAGTGCCTGAAGGCACTAGAAAGTAGACAATGTGGACATAACTTGGATGTCCCAAACCTAGAGAAGCTTCTGGGTCAGCAGGGTGGTGAGCAGGGAGCAAGCTGCCGTCTTTTGTCGTAACTCCCCATCTTGTGTCCTCGTGGCATCCTTCCCTCAATAACCAGAGTTCACTACATTGCACTGTACACCGTTCTAAACTTTGTGATTACATTTTACTGTAATAGATTTGTAGTAAGTCCAGTCAGTTTCAGAAATTGAAGAACCTGTGGTTCTTCTGGAGGCTTCATTTATCCTTCCTGAAGCAGTTATAGACAATGTATAAAATGTGTTTCTGAGGGAGCTGAGTATAAGGGCCCACACCTTTAATTCCAGTACTTGGGAGACCAAGACAAGCAGAAGTCTACAGGTTCAAAGCCAGCCCAGTATACATGGCCTCAAAAAAGATTTTTGTGGTGGTTTGCATATGCTTGGCCCAGGGGGTGGCACTATTATTAGGTGTTGTGGCCCTGTTGGAGTAGGTGTGTCACTGTGGGCATGGGCTTAAGACCCTCACCCTAGCTTCCTGGAAGTCAGTCTTCCACCAGCAGCCTTCCGATGAAGATGTAGAACTCTCAGCTCCTCCTGCACCATGCCTGCCTGGACGCTGCCATGCTCCTGCCTTGATGATAATGGACTGAACCTCTGAACCTGCAAGCCAGCCCCAAATATATGTTGTCCTTTATAAGACTTGCCTTGGTCATGGTGTCTGTTCACAGCAGTAAAACCCTAAGACAATGTCTCTACAAGTAATATAGCAAAAAATAGTTGCAGGTTTAAAATATATTTCATAGAATTTCAAAAATATTTTCTAATTGCAGTTTGGTATATCCTTGCACAGACCTTGTCTGATGCAAGCTAATATGCACAGGGACACGATAAAGCAAGCTTAAGTGTCGATGGTCTCTGCTTGGTTAATTGCTAGGTGGATTCTTGTTTTCTTTCCTTCTCCGTATGGAATCTATACATCGAGGGAAGAGGTCACTTGTATAGAGCATTGGAGCCGTAGATCAGGGGAATCTTAGGAAGGAAGTAAAGATGTTCCTGAGGAAGTGATGTCAGAGCTATGATTTTACAATGGCCATTATTTTGTCAACCAAAAAACGTTGCTTATTTAATTTATTGAGGAGGATTTGTAGTCTAAGTTTCTGGGTAGAATCTATCAGTGAGCATTCAGTTTTATTTTGTGAAGACAGTTTTGTAACAAGCAAGACACCCCATGTGGCACACAGGCCAATCCAGACTGGGAGGATGCAGGGTCCGGGGAGTTGATTCCAGGTGATCTGATTGCTAATCCCGTTGCTAATTCATCCTTGTGAGACCATCCAGGTCGCCTTGCCGTGGAAGTCATAATGCCCTGTGGTTTTATCTTTTGATATCTGTTTGTTTATTTATTTATTTAGTTACTCTGAGACCCACGAGAAGATTAGACCCAGATGCTCATGTTTTACGAGGGGACGGCTTTAAGGCTGTTGGAGCAACGCGCTCTGAAACAATCCTGGCACTAACCACCTTGGCCATAATAAACTGCCAAATATATGGAAGAAATGCACTTAATTTCAAGGTGGGTTAGACCTCCCTAACAGTAATGGCCCTTGGTGTTATCAGTTATTTTTTCCTTTAGTTTCCCCATGTAGGTTAGTCTTCATTCCATTGAAGGAGCCTTTCCTATTACCACAGACACGTCCCAGGAACACAGGCACATCATGTCGCCAAACTTAACTCACCCAAGTTTGTCTTCGGTTCACCAGTAAAGTTTAAACATTATTTCTTTTTTGATTTATTTATTTATTATATATAAGTAGTTGTTCAGACACACCAGAAGAGGGCATCAGGTCTCATTACAGATGGTTGTGAGCCACCATGTGGTTGCTGGGATTTGAACTCAGGACCTTTGGAAGAGCAGTCAGTGCTCTTAACCGCTGAGCCATCTCTCCAGCCCACCAGTAAAGTTTAAAAGATTGCTGAGTTCCAGAGAAATGACGCCGTTTTTTAAGTTTTCCATCATTTATTCTGATAAATAGGATTGAAATTGTTCGTGTTTCTAGTTCACCAGAAGCTTCAGACCTTGTGTCAAGTCTAGTGTGAGGGTGGTCTGCACCAGACCGCCCAACAGGTGAATCACGGTCGTATTGGTTATCATTTATTAAACACACACACTGTGTTCCAAGCCTGTGCTCCTCCTACAACCTACAGTCCTCAGGGTAGACAACCTAATATTCATTTACAGATGCAAACATGGAGGTTGCAGGAAAATAGCTTGCACAAGACCTCACGGTAAGTGAGCACAGCTGTACTCCGAACTATTTGCACGTTTGTTTGCTTGTTTGGGACAAGGTCCCCTGAGCTGGCAGTACAGCTGAGGATGACTTTCAGTCCTCGTGCCTCCAATTACTGAGCACTGGGATTATACCTATCTCCACCATGCTCCACTTCCACACATGGTGCTCGGAATGGAACCCAGGACTCCATGCATGCTGGGTAAGCACTCTGCCAAATAAGCTACTTCCCAGTTTTCAGAACTCTTTGGCCTCGAAAATCTACACATCCTGTTATGTTTTTGTTTTTTGTTTCTGTGGTTTTTTTTTAAATAGAGGGTAGCCCAGGCTAGCCCTCAAACTCTTTTTTAAAATTTATTTATTTTTTGTATGTGAGTACACTGTCACTATCTTCAGACATACCAAAAAGAGGGTATAGAATCTCCATTACCATGTTTTTGTTTTGAAAAGAAAGAAAAGGGAAGAGGGGGAGAGAATCCTAAAGGTGAAGTATGTACTCTTTCTCATGTTAGTAAATGAGTCAGTTTCATCACCTCAACAGTCACATCCCCACTCAGAAATAGCTCCAGTTAGAGGTAATGCATCCTGTAGATCAGGACGGGCATCTCATCCGTAACGTATCTGGGTTTCAGAATGCTTGTCAAGTTCTTTCCTAGTCTCAGCTGAAGAGTGTGTCTTGAACAAGCATGGTACTGTGTGTAAGAGGCAGGAGTGGTAAATAATAGAGTAACTTAGCAACAAATAAAGCATCCACACACACGCATCAGCCCCCAGCATAGAGCATCCACACACACGCATCAGCCCCCACCATAGAGCATCTGTATACACATCAGCCCCCACCATAGAGCATCTGCATACACATCAGCCCCCACCATAGAGCATCCACACACAAGCATCAGTACCCAGCATAGAGCATCCACACACACACATCAGCCCCCACCATAGAGCATCCACACACAAGCATCAGTCCCCAGCATAGAGCATCCACACACACACATCAGCCCCCAGCATAGAGCATCCACACACAAGCATCAGTCCCCAGCATAGAGCATCCACACACACACATCAGCCCCCAGCATAGAGCATCCACACACAAGCATCGGCCCCCAGCATAGAGCATCTGCATATATTAATGCATCAGCCCCCAGCATAGGGCATCTGCATAAACACATACATCAGTCCCCCTGGGAACTTGGCTTTCTGCCTGTTATGCAGTTTTTTTTTCTTTTTCCTCCAATGGGAATTAGTTTTGAGGACTTCAGAGATATCAACAAGTTAATATTTTAGTATTGTCACATGATCTTCTGGGATTTCAGTGTTTGGGACTGTGGCTTTTAGAATTATTATCATCACTGATAAAGGTCTTAGAGCTAATAAATAAGTTCAGGAAAATTAGTAAGATCAACATACAGAATCATAGACTGTGTTTTTGTGCATCAGGAAAAGAAATGAGGGAAGGAGTCCACTAAACAAATTACCCATAGAACAATGAAAGCATAGTACCATCTCTTAAAATAAAACTAAGGCAGCCTGCGGAGATGGCTTAGTGGATAAAGCAGCTGCCGTCAAGCCTAAGGACCTTTGCTGTCACATGTGTCCTGTGGAACATACACTTATACTCACATCACACATATCCATCACACATATATGCAAAGAATAATGCGAATTGAAACTACACAGAGTTTAAACATGTTATAACATAGATAATTTACTGTTAATAATTAACACCTTATTTTTCTGTTACTTTCCTACAGGGATTCTTTCTAGCGCAGTGTCCAGACTTAACATCTGTGGCTTTTCAATTGGTATACCTTAATTTATCATATAATGACCTCCACCAATTTCCGGGAGAAGTGAGTCTACTTTTTTATTGTCTATATTGTTAAATTTTACTATTGTAAATCAAAGTAGGTACCTTAAGATATCCTGAAGATATTGTAAAATAAATACATGTTGAGCTGCATTTAAACAGGCCTTACTTATTAGGAGTGAAGAACGTGTAACTAATTAGAAGTAAAGAAAGTGTAGCACTTTTTTTTTTTTGGAAGTTCAATGACTATAGCCCCAAATGCAGTGTTACACCAAGGTCTCAAATATTCTCTCATGGTTGTATAATGCATAAAATATAATTCATTCTTCTGACTTTTAGTAACCTTTAAAATTAACTTACCCATGTGCTAATCAGAAAATTTAAAAAAAAAGTCTGGGAGGACTGAGGTGTAAACACATTGAGTCTGTCTCAATTCAGGCTAATGTGTCTTCTGGCATAATTTTTTAGCTGTTGAAATTTGTGGTTTTGCTCTGAGGTCTAGATATGTTGAGTTTCACTTGGCTTGAAGTATTTCTTCTTTTTCTTTTTCTTTTTTTTTTTTTTTTTTTCGGGGCTGGGGACCGAACCCAGGACCTTGCGCTTCCTAGGCAAGCGCTCTACCACTGAGCCAAATCCCCAACCCCTATTTCTTGGTGTATCAATCTGGTCTGTCTTTGTTGGGGAGATGCTCTGTTCTTTAGTTGCTGTGGATCCTAGACAAGTGTGGTGGCTGTGGGTTCCCTGGTAAAGAGTGCTTCCTGAAGTCAGGGTGTGGAAAAAAGAATGAAGATGAACTAAGAAGTAAGGCCAAGAGGGGGTGTGGGTTAGGGCTAGGGGTTTGCATCAAGAGGCAGTATGGTGGTTTGCTTGGCCCAGGGAGTGACACTGTTTGGAGGTGTCGCCTTGCTGGAGTGTGTCACTCTAGGGGTGGGCTTTGAGACCTTCTTCTTAGCCACATGGGAGCCAGTCTTCTCCTGTCTGCCTTTGGATCATGAGGTAGAACTCTCATCTCCTGTAGCAATACCTGCCTGGATGCTGCCATGCTTCCTGCCATGATGATAATGGACTGAACCTCAGAACCAGTAAGCCAGCCCCAGTCAATGTTGTCCTTTATGGGAGTTGCTTTGGTCATGGTATCTCTTCACAGCAATAGAACCCTAAGGCATGCCAGAGTTCCTAGGGAATGGAGATTGGGGGGGAGGTCTTCTGCCAGCAGGCTACACAGGACTTAAAGGAAGACTGAAGAGATCTTAATGGAGGACAGGAAGGACAGTGAAAATCATCTTCCTGGATCTCAATCTACTTTGGCCACTGGGGATCCCTGGTAGAAAGAGTTTCTGGCAATTGGCAGTTGATGAAGGAATAAAGATGGGTTAGAAGGGAAGGCTGAAAGGGTTGGCAGGAAAGAGTTAAGTTGGGTCCATGCTATGGGTCCTCAGGCAATCAAAGCAACTAATTCTTAACCAATGAACCAAAGCAGAATCAAAAGGAAATTAGAGAATTTTGAAGATAAATGACAACAGAAACAGTGTGTCAACATTTATTTGGTGCATCTGAAACAGTGCTCAGGGGGAAATGTATAGCTATAAACGCTTGTGTTCGAAGGATGTATCTCGAGGTGGAAAACACACAGAGCCCTGCCTGCAGCAATGCATGAGTGAGTATGTGGCAGAAAGATGAGAAAGAAACAGAACAGTTTGTGCACTATGAAGAGAGGCAGAACTTGAGATGTGAGGGTGGTGAGGAACAACCTGATGTGAGTAGCCTGTAATACCGCCCCTGGCTATGGTGATGCCCTTGCCTACGCTGATGCCAAGGGCCATGTCTGGTCCATGGCCCTACAGCAGTATGGGTTTGTGTCAGTGTTTGTTGCTATGTTATAGCCATAGGCTATGTGGACATCCCTGGTGTGGGCTTCTGCCTGGGACCATGTTCATGTCCAAGGGTTACACAGAGTTGGCCCCATCTCATATCTGGGGTGGTGTGGGAGAGCTCGCTGCAGCATTTGGGAGAGTGGGCCTGGCACCTTGCCTGGGAAACATGGTAAGCTGACCCTGGTGGTATGAGCTTGGGAGAGCCGGTCCTGCCCCTTGGCAGTTGCCACAAAGTAGGAGAGCAGGTGGGCTGACCAACTCAGCTACAGCCCAGGCCCAGATCCGGAACTTTGAGTTAGCCTACCCACCCAAATATCTACCCTGTCTATGAACTGCTGAATCACATGAAGGGGCCAGTCCTGAGGAACCAAAGCTGAAGGGTCCCATGACACAGGGCAGCAACAGGATATCCAAGAGGAGTCTGGTGAGGATCCAGTATTGACGGTGGAGCAGAAGCCAGAGACCTTGAACCAAACCAACAATTCATTGCAATGAACATTTGCAGTAAAGCTCTTTGGGCAAAAGGGTATACTGTGAGACATGTCTCTGTTTACGTGGTGAAATTGGATTTTTGTTTTGCTTTGCTTTGTTTGGGAGGTTTGGAGGGCAGAAGTCAGTATTGTTGGAACAAGGAGCTGAGTGGGATTGGGGTGCTTTGTGTGAAATTCACGAAGAATCAATAAAAAGTTTAAAAGAAAAAGAAGTACCTCATATCAACAAAATAACCTTTAAATTTAAGGCATTAGAAACAAGTGAACTAAACCCAAGATAGAATAAGAAGGAAATAATAACACTTAGTACAGGAACTAGAGAACAGGAAGTCAACAGAGATAAAGGCAAAACTGCAAGCATTACTACTTTGAAAAGATTAACAAAATTGACAAGGACTACATAGACAGAGCAAACAAAAACAAAACAAAAGCCCATGTACACACAGAAGGTTTAAACTCCCAAAGTCAAGAATGAAAGGTTTCTACTCACCCTACAAAACTAACAAGAAAGAACTTAGATTTTAAAATAACTATACTAAACTATTTTATAGCTTAGATGAAATAAACATTTCTACAAACATGTAAAAGCAGACTGCAAATGGAAAATATGATTTGTGAGAGATTCACCAATAATTTTAGAATTTCCCATAAAGAAATGTTTCGGTCTAGATGATTTCATGGCTGAATTCTATCAAATATCCATGAATTAAACCAGCTCTTCACAAATGTTTCCCATTTCTAACCATTAAACCAACAGTGTCCTACTAGCAGAAGTCAGCCACGACAAGAAAAATAACCCAGAGCAAAGCACCCTCACAGCTAGTATACTTGATGAGGGAAGACTGGAAGTTTCCCCCCTCAGATCAGGAACATCACAGAGATGGACATCCTGGCTACTTCCGTTCAACTTTGCACCAGATCATCTAACCAAGGCAATTGGTAAAGCAGTAATATCTACCCAGATTCAAAACTCTCATGACTGCATGTGTAGACGTCCTCAGTGCATGCTTTCAACCCACAGCGCACAAAGGCAATTTCCTCCTCAAGCAAGTGAAGCATCACCAGATGAGACTTATCTCAGGAATACTTAAACAGCTCAACATAAAAAGGTCACTGTAAGATTAAAATACAAACGAGGAAAATCACAGCTATCTCAATAGAGATAGTAGATCATCCCTGGGAAATCCCAGCTCCTTTCATAACTCCTTCCAAAGGATTCCACTCAACATCTAGGAATAGACAGAACTTCAGACACAACCCTCACAGCTAGTATACTTGATGAGGGAAGACTCGAAGTTTGCCTCCTCAGATCAGGAACAAGAAGAAGATGAACATCCTGGCTACTTATGTTCAACCTTGCCCTGGACCATGTAACTAAGGCAATTGGTAAAGCTGTAATATCCAGATTCAAAATTTTTTTAAAAGATTGAATATATTTATGGATTGACAACCATTTATCCCTGTAAAGATATGTAAATGTTTTATCTCAACAAAAGACTGCATAGTTTTATTAAAATGTTGAAATTATCCAAATCATGTTTGTAGAAAAGGAGGAATGAAAAGCCATCTCCAGTTGCAGATGATAGACATATAATAAGAAACCCAATAAAATATGGTTATAGTGCATGAGTATTTCTTGAAATGTTGTAGTATATAGAGTTAATACCAAAAATAATCAACTGCATTTTAGTATACTGTCGATATATAATTTTATATACTTGTCTATATAAGAAATTGGTTTTCATTTAAAATCACAAGAAAAATAATGAAATATTTAGAAGTAGGTTTAACCAAAAACCATGCCTATACTGTGAAATTTCAATTAAAAATGTATATGAGACATGTGTAGATAAACAAACATCCCAGGTTCACTGGTTTAATGTTCTTCTGATGGTAGGACTTCCAAATTAATCTACAGATCAATTCAGTTTTACATTTTCATACAAAAACTGTTGGACATGAAATTATTATGAGATTGAAGTAATCTGAGTGTGGCACCTGATAGGCTACTGATGAACCTCAGTGAATTCTGCTCTGGAAATATTTCCTCTTCCCTCATCATAGCTTGATGGTCTTATGTGAAAATATGAGTTCATCAAAGTCTAGGACTTTTCAAAGATTGAAATATTCCATCCTTTCAGGAAAGCACTTAAAAACAAACAAAAACAAAACAACAAAACCCCTCAAAATAGTTTCAGGAAGTTCCTGAAATTGACTAGATCCACACACCACCACCCTGCCCCCAAGAATAAAAGACTACTGGGAGTCACCATCAAAGGAACAAAGCCTGAAAAGAAGATTCGGAGAAAGCCTAGCTGACTGGAAGAAGCAGAGGCTGGCTGAGCTGCCTGTAGGCTGTGCAGTTGACTTCAGATTCCCAGCTTTATGAGCTGTCACCCATGCTTTGGTGACTCAGTTGTTTTGAGTCATTTCTGCTCCTCACCCATATTCCTGTAAGTAACTCCAATAAAGCTCGTTAGACCTTCAGTGGCATCCAGACTTTGGTCTGTTGTGGGAGTATGTGTGTTGTTGTCTCCCCAGGTAACGCTTTGTCTCACAACAGTGTGTATGTATGTTTCTGTCTGTGTTTGTATATGTATGTGTACATGTTGGGGGGTATCCATAGAGGTCAAGAGAGGACATTGTATCCCATGGAGTTGTAGGCAGTTGTGAGCCACCCAACTTGTGTGCAAGGATCAGAACTTCAGTCCCCTTCAAGCATTAAGTTCTCTTAACCTCTGACCCATCTTTACAGCCCTGCAAGGACAATTCTTGAGTCAAGGACACATGAGAACAGTCATTTTACCATCTCAACATGTCATATTAATCCCATAATAATTTGAGGGCTTTGTTCTTTTAGCTCATTTTATTCTAATGAATTCATAACTTAAAGCATCACACAGCTAGATTAAGGAGCTTTTCAGAGCCCATGTCACAGCAAACTGTTTCCTCCACTGTTGGTTAGGAGCACCACTTTAAGGCCAAGAAGCCTCACTTAGGGCTTGGCATGCCCATTATTAATCACTTCTTTATTGGCTTCTCCACCACACATTCATGCACCCCAGAAAGAAAAACCAGGCCCTGTCAGCCAATATTCCTACCAAGACCACCACATGTAGTCTTAGATCTAATGCATCATTCTGCTCTCATCAGAGAAGTGTCTTCTTACAAAGTACATGGCAATTAACACAGACGCACAACTGATTCTCAGCTGCAGAGAATAAGACTGAAGTGCTCAGCCCTAAATGAGAGGCTGGCATCGTACCTCTCCCTCTAAGGCTCAGAGACCTACATAGAAGAGGGCGGTGGAAAGGTTCTAGGAGCTACATGTGGTGGATGACTTCGTAGAAAGAGTGTTTCCCAGCAAAACTAGGGCAGACGCACAGGTGGACTCAGAGAAATCATGTCAGTATGCATAAAACCTGGGCAAACCCAAGCCAAACAAGATCCCAGCATGGAGAAAAGAGGTGGGCACGAAGTCCACCCCTAACTGAGGTGATTGGAATTTGATAATTGCTGGGGGAGGGAAAGGCAGTTCTCATTAATGGTGTGACTCCTAGTAGGCCAACTATACCCCAGGGCAGGCTTCAAGTACAGGAGAGTAGTCTCGCACAAACGAGACTCAGTGGTCAGAGACAGAGACAGAGGGTAAGTGCATATAGTGGGTAGGAAGGTGGACATGGGGGCAGGAGTTGGAGGATTTGAAGGTGCATGAGCATGATCAAACTTCATTGTATGGAATTCTCAAAGAATTAATCAAGTCACCATTTAAAAGGAACAACTATGGCCATTGAAATGACAAAGGCTTAGCATCATAGTCTCCTTCATGACTCAGATGTCCTGGCTTCCTCCTTAACACCCAGTGTTAACCCTGCCTTGTTCTCTCTCTGAAAATATTGAGACAATATGAGCTAAGACGCTTCTCTATACTGATCTTACTGTATTGGTTTAAAGCATTTATAGGAGACACATGTGAGAGGTTGTGTTTCATTTCATTTCAGTTAATGTTTGCCTTTTCTGTTCCCCAGGTACTTTATCTTCAAAACCTACAAGTACTGAAACTGAGAAATAATCCTATCAGAGAAATTCCTTCTGAAATTCAGCAATTGAAGTACCTTAGGAAGTTCACCATTGCCTTTAATTTTATTACATCGCTTCCTGCTGGGTAAGGTTGATCATCTGAGGTAGTAGACACAGAATTAAGGTTGACACAGAACTAAATTATTTGTACATATTTTATTTAGTCATAAATTATTTAGTAAAGCCTCAATTTACCCTTTGAAAGTGGCTAGAAGAATTTTGATTACCTAAGCATTCTCCCTCTGCTATGATTAACAGACTCATTTCTTAATCTGGTATCAAAAAATATTCTCCCAGCTACACAGAACACAGTGTGGCTCTGATGAATCCCAATATAATGACCAGCAATTAGACCCCGGTGCCTACCCACTGATGGTGCTTCTGAGCATGGAAAGCACTTGAGTCTTTTGGTTTAAATATTAGGATGATGGCCTAAGGGTCTGTAGAAAGTAATTTGAGCATTCTGGCCCTCAGTGTTCTAACCTATAACCTAAGGAGATTGGCCTATACAAAGACTAGGAGAATGTGGTAGCTGTGTGTTGCCTGGAAGGAAATTCTGCTGGAATCCTGGTAGGTGTGACCACTGAAGTTTCCAGATAAAATGTGTCTCTGTGTATTAGGAGCTGACACTTAGGAATGGGGATGGGCTAGGGGAGTCTACAGGAGGGCAGAAAACAGGGTGATCCACCAGGATCTGAGGGTGAAGAGAGACCATAACAAGTGGTCTTCTACAGAGCTGTGGCTGAGACTGAGAGATTGGATTCAGAGGATTCAAGGGAGAGGTGAAGATCTGCAGCTAGCCTACCTACTTCCCTGACAAGACTAGCCTGTGAGTTCTCAGGGAATTCCTCCTGGAGTTGGTAGTTAGGATAGTGGGATAAGGGAGGGGAAGGAAGTGGGAAGGAGACGAGCTCTGTGGTCCACTGGTGGTAAAGAGGAACTTCCTGAGGTTAAAAAAAAAAAGTATGATCTTAAGTTTAAAAGATAGAGTAGATACTATAAACATTTTCTTTACAGGAGTGAAAAAGAAGTTGGGGGTTGACCACTGAATCAAAAAGGATTTGCTTACTGTGATGGTTTGTTAATGCTCAGCCCAGGGAGTGGCACAATTAGGAGGTGTGGCCTTGTTGGAGTAGGTGTATCACTGTGGGTGTGGGCTCTAATACCCTAGTCCTAGCTGCCTGGAAGCCAGTATTCCGCTAGCACCTTCAGATGAAGATGTAGGACTCCCAGCTCTGCCTAGAGACGCCACCACACTTCCACCTTGATGGACTGAACCTCTGAACGTGTAAGCCAGTCCCAGTTAAATGCTGTCCTTCTAAGACTTGACTTGGTCATGGTGTCTGTTCACAGCAGTAAAACCCTAACTAAGACACTTACAGTTTCCAAATCAATGTCAACAGTTTCTCAGAGAGAAGGAGTTTAGATTAACTGGGGTTCATTCACTTCTGATTTATTCATACACTGGATAGATAGAAATAAAGATGTAATTTCTGGGCTCCAGAATCTCATAGCTGTGCAATAGGACAGGGTCCAAGAAGTAAGCTGACACTCAGAAGTATCAGTTCTTCCAGTTGGAAGGATTTGCAGAAGAGTACTGTACACGAGATTACATTTGTTTTACAATTTCTAATACGAGAAGAAAATGACAAAAGAGTCACATTTGGGCAGATGCAGCCTGACATTTGGAGAAACGTAAGAACTATTAATTCAGATACTTTTAGCAAATAAATAGTTAATAGGGAATTATGGGATGGGGATGACAGGCAACTCAGGAAAGTAGTCAAAGGTGGGACCATGAAGATCTTCATCTGCATGCTGAAGTAGTGGGAGGTTAGTAAAACCCTGTGTTCACAGTGCTTTAGGCATGCAATAAATATTCCAAGTTTGTGTGGAAAGAGGCAGATTTTGAGGATAGTATATACACAATGGGGGTAGGGGGGGTGGTTCCAAGGATTATGATCAATATCATACTTAGCTGTTTAATAGCCTTCAAAGGTGGTTTCTATTTGTACCTCATAGGAGAAAAACTCACAGTGCTGTGGTTATGTGCCATAGAGCCATTATATCTTTTACTTCTTTTTTTTGGTCATTTATTGATGGGGAGAAAAATCAAAGGTATCCATTGGGAAAGTCAATACACTCGGGTTGAACAAAGACCTCAGAAGTCCATGTCCACATCAAACCTCAGAATGTGACCTTACTTACTTGCAATTATAATATGTAAATGAAGTTTGTCAAATTAAATGGGGCCATCCTGAAATCAGAGACAAATGCTGCTGCAAGTCAGGAGATGGCTGGGATTTCAAAGGACCCTGGGAAGCTAGGAGAGACATGAGAGATGTTGCATGAAGCCTCCAGAAGGACCCAGCCCCTCCAACAGCAGGATGCTGGAGTTGTGGTTCCTGAACTGTGGGGACAATGTGGTCCTGCTGTTTCCAACTACCCAGAGTTCAAGCAAAGAACTAATGTAGCAACCGAGAAAAACATTCAGATGATAAACGGTTCTTGGTTATGTTTTGTTAAGTGAGCATTTTCCACTCCAAATGATGTCAGCCCAGACTTCACAGACAGCAGCATCTTTTTCAAAGGTGTTCATGGAATGTATAATGAAAAGAAGTTGATGTAACTCTTGGTGTCGTGGGAAAATATTTAACTTGTAAATGTCTTAATTTCCAGGGACAATGAATAGTCACTTTCATAACTCACTGTTCTTTCTATTTAAGGTTATTTTGCCTGAATTATCTTGAGGAGCTTGATGTTTCCTACAATGAGATTGAAAATATTCCAAATGAAATCCAGAAACTCAGGTATTTGCAAAGTAATAGATACACAGTAAATGACCATTCCGTTAAGGACTTTTGGTAATGACAAAGACCTTAGTCTTTTCATTTGTTTCAGTCATGAAATAGAATTTGTGAATTGTAGGGTTTATTTTCAAATGTATTTGAACATCTAGTATGTAGTTCTGCAAGATATATTTCCAATGATACTTTTAAAAGTAAAATATAATAAACTTTTAACAGAATAACACATTATTTTGGTTCACTTTCTGGTGTGGATATATATGGTTCTTATACATTTCAGTGTCACTACACACACACACACACACACACACACACACACACACACACAGTCAAATTCTTTTACAAATTACCAAAAGCCTTGACTTTACCTGTGTCCTTATTGTTTTAGGACAAGGTCTCACTATGCCTCCCTAGCTGATCTGCAAGTCACTCTGTAGACCAGGCTAGCCTCCAACTCACAGAGCTCTGCCTGCCTGTGCATCCTAAGTGCTGGGATTAAAGGTGTGTGCCACCTTGCCTGGCTCTGTGTCTTTCTTCTGCTGTGAGTGTGCAATGGTAACTAGTAGGGAAGATGTTTTGTTAGGACCTTTAAGATTTTTTTATATAGACTTGTCACGGCACACACGAACACAAGCTTGACACATTCATTGCAGTCGTTTTGAGTTACACAAAATTTTGTTGACAGTGTTTGTTTTTCATTTTAAAATATATTACATGGGCTAGAGAGATAGCAAAGTGGTTAACAGCATTTGCTGTTCTTCCATAGGACCCAAGTTCAGTTTCCCAACACCCACATTGGGTGGCTCACAGATGCCTGAAATGCCAGTTCTAACATCTGATGTCCTTTTCTGGCCTCTAAGGGCACTTTACACACATGGTATACATACTTACACATACACACACACACACACACACAGTCACACATACACAGTCACACACACAGACACACATACAGACACACACAGACACACACACACACACATACACACATACACATAATATAAATGATGAAACTAAAATCTAGAACATTACATACTCTTAATCATTCAAATCTTTCAACAACTTTGTTTTTAATCATGTGTCTGTCTGTGCATCTATGTGAGATCTTGTGCATGTGAGTACAGGTGCCTAGGAAGGTCGGAGACGTTGAATTCCCTGGAGCTGAAGCTGCAGACAGTTGTAAGTCAGGTGACATGGGTGCAGGAAATGGAACTTGGTCCAAGTATGTGCTCTTAGCTCAGCAGCATCTCTCCAGCTTCGCAAATCTTATTTTATGCCCTTCACAGCAATCTGTGTTTCACTTAACTTCTCTAATAACTGTCTCTAAGGATTTCATGAGCATATTTCTATACATAATACTTCTTTTATTTCCAAAATCATCTGATTAAAGTAAATACAGAATAGAAACGGTGTACTACTATTTTAGACTAATTTTAAAAATCGAACTATGTAACCAAATCCCATTATTAGTTCTCACTGCCCAATTGGTTTTCTTGGAACATAGTCACATCTTCAGAAAAATACGAAGATGTCTTCCTCTGGTTTTCTAATGCTGCTACCACATTTTTTAAAGTTTCATGTGCTAATTCTTATATTTCACTAGGAGAATCCAGCCTATGCAAGGATATAGTTGGATATAGTTGGATATAGTTCGATGGATATAGTTCACTTCCCCATGTATTTACTTTACCCTGCACCTGTTCCTTTCTTGTCAGTGATGTGTTCAGGATACTGTTCCCCCATCCCACCCCCATCCCCACCTCCACCTCCCCTCACCCCTGCTTTATCCGTTTAGGTGCTTGACCTTGTTCACCTAATCTGTTTCTAGCTCCCTTTGCATTTCCAAATGTTCCCTTTCCTCTTGAAATGGTACAGCTCTTAAGTGGGCTTAGGAAGTCAGTGCTCCTTGGGCCGTGACTGTAGCTGTGTTGCAGCTGGTGTTGCATGCCAGGCATCAGGCTTCCTCAGCTTGTAGGAAGCAGCAGGGTTACAGCACATCTGGGATGAGGGCTGAGGGCTGAGGTGTCTCTCTAGTGCACTGTTGGTGACCAGAGTTTGCAGTTTCTCTTCTGAGATTCCTTACAGCTTTTCTCCTGAGGGGGTTTATCCCAGGTCTCCACCACCTCTTGCTATTCCTCTCCATCCACTACCCTCTATCTTGCTCTGGAGCTGACATTCTGCTGTCAGTATTTTGTATCTGCCCTTCCTTGTCACCCACTCAGCCCAGACTACTGGAAATAACCAAGAAGAGTTCATTGAAGAGAAGCCCTTTATCAGGCCTAATGGTCAAAACTCATGGAAGGAAACACAAGAGAGTCTCTTCCCAGTGGATTCTCTGAGCCTGAGCACCCTGCTTATACAGTCCCCCAAAAAGGGAAATTTGGAATAATCACAGCCATTTGTTTGGAACATTGACATCATTGCCCCTTAGCACCAGACATGGCAGTAGGCAACTTCCCTTTGCTGCACTGTTGGCAGAAATGTTTCCTCTCTTGCGTAGACTTCAGTGATACTTGAGAGAGCAAAATATCTAGTACAAACTATTTTAAATAGCCCTGGCTGAATCTGCACCTAAACCAGGGTCATCACCAAGATCATCCTATATCTCCTCTGAGTCTGTGGGATGCCCAGATGGCTGATGCTGGCATGGGGGTGATGGCCTATGTGTCTGACAGTCAGCCACTTTGGTCCAGGCGCTCAGGTCAACAGCTGCTAAGTAGCCAATCTTCCCCTTTCCCCACATTTTTACTTAAAACAGCAGATCTCAGCCTGCGGGTTGTCACCCACTTGGCAAACCTTTACCTCTAAAACTATTTACATTAAGATTCATACCAGTAGCAAAATTATAGTTATGAAGTAACAATGAAAGTAATTCCATGGTTGGGGGCCACCACAACATGAGGAACTGTATTAAAGGGTTCCAACATTAGGAAGGTCGAGAACTGCTGACCTAAAGAAACACAAAAATAAGAAGTGCTCACAATATACACTTAATACTGACATCATTAGCACTAATACTGACTTCAAGTGTCTTAACCATGCTTAAAACTGACCCATCCCCCTAAGGGGAGACTGAGCACCCTTTCATCTTACTCATTCTCCCCTCACAGGTCAGAAGGGTTAAGGGTTTTTTTTTTTTTTTCAAAGCTTCATTTATAATGGCATATATCCCATTTGTGAGAGCTCTCCCTCAAAAACCTACTAATTTCCTAGAGGCTCTACCTCCAGATATCTTGGGAGTAAAGCATTCAATGTTAGAACTATAGAGGCATTCTGAGTGCTGCCAGGAGCCCTCCTCCCATCCCAACTCCATTCTGTGGTGGAGATACATGGCGCAAGCCAGCTCTTTTATTAAGGTCTCTCCAGACATGTTGTTAGTCATGCTTCAGCCTGCTTATAGGAGCTCCTCTACTATCGCCATTCCCACATCTTGGTGCAGACCCAAGGTATGCCTAGTTCTGTCCTGCTGCCCCTCAGTCTTTTCTGCTAGCCCATCCCCATTCCTTTATGTCACACCTTGACCCACAAAATAGTCTCTAATAAAGATTAGTATAAGACAGCCACCACACGTTCAGAGAACAACAGAAAACAAACAACAGAATATCTACCCAACAAAACATTCACATCAAGAAACACTTCAAATATCATAACTCCAGATGCCTAGATCCCAGTGCAAAAACCACAAATGTGAATATCCAAGACTATGCACGTCCTTCAGAAGCCAGCAACCCTACTGCAATATTCCCTGAGAAAGGCAATTTAGATGAAGCACAATATATGGACTTCAAAATAGCAATTTTGACTATGCTCAAGGACCTTAAATAGCATATGAGTAAGAACCTTACTGAAGGGTTGGGGATTTAGCTCGTGGTAGAGCACTTGCCTAGCAAGCGCAAGGCCCTGGGTTCAGTCCCCAGCTCCGAAAAAAAAGAAAAGAAAAAAAAAAAAGAACCTTACTGAAGACTGTAAAAACACAATCATTTGAAAGACATAATGAAAACAATTTAAGATGTGAAAGTAGAATTTGACAAAGGATCACTAAATCACTAAAATAAAATTCAAATTGAAATAAAACTAGAAATGAAACAGCTAGATGGCAAACGAAAACCTTAGAGATAAGCCTCCCTAACAGATTATAAGACAAAAAAGTCTGGACCTAAAATATCGTGGAAATCTGGGAGACTATGAAAAGACCAAATCTACAAATAATTGGTCTAGAGGAAGAAGAAGGCCAGAAGAGCAGAAAATATTTTTAAACAATTATAGAAGAAAATTTCCCCAATCTAGAAATAGAAATACCTATCAAGCTACACAAGGGCAGATATAAATCCCCCATGACACATAATAATAAAGAGACACAAACTAATAGATATTAGAAACCAGGATCCATCTTTCTGCTGCATCGAAAATATGCACCTCACCTTGAAGAATCGGCATCACCTCAGGATAAAAGGTATTTCACAAGCAAGCAGGTAGCGCTATTTTAATACCTGACAAAATAGACATCAGACAAATTAATCAGAAGATGTACGGAAGGACACTACACAATCATTATAGGGAAAATCCACCAAAATTAATAAAGAAACAGTAATACACACTGAGGAAAAGACAGCATCTTCAAAAAAGTGATGCTTATTAAACTGGATGGCTGTATACAGAAATTTTTAAATAAATCCATATTTAGCATCATGCACAAAACTCAATTCCAAATGGATCAGAGTCTGCAACGCGGGAGCACATAACCTGTGTGGACAGTTTTATGTCAGCTTGAAACAAGCTAGCATTAGCTGAAGGAGGGAACCTCAACTGATAAAAAGCCTCCGTCAGATCTCGCTGTAAGGCATCTTCTTAACTATTCATTGGTGGAGGACACTGTAGGAGTGCCATCCCTGAGCTGGTTGTTCAAAAACTTTGCGAGAAGGCTGAGCAAGCCATGATAAACAAGGCAGTAACAGCATCCACAAAGGACTCTTCAGCTCCTGTCTCCAGATTCCTTCCCTGTTGACTTCCTGTCCTGACTTCCATCAGCGATGAGCAGTGCTGTGGAAGTGTAAGCCAAGTAAGCCCTTTCCTCCCAACTTGCTTTTTGGTCATGGTGTTTCATTGCACAACCCTAACTAGGACATAACCTGAACCTGGCAGAGGAGGAAGAGGAATTGAACTCACTGGTACTGGAAAGGAATTTCTGAACAACACACTGATAGCACAGGCACTAAGACCAAATATTAATACATTGGAACCTTATGAAACTGAGTAGCTTGCGTATGGGAAGGGACACGATTCTGGTGAAGAAGTCTATATAGAAAATGCCTACTGATTACGCATCTGATAGAGAGTCAATGTCAACTATATATGGAGTACTAAACACACACACACACACACACACACACACACACACCAAACCCCTGAGCATAAAGAAAACAAACCATTTATGAAATGTGGTACAGGGCTAAGCAGAAGACTTCTCAAAAAGATGAAACACAAATGGTTGAGAACTTCTTAAAGAATGACCAGTATCCTTAGCTGTCAGGGAAATGCAAATCAAAACTACTTCGAGATTCCACCCTACACCAATCAGGATGGCCAAGATCAATAAAACAAAAGACAGCATGTGCTGGGGAGTGGGGGAGGGGAACAGTTATTTACTGCTGGGGAGAGTGTGAACTGGTATGCCCATAGTGGAAGGCAGTGTGGTTGTTCCTCAGGAAGGTCTCAACACACAATGAAAAGCAGCACATTTACAACAACAGGATATTATTTGGCTGTTAAGACAAATAAAGTGATAAAATTTGCACGTAAATGGGTAAGAGTTAGGAAAAAAATTATCCTGAAAGAGGTAACCCAGAGCCAAAAAGACAAATATTGTTATGTTTTTTTTTCTCACATGTGGATGTTAGCTCTTAAGCGTCAATATATGTGCTAAAATCCAAATAACCACAGAGGTTAATTACCTAGTAAGGGACTAGTGTGGAGGAGAGGATCTCCCATGAAAAGGAAAATAGGATATAGTTTTCTGGAGGCTAAAAGGGAAACTGATCTAGTATTAAATAGGAGGGGGATGGCAGAAAAGGGTAATTGAGGGTATGGGGGAGGGACAACTAACACTAAAGGTCATTTGAAAATCCATATGGAAACTTATTACTGTAGAAGCTTCCTAAAATATATAGATATATAGAAGAAATCTAAATGGAATCTTAAGACAATGGAGGATACAATGCTTCCTAGACATCTTATTCCACCAACAAAAACATCCAGTGCCAGGTATGAGTTACATCTTGTTGAGTAACTAGATAAATCTTGATGCCTAACTAGAAGTGTTAACCCTACTGACCAGGATTCATAGTATAGAAAGTGCTCTATACACTACAAGAGGAGAAACCTAATCACAAAACCAGCTACAAACACTGTAACCTACAACAGAGAGCTGCCTTCAAGATATACTGGCATAATAGTGGCACAAGTGTTATGGGAGTAACCAACCACTTTCTGCTTGGATTTAAGGTCTATTCCATGAAATAAAACTCATACCTAATGCTGTTAAACTGATCAAGCTGAGACCAGATAGGTTATGAACCTACAGAAAACCAAATACTATTATTCTTCTAAAGCAACATAGCAATAAAACGACTCCTTGATGGCATTTTGATATAACACCTGTTGTCTCAGTTAGGGTTTTACTGCTGTGAAGAGTCGACACCATGACCAAGGCAAGTCTTATAAATGACAACATTTAATTGAGGCTGGCTTGCAGGTTCAGAGAGAGGTTCAGTTCATTATCCTCCAGGCAGGAACTTGGCAGCATCCAGGCAGGCATGGTGCAGGAGGAGCTGAGGGTTCTACATCTTCATCTGAAGGCTGCTAGTGGAAGACTGACTTCCTGGCAGCTGGGATGAGGGTCCTATAGCCTACACCCACATTGACACACTTACTCTAACGGGGCCACATCTAATAGTGACACTCCCTAAGCTGAGCATATACAAACCATCATGCCCGTAGACCAGTGCCTCACTCAGCCATCAACAGAGAAAACTCTTCTTGGGGTAGATGGGAACCAACAGAGAGGTCCAAAGTTACACAATGTGCAGAGAGTGGAAGACTTTGGAACACTCAATCCTATATGGGAAGTCTTCATGAAACCGTACTCCTCAGAGCTCAGGGATCTAGCCAGAAGAGGAGATTAAAAGATGGTAAGACCCAGAGATGCTGGATGACCTCCAGGGCATTGCATCTTCCAGACACAGCAGGATGGATGCCCATATGAACTCAAAAACTGGCTGCATGCACGAGACCTGAACAGGTTCAAGCCGGAGAGTGTCAGCACTGAGAGTGGGGATGTGGAAGTGGGGTTCATTGCTTACCAGTAATTATTTGAAGCTACATGCTGGCAAAGGAAAAGAAATCAGTGTTTTCCAATGGAATCTCATTGGGCGTAGTGACTATACCCCAGGGCAGGCTGTATGCCCGAGAGCCGTCACAAAGGGAACTCCATGGTTTTCTTTGGGGTTTGTTGTTGCTGTTTGGGAAGGATCCTGGGGTATGTGTGTGTGTATGTGTGTGTGTGTGGTGTGTGTGTGTGTGTGTGTGTGTGTGTGTATGAGAGTGTGTGTGTATGTGTGTGTGAATGTGAGTGTGTGTGTGTGTATGAGAGTGTGTGTGTGTATGAGAGTATGTGTGTGTATGTGTGTGTGTGTGTGAGTGTGTGTGTGTGTGTGTGTGTGTGTGTGTATGTACTTTCTGTTTGATTCAGCATTTTTGTCTTATTTGGGCTTTGTGTTTTTTGTTTTTGTGTTTGTAATTTTTTTTAAAAAAAGATAAAAAACAAAGGTAGGGGACCTGGGAGAAGTTAGGATAGGGGAACGAACATGATCAAAGCAAATTGCATGGTAAATTTTTTTCTCCATCTTTATTAACTTGGGTATTTCTTATTTACATTTAGATTGTTATTCCCTTTTCTGGTTTCTGGGCCAACATCCGCCTAACCCCTCCCCTTCCCCTTCTATATGGGTGTTCCCCTCCCCATCCTCCCCCCATTACCGCCCTCCCTCCAACAATCACGTTCACTGGGGGTTCAGTCTTGGCAGGACCCAGGGCTTCCCCTTCCACTGATGCTCTTACTAGGCTATTCATTGCTACCTATGAGGTCAGAGTCCAGGGTCAGTCCATGTATAGTCTTTAGGTAGTGGCTTAGTCCCTGGAAGCTCTGGTTGCTTGGCATTGTTGTTCATATGGGGTCTCGAGCCCCTTCAAGCTCTTTCAGTCCTTCCTTTGATTCCTTCAACGTGGGTCCCATTCTCAGTTCAGTGGTTTGCTGCTGGCATTCGCCTTTGTATTTGCTGTATTCTGGCTGTGTCTCTCAGGAGAGATCTACATCCAGTTTCTGTCAGCCTGCACTTCATTGCTTCGTTCATCTTATCTAGTTTCGTGGCTGTATATGTATGGGCCACATGTGGGGCAGGCTCTGAATGGGTGTTCCTTCTGCCTCTGTTCTACATTTTGCCTCCCTATTCCCTCCCAAGGGTATTCTTGTTCCTCTTTTAAAGAAGGAGTGAAGCATTCGCATTTTGATCATCCTTCTTGAGTTTCATGTGTTCTGTGCAACTAGGGTAATTCAAGCATTTGGGTTAATAGCCACTTATCAATGAGTGCATACCATGTGTGTTTTTCTGTGATTGGGTTACCTCATTCAGGATGATATTTTCCAGTTCCAACCATTTGCCTATGAATTTCATAAAGTCCTTGTTTTTGATAGCTGAGTAATATTCCATTGTGTAGATATACCACACTGTCTGTATCCATTCCTCTGTTGAAGGGCATCTGGGTTCTTTCCAGCTTCTGGCTATTATAAATAAGGCTGCTATGAACATAGTGGAGCACGTGTCTCTTTTATACGTTGGGGCATCTTTTGGGTATATGCCCAAGAGAGGTATAGCTGGGTCCTCAGGTAGTTCAATGACCAATTTTCTGAGGAACCTCCAGACTGATTTCCAGAATGGTTGTACCAGTCTGCAATCCCACCAATGGAGGAGTGTTCCTCTTTCTCCACATCCTCGCCAGCATTTGCTGTCACCTGAGTTTTTGATCTTAGCCATTCTCACTGGTGTGAGGTGAAATCTCAGGGTTGTTTTGATTTACATTTCCCTTATGACTAAAGATGTTGAACATTTCTTTAGGTGTTTCTCAGCCATTCGGCATTCCTCAGCTGTGAATTCTTTGTTTAGCTCTGAACCCCATTTTTTAATAGGGTTATTTGTTTCCCTGCGGTCTAACTTCTTGAGTTCTTTGTATATTTTGGATATAAGGCCTCTATCTGTTGTAGGATTGTTAAAGATCTTTTCCCAATCTGTTGGTTGCTGTTTTGTCCTAACCACAGTGTCCTTTGCCTTACAGAAGCTTTGCAGTTTTATGAGATCCCATTTGTCGATTCTTGGTCTTAGAGCATAAGCCATTGGTGTTTTGTTCAGGAAATTTTCTCCAGTGCCCATGTGTTCGAGATGCTTCCCCACTTTTTCTTCTATTAGTTTGAGTGTATCTGGTTTGATGTGGAGGTCCTTGATCCACTTGGACTTAAGCTTTGTACAGGGTGATAAGCATGGATCGATCTGCATTCTTCTACATGTTGACCTCCAGTTGAACCAGCACCATTTGCTGAAAATGCTATCTTTTTTCCATTGGATGGTTTTGGCTCCTTTGTCAAAAATCAAGTGACCATAGGTGTGTGGGTTCATTTCTGGGTCTTCAATTCTATTCCATTGGTCTATCTGTCTGTCTCTGTACCAATACCATGCAGTTTTTATCACTATTGCTCTGTAATACTGCTTGAGTTCAGGGATAGTGATTCCCCTGGAAGTCCTTTTATTGTTGAGGATAGTTTTAGCTATCCTGGGTTTTTTATTATTCCAGATGAATTTGCAAATTGTTCTGTCTAACTCTACGAAGAATTGGGTTGGAATTTTGATGGGGATTGCATTGAATCTGTAGATCGCTTTTGGTAAAATGGCCATTTTTCTATATTAATCCTGCTGATCCATGAGCATGGGAGATCTTTCCATCTTCTGAGATCTTCTTCAATTTCTTTCTTCAGAGGCTTGAAGTTCTTATCATACAGATCTTTCACTTGCTTGGTTAAAGTCACACCGAGGTATTTTATATCATTTGGGACTATTATGAAGGATGTCGTTTCCCTAATTTCTTTCTCGGCTTGTTTCTCTTTTGTGTAGAGGAAGGCTACTGATTTATTTGAGTTAATTTTATACCTAGCCACTTTGCTGAAGGTGTTTATCAGGTTTAGTAGTTCTCTGGTGGAACTTTTGGAATCACTTAAATATACTATCATATCATCTGCAAATAGTGATATTTTGACTTCTTCCTTTCCAATCTGTATCCCTTTGATCTCCTTTTGTTGTCTGATTGCTCTAGCTAGAACTTCAAGAACTATATTGAATAAGTAGGTAGAGAGTGAGCAGCCTTGTCTAGTCCCTAATTTTAGTGGGATTGCTTCAAGTTTCTCTCCATTTAGTTTAATATTAGCTACTGGTTTGCTGTATATAGCTTTTACTATGTTTAGGTATGGGCCTTGAATTCCTGTTCTTTCCAGGACTTTTATCATGAAGAGGTGTTGAATTTTGTCAAATGCTTTCTCAGCATCTAATGAAATGATCATGTGGTTTTGTTCTTTCAGTTTGTTTATATAATGGATCACGTTGATGGTTTTCCGTATATTAAACCATCCCTGCATCCCTGGGATGAAGCCTACTTGATCATGATGGATGATTGTTTTGATGTGCTCTTGGATTCGGTTTGCCAGAATTTTATGGAGTATCTTTGTGTCGATATTCATAAGGGAAATTGGCCTGAAGTTCTCTTTCTTTATTGGGTCTTTGTGTGGTTTAGGTATAAGAGTAATTGTGGCTTCATAGAAGGAATTTGATAGCGCTCCATCTGTTTCAATTTCATGGAATAGTTTGGATAGTATTGGTATGAGGTCTTCTATGAAGGTCTGATAGAATTCTGCACTAAACCCATCTGGACCTGAGCTCTTTTTGGTTGGGAGACTTTTAATGACTGCTTCTATTTCTTGAGGAGTTATGGGGTTGTTTAAATGGTTTATTTGTTCCTGATTTAACTTGAGTACCTGGTATCTGTATAGGAAATTGTGCATTTCCTGCAGATTTTCAAGTTTTGTTGAATATAAGCTTTTGTATTAGGATCTGATGATTTTTTGAATTTCCTCTGGCTCTGTTGTTATGTCTCCCTTTACATTTCTGATTTTGTTAATTTGGACACACTCTCTGTGTCCTCTCATTAGTCTGGCTAAGGGTTTATCTATCTTGTTGTTTTTCTCTATGAACCAGCTCTTGGTTCTGTTGATTCTTTCTATGGTCCTTTTTGTTTCTACTTGGTTGATTTCAGCTTTGATTTTGATTATTTCCTGCCTTCTACTCCTCCTGGGTGTGTTTGCTTCTTTTTATTCTAGAGCTTTTAGGTGTGCTGTCAAGCTGCTGATGTATGCTCTCCCCTGTTTCTTTGTGCAGGCACTCAGAGCTATGAGGTTTTCCTCTTAGCACAGCTTTCATTGTGTCCCATAAGTTTGGGTATACTGTACCTTCATTTTCATTAAATTCTAAGAAGTCTTTAATTTCTTTCCTTATTTCTTCCTTGACCAGGTTATCATTGAGTAGAGTATTATTCAACTTCCATGTATATGTGGGCATTCTTTTTTTACTGTTATTGAATACCAGCTTTAGCCCGTGGTGGTCTGATAGGAAGCATGGGATTATTTCTATCTTTCTGTGTCTGTTGAGGCCTGATTTATGACTGATTATATGGTCAATTTTGGAGAAAGTACTATGAGGTGGTGAGAAGAAGGCATATCCTTTTGTTTTAGGATAGAATGTTCTATAAATATCTGTTAAATCCATTTGGTTCATGACTACTCTTAGTCTGTCTATGTCTCTGTTTAATTTCTGTTTCCATGATCTGTCCATTGATGAGAGTGGGGTGTTGAAATCTCCTGCTATTATTGCGTGAGGTGCAATGTGTGCTTTGAGCTTTAGTAAGGTTTCTTTTATGTATGTAGGTGCCCTTATATTTGGAGCATAGATATTTAGGATTAAGAGTTCATCTTGGTGGATTTTTCCTTTGGTGAATATGAAGTGTTCTTCCTTATCTTTTTTGATGACTTTTGGTTGAAAATCGATTTTATTTGATATTAGAATGGCTATTCCAGCTTGCTTCTTCAGACCATTTGCTTGGAAAGTTGTTTTCCAGCCTTTTTCTCTGAGGTGTGTTTCCTGTAGGCAGCAAAATGTTGGGTCCTCATTGCGTATCCAGTTTGTTAATCTGTGTCTTTTTATTAGGGAATCGAGTCCATTGATGTTGAAAGATATTAAGGAATAGTGATTGTTGCTTACTGTTATATTCATATTTGGATGTGAGATTATGTTTGTGCTTGTCTTCTCTTTGTTTTGTTGCAAAATGATTAGTTTCTTGCTTTGTCTAGGGTGTAGCTTGCCTCCTTGTGTTGGGCTTTACCATTTATTATCCTTTGTAGGGCTGGATTTGTAGAAAGATATTGTGTAAATTTGGTTTCGTCATGGAATATCTTGGTTTCTCCATCTATGTTAATTGAGAGCTTTGCTGGATACAGTAACCTGAGATGGCATTTGTGTTCTCTTAGGGTCTGTATGACATCTGTCCAGGATCTTCTGGCTTTCATAGTCTCTGGTGAGAAGTCTGGTGTAATTCTGATAGGTCTGCCTTTATACATTACTTGACCTTTTTCCCTTACTGCTTTTAATATTCTTTGTTTTGTGCATTTGGTGTTTTGCCTATTATATGATGGGAGGAGTTTCTTTTCTGGTCCAATCTATGTGGTGTTCTGTAGGCTTCTTGTATGTTTATGGGCATCTCTTTCTTTAGGTTAGGGAAGTTTTCTTCTATGATTTTGTTGAAGATATTTACTGGTCCTTTGAGTTGGGAGTCTTCACTCTCTTCTATACCTATTATCCTTAGGTTTGATCTTCTCATTGTGTCCTGGATTTCCTGTATGTTTTGGACCAGTAACTTTTTCTGCTTTACATTATCTTTGACAGTTGAGTCAATGATTTCTATGGAATCTTCTGCTCCCGAGATTCTCTCTTCCATCTCTTGTATTCTGTTGGTGAAGCTTGTATCTACAGCTCCTTGTCTCTTCTTTTGGTTTTCTATTTCCAGGGTTGTTTCCATGTGTTCTTTCTTGATTGCTTCTATTTCCATTTTTAATTTCTTCACCTGTTTGTGTTTTCCTGTAATTCTTTCAGAGATTTTTGCATTTCCTCTCTATAGCCTTCTGCTTGTTTATTTATGTTTTCTTGCATTTCTCTAAGTGAGTTCTTCATGTCTTTCTTGAAGTCCTCCATCATCATGATCAAATGTGATTTTAAATCTAGATCTTGCCTTTCTGGTGTGTTTGGATATTCAGTGTTTGCTTTGGTGGGAGAATTAGGCTCCGATGATGCCATGTAGTCTTAGTTTATGTTGCTTGGGTTCCTGCGCTTGCCTCTTGCCATCACGTTTTCTCTGGTGTTACCTTGTTCTGCTATTTCTGACAGTGGTTAGACCGTCCTATAGGCCTGTGTGTCAGGAGTGCTGTAGACCTGTTTTTCCTGTTCTCTTTCAGCCAGTTATGGGGACAGAGTGTTCTGCTTTCGGGCGTGTAGTCTTTCCTGTCTACTGGTCTTCAGCTGTTCCTGTGGGTGTTTGTACTGAGTCTACCAGGCAGGTCACTTGGAGCAGAAAAGTTGGTCTTGCCTCTGGTCTCGGGCCTGGAGTTGCTTCTCAGATCGGGGTTTCAGCTCTGCGTGAGGGCAGCAAGCAGAAGGGCTTGCCCCACCTTTGCTCAGGACCCTGTGCCCAGGGGGCCCAGATGGTGCTAGGTGTTTTCCTCTGGAGTCAGAAATATGGGCAGAGACTAGTCTCCTCTGGCTTCCCAGGCGTGTCTGTCCCTCTGAAGGTCTAGCTCTCCCTCCCAAGGGATTTGGGTGCAGGGAGCTGTTTGACTGGGTCCCTTCAGATCCGGGTGGTGTTTGGACCGCAGAGATGAGTGCCCCTCTCTTCCTGTTCCCAGAAGCCCTATAAGGTTTTCTATTGGGCCAGGGATGTGGGCAGGGGTGGGCAGTATTGGTGGTCTCTCCTGCCCTGCAGTCTCAGGAGTGCCCACATGTCTGGGAGGTGAGCTCTCTCTCCCACAGGATTTGGGAGCAGGGAGCTGTGGGCTGGGATCAGTGAGGTTCCGGTCCCAGCTAGAAGTGGGAAGTGCCCAGTCCCAGAGGAATTTTGCCTTTGTGAGTCCACCAGGCAGGTCACTTGGAGCAGAAAAGTTGGTCTTACCTCTGTTCTCAGGCCTTGAGTTGCTTCTCAGATCCAGGTTTCAGCTCTCCATTAGGGACGCAACCAGAAGGGCTTGCCCCACCTTCGCTCAGGACCCTGTGCACAGGATGGCGCTAGGCATTTTCCTCCGCATGGTAAAATTTTTAATATAAAGGATGAAAGGAAGTTCAGAAATGTTCGGATCATAGCAGGACTATGCTACTGACCCCAAGGCGTGTGTCTCACGTAAAGGGAACATGACAGTGTCTAATTTTGTCCTTCAGGACAAAATACAAGTTTGGGACTTTCCTCATTTAGCTGACCACACGAGATACAGTCATGGAAGCTGTATTCAAAGAGCTACCCCATCTCTTTATTTGAAATAACCCTTCCCCTTTGATTATATATTACTTTCGTCAGCAAGAGCTAGAATTAGAGAAACCAGTTTGGGGCAAAGTTTATGTGAGCCCAGATTGTCAAGGGGAGTTCAGAAGTACCTGCTCCAGCATCTAGAGTCCACATGCCAGCCTATTCCTCTGGAAAGCATTTTGACAATGGTTCGATGTGAACAGGAACTTTTCCGTCTGCTCTCAGCACTCAATAGCAAAGAGAGAAAGGACTGCGGGAAAACACCCCTGAGGCAATGACAAAGACCAGTCACACCCTCTGTCTTTGAATAAAGGGACAAGGACTATTAGAAACAATTGACACAGTGACGAGTAAGGGACCAAGGTGCTGAGGGGACAACCTGTAACATAACAGTGTGTTTTGAGGTTATATATGTTATTGCTTTTATTAGGCGTTAATGAAGACTCATGTGTGGTGTCTGGGTTGTCTTTGAAAACAATTTTTCTGCATGTCACCACATTGTGTGTTTGTGTGCTGTGACACTTCTTAGTGTTCCTGAATTTATGGATGTTTCTTTTCCCAGAGTGGTGACAGTTTGTAAGGACCTCCAACTGCATGCATGGCTGCTCTGTTCACACAAACATACTTCTTTGCCTAATAAATTGGTTCCATTGTTTTATAAGGAAATTCTCTTGATTCTAAGAAAATATTAAAATAGAGGTGCCAGGTTTCAAGAACATCAGTACCAAAACTCGAGTGGATATTTTAAATTGCTTGATTATCTTGTAAAATATGATTTTCTTATGTACAGGTCACTTGAAAAACTGACTGTTGACGGGACTAACATAACAGCATTTCCACCTGGGATTTTGAAGCTTAACTTGGTCAAACTCGAATTTGAGAATACATTCACTATTCCTCCGTTTTGGTTAGAGAATTCCTGCAATAACCCTCCACGGCTTACTCATATTTGTTCTTTGTTCATTGTTAAAAACAATCTACATAAAATACTTGATTATGACCCAGTTGTAGTTCAAAAATATCTTATAAGGTGAGTGATTTCTAACGTGGTTTTTACAAAGCACATCTCTAAGTACTTTACTAACACATCAGACACATGTGCGCATACACACATACCTGAACACACACACACACACACACACACACACACACACACCTTTACACACACCCCTTTACACACAGTTCATTTACTCATTCTTGCTTTGCAATATACTAATGGAACCTAAGTCAGTCCTGTTTTATAACACTCTCCAGTTATTTCTGAAGTTCACTGAGAACAGTGTGTTGCTGAGATGGTGCACAGTTTCTATGCACCTGTTGGTTAAATCTCTTCTACAAATTACTAAGTGCATACAAACGATTCCCTTCAAAAACTGCTTAGCCCCATGGGATGTGTCTTACTCCATTTTGATACGAGAGCTATCAGGACTAGATCTGACTTCTCCTTTTCACATCTGGAATCAGCAAGCAATCAGCTTTGTTACCTGACCTCAACCTCAAGACCAGGGTTCTTAGGGTCCACGCAAACTTGCCCATTATGTCTAGGTGTTACATAACTATTTTGACTATTTAAGTCAAAATAAATCATCATTTCTGGTTTGTATGGATGGTACAAGTATTTATAGTATGTCTAAGTAAAATGTTTTACCAGGGTTATATAAAATATCAGTACTCAATAAAGACATTGCTATAGCATAATTTTGGTCTTGATGATCTCTCAGAGGACTGTAGCTAAAGTCTTTATGCATGGGCCATGTGAACATGCCCTTTAAGGGAACTGTGGGATCCTAGTTCCTTTTACTTGTTGGCCATAAATGAGTGGCTTTGTTCTGCCACTGACACCCACTGTGATATTCTGTGACATCAGTGATAGTATGTTTACACAGTGTTCACCAAGGCTTGGATTTAATCCCCAGGGCCTCAGAAGAAGATGAGGATCCTCAGCTTCACTTTTGCACAGCTTTACCTTAGAAAATGGGTCCCCTGCACACACAGCTAATCTGTTGTATTAGGACTTAGATTATGACTTAGTAGTAAGCGCCTTGTGTAGGTATAAGCTCGATAAGAAAAAAAGCCTTGAGTTTTGCATTATAGAAACTCAAATACCGACTTACTGTCCCTTCTGTTTCAGCACATCTGACTGTGATTGGTGCCATGGTCCCAAGTTTGGTGAAGGTTTCGGCATCATCCGATCCTGTAATATCTTTGGGCTATCACACGTCCCCATTAAGTTCCATGTCTGCTCTCTTTCCTGCTATTTGGAGATCAGAGAAAGCAGTTTTGTTTTAGAAGGTTTTCCTAGTAGGAGAATAGCTCTCAATATGGACTGGGTAAAGGAGAGAAAGGTCAGCAACGTCTCGTTCTATTTGTAAAACCCACACATAGTTATGTATGGGTAATTCACCTCTTAGAGCACAGGCTCTGTACGGGGGACCCATGGGTCTTCTCTGCTGAGTTCTCTCGGTGATCCTCCTCCTCCTGAGAGCCTGATTGTTAGAAGCTCTGACTCGAGGAGTAGGAAAGGCCTTTGGAGTTCAGTAGGGACCTTGAGAATTTCCTGGAGAACATGTTTACAGTAAAGGGGAGGGGAGGAAGGTTCAAAACATTTGCCAAAAGAACTGCGTCTTATACTCTGTCTGTTCTTGAACCCATGTTCAATGACAGGCTAGCAGCTTGAAGCCAATATGGGGAACTCTGCTGCACGAGGCCACAAAGTTATGTGTCCAGGTACAAAATGTTAGCTGTGCGCCCTCCTCACTGCCAACCAACTAGTCTTTCTCCTGAGAATAAAAAGATTAATTGCCAACTGACTTTTAGCTTTTTGAATTGTTTTCCCTGCTTCTTCAAAAACTAGTACAATCTTCATTGGTTACCTTGGCTTATACCCCCATGAAACTGAGACTAACTGCGCAGGCTTCAACAGTAGCCGAACCAGGAAGCAGAGCCCACATAATGACACTGTAAAGCAGTAGCCCCCTAAAGTGGAACTTGGGGCCTTAAGCATTTATTTTGAAAGCTTGAGAGATGACTTTGCAGTTAAGGGCACTTGTTGCTTTTGGAGAGAACCCAGATTCAGTTCCCAGTACCCACACAGAACCACCTATAACTCCAGTTCCAAGGATGGCACCAAGCATACATGTTCTCCACATACATACATGCATGTCCTCCACATAGATACATGTAGCAAAGCACTAATATGTATAAAACTAATTTGTAAACAACGTTTAAGAGTTTATTTTGTCCAAAAGAAGGTGTGGTGGTTTGAATAAGAATGGTCCCACAGACTTGTATGTTGGAATACTTGGTTCCCAGTTGGTGAACAGTTTCAGAAGGATTAGAAAGTGTGGCCTGGTTGAAGGACTAGGGACTGGCTTTGAGGTTTCAAATGCTATGTGCTGTGCTCTCAAATCCCTGCTTGCTGTTGGAGACGGCATCCTTGGCTGTTCCTGAAGCTGTGCTTTCCTTCCTGTTATGGACTCCAACCCTCTGGAGCTATAAACCTAATGAAACACTTCCTTAGGAGTTGTGGTTGGGGTTGGGGATTTAGCTCAAGATTTAGCGCAAGACCCTGGGTTCGGTCCCCAGCTCCGAAAAAAAAAAAAAAGAAAAGAAAAGAAAAGAAAAGGAAAGAAAAAAGGAGTTGTGGTCGCTTGTGTTGTTTTATCACAGCAATAGAAACGTATCTAAAACATCAGTCTGCCTCCTTCTCTTCACCCAGCCTCTGAGAACCACCCTGTCCCTTCATTCTTCGGCCACTGCACAGCCCAGCAGGGCTGTTTGTTGTCCAGTGGTTTCGACAAGCAAAAGACAAACACATATTTTGACATAACAATTTGAAATGGCACAGGATTATTTCATGTATGACACAGTTTGTGTGTATATGTGTGTGTGTGTGTGTGTGTGTGTGTGTGTGTGTGTGTGCACTTAACTCAGTCTAAAATAGTGATAATTTAGTGAGGTCAGCTGATTTACATTTGCTTGTTATCATTGTTTATAATTGAAGGTTGTCATAAAGAATAAACCGTCAGATCTATGTGTCTCATTTTAAGAATGTTTAAAGATAATAAAGCAAAATAATTTGTAAAAGGTTTATTTTTCATTGTGTGTGTATGTTTTGGGGGGAATCTTTGCACATGGGTGTTCACAGAGATTAGAGGCTTTGGGTCTCCTTGGAACTGGAGTTCCAGGCAGTTGTGAGCTGTCCAGCATGGGGGATGAGAAGCAGTGCAGAGAGTAGTACCCTGCAAGAGCAGTTCGTGTTTTTAACAGCTGAAGCCACCTTTCCAGTCCTTCAGAAGAATTTTTCTGATTATGGAATTCAATAAACAGAGATAGTTTTGATATTCTTCTTTAAGTAGGAATAGGCAAAGTGTGTGGAGTAGTGTACACTAATGTCTAGGAAAGCAAGCTCTAGTAAGAGAAATAACTACCATACTACCTATATAATCCCAAAATGGATATTGACAACACGGTAACGAATTGATTCATTCATATGCTTATAGTCAAAATATAAGGTAAACTAATGTAAGATGAAGTCTTACTGGTGTGTTAGCAATTCACGATCATGTTTACACATAAAAACTGGCATTGGGGTTGGGGATTTAGCTCAGTGGTAGAGCGCTTGCCTAGGAAGCGCAAGGCTCTGGGTTCAGTCCCCAGCTCCGAAAAAAAGAACCAAAAAAAAAAAATTGGCATTGTGTCATTAAGCCAAAGATAACCAACGTGCATATGTGCTTGTACACACTTAAATACTGTGTTGACGGACTTAGAAATAGAGCTATCTGCTTCACAACAAAAATGACATTCCAACTTTAGACCTAAAGTCCTACAACTTTAGAAATAAAAGAACTAGGTAGGGACTTTTAAAACTTAGTTCAATGACACTATTTGCCAGTCATGCATGAGGTCCTGTTTTCAATCCCCAGTACAAGGAAAAAAAATGTACAGGTAAAACTAATCATCCTACATATAAAGTTACAGGGTGAGGAACACGCTAGGAATATAACCATTCTAGCCTAGAATCTTGATTGAAAACGACAGAACCACACTTTGGCCCAACAAAGAGAAATATCTTGCTTTGTGCAATTGTCCGCAGGCAAGATGGTTCATTAAGGTGCTATCTACGTTCCTGTCTGCTGTCATCTGTCTCTTAGCAGCACCTTTAAATTTGTCTTCTATCCAGCATTCTAGTTCCCTTCCTGTTTCTGTGAAAACAACCAAAACAAAACAAAAACAAACTCCTGTGGGCTGTGACGTGCTTAGCAGTTAGGATAGCCACATGAGATGCATCTTTCTTCCTTCCTTCCTTCCTTTCTTTCTCTCTCTCTCTCTCTCTCTCTCTCTCTCTCTCTCTTTCCTTCTTTCTTTCTTTCTTTCTTTCTTTCTCTCTCTCTTTCTTTCTTTCTTTCTTTCTTTCTTTCTTTTTCTCTCTCTTTCTTTCTTTCCTAACAACATGTAAGTATTTCATCGTCCTCAAAGAGCCCACATTGTCCTTGTGATCAGGATCTTGTTTCTGGAGCCAGGAAACTGAGGTCTCTCTCGTCAGGCTGCTGCACGGTTCCCTCGTCAGACACACGGATGCCATCCAAAACCTTCCTGATAGCCTTGTTCCTAACTGTTGTGGCTGAATCAGAGCCGCTGAAATGGAAGAAAGCTCAATATCATTTCCTTCAAGGATTAATTCATCCTGCGGGGCTTGAGAGACAGAACAAGCAACGCCTGTCCTCATCTGAACTCTGTGGATTGGATGTATTTTTCACCCAAGGAATTTCGGATTTCATCCAGAGACCCATTCTCCTGAATAACGACCTTGACAGGGAAGTGAGCATCCACAGACCTCATCTTGTAATGGAAGCCCAGTGTCACACCCTTGATCATGTTCTGAACACGACTGCAGATGGTTCTGACAGTGGCCACTCCTTTCCGTTACTCACCACCACCACCACCACCACCACCACCACCACCACCATTTGTCATCACAGAGCCTTTCCTTTTCCTTTCCACAAAGACTCAGCTCTACATAGATGTGATTGAAGTCCCTCCGCAGAGTTCCCCTGGGGCCCTTCACAGTGACCGTGCGCCCCTTCAGAACGATGTCGACATTTTCTGACTGCTGAGAATGGTCTACGTTCTCTCAGTAGATTGGGCGAAGAGCGAGATTTGTCTGTCAAATATGCTTGCTTTATTCACACACACATATTCCTTAATCTACCATGCTAATATAAAGGCTAAGTATACGTCTCTCTAAGTGGGAACAGTTGGCTGAGGCAGGGTTTTCTCTGATTCAGGAGCTTTGCAGGTTAAACCCACACCAGGAGGATGGCTCTGGTGGAGGTCATTGAGCACATTTGTGGGTGGTTATCACTGACAGGTGGACACATGATTTCAGCAATGGTGCCATAGGTTCAAAGGTCTCCAGAGCCAGGGGCATATACAGAGGTCAGTCTCAAAGTACTCTTGCCAATGGGTATTAATATCATTGATCGGAGAACAGCATTGCAATCCTAGGGGTTACCTCCAAAGCTGCAATTTTTTCACTATTGGGGTTCACAGCTTAGGGCTCAAATCAATGCCACCTTGAGATTAGTTCATTAGCTATCAAGGCCTGTCTCGGGCTTGGCTGTATCTGAGCTGCCTTATGGCAGCTTTCATGCATTGCATTATTCCAAATCACATCAAATGGTTCCAAGTTACACAGAATGGTCTCACTTATGTCCCCAACACTGGCCTAAAATGAAGTGGGGAGGAAGAGTGTTATTTGGTTTAAACTTTCAAGTCATAGTGTCTCACTGAGGGAAATCCGGTCAAGACATCTAAGTAGGAACCAGTAGGCAGGTCTTCTGGCTATTCCTTACAGCGAGCATTACCTCCAACCAGGGAGCTCACTCAGAGCCAAGAAACGACAGCAGAAACCACCAATGAGTGTTGTGAAGGCTCGCTCACTAAGGCTCCTCCTTTCTAATATCACCCAGGACTACTTGCTACCTTAGGTGGGAATGGTGCCCCGGTGAATCCCACATCAATTAACAAGACAATCCCCTAAATACAGAGCCACAGGTCAATCTGAGCTATACAATTCCTCAGTTGAGGCTTTCTTCCCTGATGACTGTAGGCTATATCAAGGTGACAAGGATAACTTGACAAATTCAGAAAGCAAAAGTGGCCAGTGAGAATTCTAACTTCATATACTAGAACCTCAGAAACTTCAGAGAGAGATAGCATTCTTTACTCCAACTGTTACTTCAAAACATGCTGGGGGTGATCTCCATTGATTCAACTTGAATAAACTGTCCACACGTGTTTGGTTTTGATTATTACTGCTGTGATGAAACACCATGACCAAAATCAACTTGGGGAGGAAAGGGTTTATTTCACTCAGTTCCATATAACAGTTCATTATCAAAAGTAGTGAGGGCAAGAACTCATGCAGAACTAAACCCTAAAGGCAGGAACGGACGCAGTGGCCATTGGAGGGGTGCTGCTTTCTGGCTTGCTCCCTGTGGCTTGCTCAGCCTGTTTTCTTGTCAAACCTGGGACCACCAGCCCAGGAATGGCAACAGCTACAGTGGGCTTGGCTCTCCCCAGGAATCACTTATTAAGAAAATGCCCTACAGTCTTGTAAGTACTCTTGTAGTGATTAACTCTGAGTATGCATTTGTACATGTGCACGGATACTTCTCTTTTTTTAAGATTTATTTATTAAATCTTTTTTAAAAGATTTTTAAAAGAAACTACGGAAGTAGTTTCTTCATTGAAGTTCCCTCCTCTCGGATGACTTTAGCTTGTCAGGAAAATTATAGCAATAAAACCAGCCAGTACAACATACAAATAATTATCACTTTTCTGGACAGAGTGCTATGATTGGCTACGTTGAGCAATAAGCCCATTTCCAGAACTGAGAGAAGCAGAAGAAACCTCTCTCAAAACAGGAAGTAGATTCTTCACAAGAGAACTGTTCCCAGAATTCAAAACTGGAAGAGGGAAAATGGTCTGAGGGCAGATAAAATCTAGAACTGTGGAAGGACTCTGAGCTTACTAATAGCCAACAAGTTACTACACACGGCAATCAGACAGACGGAGGAACTAAACACGTTCATAGCTACTGCAAGCAAAGTCACATTTTTATCATACGTCTAAGAGTTTTCCACTTGAAGTATCTGTGCAGGGCTGGAGAGATGGCTCAGTCGTTAAGAGCACCGACTGCTCTTCCAGAGGTCCTGAGTTCAAATCCCAGCAACCACATGGTGGCTCACAATCATCTGTAATAGGATCTGATGCCCTCTTCTGGTGTGTCTGAAGACAGCTACAGTGGACTCATATACAAAATAAAATAAATAAATCTTTTTAAAAAAAAAGAAGTATCCGTGCACATGTACAAATGCATACTCAGAGTTAATCACTACAAGAGTACTTACAACTCTGAAGAGGAAAAATGTTACGTTTTTATCGATGGTATAGTTGGTGAAGTGTGTTAAATCCATACAAAGCAATACTGGTCGGCAATGTAAAAATGGGACTTTTTTTTTTCCTTGCTAAGGAAAGATGTCTATTAGGTGTGTCTGGAGGAAGTTTTCAGGTTTGGTTAACTGAGGATGAGCACCCACACTGGCTATGGCGGGCTGTGGTCACAAACAGAACAGAAAGATGAAATGAGTAATGGCTTTCATCTGCTTCCAGCTGCGGATGCAATATGGCCATCTGCCTCAAGCTTTGGCTGCTATGTCTTCCTGGCTGTTATGGACTATATCCTTAAACTCTCAGGCAAACTTCCTCCCCTAAGCTGGTGTACCTGCTAATTTAATGTCCATTGAACCCAGCTAGAGTCATCAGAGAAGAGGGAGCCTCCAATAGAGAATGTGCCTCCATAAGATGGGGTTGGAGGCAAGCTTGCAGAGCAGTTTATTAAGTAGCGATTGCTGCAGGAAAGCCCAGTCCATTGCGCATGGGACTATCCCTGGGCTGTCGTGAGAGGCCACACCTGCCACCTGGGGCCATGATGAGATCCTATCCAGAACTGCTCCTTAGGGTCATGTCTGGCTCTGTGGGGAGCCAGGTGGATGTGGAGAAGTTACATAGCTGCCCCCACCTCTCATTGGATGTTGCTCTCTGGAGAGCTGGCCCCATTTCCCACCATCAGCAGCACTCAGGAGATCGGGACTCAGGAGCCTTGCCCAGGCTCGGTGAAGCTGGCCCTGGGGTAAGAATAACCCAGCTCCAGGGTCATGAGTATGGGAAAGCTCAGCCTGCCACTCAACTACCATGAGATGGCCCAGGTGGAGAGACTGAGACTCTCCTTCTTCCTCACCACCTGCAGCAGTTGGGAGAGCTGGCCCCAGTGTCGAGAGTGGGAGAGCTAGTGCTGTCCCTTTGAGCTGCAGCTCCAGGAGAACGGGCCCTGCATATCACCTGGGCAGCACAGTAGGTGTGGCCCTGGCAGAGGTGGTGCAGATAAGCCAGACCTGAGGAAGAGAATGTAGAGCTGGCCTGACATTTATCTGCCATGAGGTGGCATGGGTACAGGGGTGATGTCCTTCCCACTTGATACCTACAGTAGCTAGAAGAGATGGCCCTGTGGTCCTGAGAGCAGGAGAGGTAGCCCTTCTACCTCACTGTCTGTAGCACTTGGGAGAGCTGGCCCTGCACCTCGCCTGGGCAACACAGTAGAGCTGGCCCTGATGGCCAAGGCACAGAAAGGCAGCCTGGAGGGTATTGGAGTAGGAGAGCTGGCCCAGCCCATCACAGTTTGCAGCACATGGAAAAGAGGGCCTCATGCCTTGACTAGACAACCCAGCAGAGCTGGCTCTGGATCTAGGTGTGGATATGGGTAAGCCAGCCCTGAGGTTGTGAGAGCAGTCCCTGCTACCTGCTGATGGTGGCACTTGGTGGCCTAGCCAGAGCAGTGCTGGAGAGCTCTCAGTGATGGTGTAGATAGGAAACGCCGGCAGGCTGAGCAGCTTAGCCACCACCCAGGCCCAGATCCAGGGCTCTATGTTGGCCCATCCTAACATCTGCATCATCTGCAAAGAGTTGGGACTCGTGAAATGGCCAGGCCTACTGTTCTAAAGCTTCAGTATCTCCATGACACAGGGAAACAGCAGGATAACTAAGTCCCAGTGAGAATCTAATATTGATGGTGTCGCAGATGCCAGAGATCTTGAACTAGACCGTTGACTCATCACAGTGAGGCAGTGTATGAAGTGCTCCTTTTCCAAACATTACTGATTTTAGTTAACAATAGAGCATATATATTGCAGATTGATAGACAAAGGTTAATGTGGTTGACTTTAATTTCTAAAATCTTTCTTGTTTTCATACTAAATAGTAATTTTTTATTATTTAAAATGTTTCCCTTGACATTATTTTCCGGTTTTTTTTCTATTGGTATATGTATTGATCCTATCACAGCGAGCGTACCTATACAAGCATGTGTCAGGGGAGATCGTAACCTTCTGGGCCCAGTAAGAACTCGTTCCTTAGCCTACAGCCTTTTTTATTTTATTGATGTGAAGTCTGGAATGCTATGCTTTAGAATCTGTCAAGCTGTTCTTGTATTGATTGGTTTGGTAAGCCCTCCATCATCCCTTACATCATTGCCTACCACTTACTTACTTTCCATTTGAGTCACCAAGTCTCTCAGAATGTTATCCTTCTAGAACGCTGAGAGATTGTGCCTCCAGGAGCTGCCCACTTGATCTTCACCCCAGACTGGAAGGGAAGTCTCTCGTGGTCAGCCCTTTTGTTTAATTTCCTATTCTGTCCCATGGAGTTGTCCATTTAATACCAATACCACACAGTTTTCATTATTTCAACAGAAACGCACCTGCATTACCAGGCCTAACTTGTTGCTGTTTTTACACAAGAATTTTCCTGTCCCACCCCCCAGCAGTGTTGGAGATCAAAGCTGGGGTCTTGTACGTAGTATTCCCTACTCTGCCCCTGAGCTAAGTCCCAGCCCCAGCTCACGTGCCTTTTTAAAAATAGTAGTCACTACATTCTTTGGAATTGCCTTGGCCATTGCCCTGGCTAGCTCACCCAATGGCCTAGCCAGCAAGGGGCAGGATCAGCTCTCCTTCTCTCAGGTCCTTGGGACAGCTCACCTACACCCCCTGCCATGAGGGTCAGCTCTACTGGGCTGTCCAAACTAGGGGCAGGGTCAGTTCTCAGAAGGAGGATAGCCCTCAAGGGATAGGGCCAGCTCAGCACAGTGCCTCAGGTGGCAGTCCAGATAAGGGACATTGCATGGCCTTTGGTGGTTTCTCAGGCCTGGGACATCAACATAGACCCCAGCTGTCATAGGACCACAAACCCAGACATGGTCCCTGGTAGTAGCATGGGCCCTGGTGTCCCCATATCCTCAACATGCTATCTGGTGGCAGTCCAGACCATGAACATGGACGTCCTCTTGGCCTTTGGTGGCAACTCAAGCCGTAGACATCGACACAGACATGGACCCAGACATGGCCCTTGGAAGCAGCCTGGTCCAGCACCTCATGATGGCCTCTTCACATCTGCCTGTTCCTCATCACCTTAAGTCTCCAGTTCTACCTCTCCCTGCAGTGTACGAGCCCCTCGGCTTTGTTTTCTCTCCCATCTCTCCACCATGCCATCTTTCCTATGTCTCCATCACACATCCATCCATCATAGAGGTACCCATGGCAGAGGCTTGAGTCTCTCCTCCAGCCTCTGCAAGCTGGCATGACTGGGTGTGTGCTTGGTCATCTTCCTTTGGTCTGCCCTGGGAGCAGATGATTTATGCATATTTTAAGACACTTATACTGCAGTAGGTTTCATGACTCTTAGCTTTAGCTTTCCCTCCCCAGATTCCCTTCCTTACCTGCTTCTTCCCTCTATCTCCTCATTTGATCCTCCATTACACTACCACCCCATCCATCCATAACTATCTATTCTATTTCCCCTTCTTACAGAGTATGGTCTAATTGGTTGGCTAATTGGTTCCTGTCATTTTGGCTCTGCAGTTAAGAGCACTTGCTGCTTTTCTAAAGGACTCAGGTTCAGTTCTCAGCACCCATACATGCCTATCACAATAGATTCAATATCTCTGGACAGCAGGCGTTCCCAAGCAGTCCTTGGGTGTCTCTGTGCTTAAACGCAACCTTCTTAAGGAGGCAGAGTTCACTTTTGTCTGTTTGAACCTAAGCTTTTGTGCTGATAGTCTGACTCCTGCAATGAGTGACTATTTGAAGATATTGCCAGAAAGGACAGGGAGTAGATATGGGGAGAAACCAATGCTCAACCAAGGAAACCCAGAGCCATGAGGGTCCCAGATGGCACTGCCTAAGGCTCCTGCTTCCTATGGGTTCAGGAAGTGAAGTACAGAGGTCTGGAGTTTGTCTGCTTAGGAAGCAAGGTGAATGGCCCATTCTGTAGTGGTGAGCAGGGCCTCTGTGGGCCATCCCCGCCTCTTCTACCAATGCTCATTCGTCTCAAACTTCCTTCACCCTCACAGTGTTGGTTGACTTTCAGATAGAGCTCTTTTATCATAGGAGCAACTGGACTTGGACTGTATGTGACCAGTCTGTCATGGCCTGGTGGGGACAGAATGACATGCTTCCTGCCTGTGGGATGGGGACAGCAGGCATGGGTCTCTATGAGTGTTGATGGCTGCCGTGGACATAGTGTTTGTTTGTATACTAATGTACATATTTCATGTTCCTCTGAGGAACATCCTCCATGTTAATGTTAGACTCCATGATAATCTGAGACAGCATGAGTCAGGGAGGTGAAGGTGTGGCTAGTGTCTCACCAAAATGGTAAAGGCTGGGATCCTCAGGACAGCCCTTAAGGCTATGGATAAAAACTCTAAGAACATGGGCTCAAAAATATATAACTTCTCAAAAAATAAGGCTGCAATATGAATTATGCCTTGAACACAGCGAGTCTAGGTCCAGGTGTGATAGAAATGGTCATTTCAGGACTGGATCCCACCCAGCTAGCTTATTGCCTGTGCTTAACAGAAGCAGACAAATCTCTGAATTCTTTTGCAATGTTAAAAGGAAGTGTGTAGTTGCTGTCTCCTAAGAATTAAGGTGCTGGGTCACCAGATGCTGATTCACAGGATAATCAAAAGGAGAAAATGACTAGATTAATATGTAAAACAAAAGACGGGGCTTATGGTTTGCAAGAGATGGGCTAGTCAGAGAACTTTTTAGAATAGCAAGAGAGAACTGCTTGGAGAACTGTCTCAAGCAGAACATAGAGAGAGATAGCTGTCTGGAGATCTCCAGAGAAAACAGATCAGAGAGAAAGCAGGCTGTAAAGCTGTCTCCAGCAGAGCATAGGCTGCCATCTTGGACTCAAGATTTGACTTGGAGCCATTTTTTTTCAACACTCCCAAACACCCCTTCCTCAGAATCCCTCTCCAAGCTGAGGCTGGTCCTTGGCAAGTAGGACATGAAAAATGGACAGGAATTGATTCTGTCCCCTTCTAAAGCCAAGACGCAGGCCCCTGTTACAGATGTAGGAAAAGTGAAGTGGAGCAATTTGCCCAAAGCTCCTGAGATTGTTCCTGGACTGACGAAAGCCTTGGCGTAGGACTTGGCACAGTCAGGATGCAGAAAGGGCAGCTCTTAATTTTAATAATAGAACTCATATCTCCTCCAGCCCGGCCCAAGCTCCCCTTCTCCGCTGTGATTGCTGTCTTTATGCCAGCTACTGTTTGATTATCTGGTTGCTTAAAATAGATTTTGAAGTCTATATTTCTCCACAGTGACCTTGGAGATGATTGAATGCCAGTGGTGTTTCTCTTGGGTTTTCATTTGTTGTTTTCATTGCATTTGGGGGTTGGGAGAGATGCAGAGAGTAATACAAAATTGATTCTTCTTTCTGATTCCTTCATGTTGTGCTTAGTTGAGCACATCTAACATTTAAATAGGATTCCTTTGGCTACCGAGAAATGCAAACATTCTGGATGCAATTAACCTCAGAAATACGGGCCTCCACAAAGCAAGATGCCAACTCATGCTGATTACCTCACCCTTTCCTGGCAGGTTTGGAGGCTCTGCGTCTCAACTGTTGTGTGTGGGTGCTCAGGAGATGGAGAGAGGGCTCGGCAGTTAAGAGCACTGGCTGCTTTACGGGACCCAGGTTCAATTCTCAGCACCATGTATGGCCGGTCACAAGAGTCTGAAACGTCAGTCCCCTCTTCTGGAGTCTAGCTTCCATGGTCATCAGATACATATGTGGTGCACAAACATAATGCTGGCAAAACACCCACGAGAATTAAATAAATAAATAGCTTAAAAAGGAAGACCATGGTTGGTTAGGAACATGCATAGGGTGTACATTTTAATGGTTTTGCTTTTTTAAACGGAGGGCAAGAGGTTTTTTCATCCTGCTGGTTCCTTTTTTTTTTTAATTTTATTAATTTTGTGTATGTGAGTACACTGTTGCTGTCTTCAGACACACCAGAAGAGGGTGCCAGATCCCATTACAGATAATTGTGAGCCACCATGTGGTTGCTGGGAGTTGAACTCAGGACCTCTGGAAGAGAGACCAGTGCGCTTAACCTTTGAGCTGTCTCTCCCGCCCCATCCTGCTGGTTCTTAATATACCATGTAATGCTATATTTTGCATGTAGCAAATACTCATAAATTTATGTAGCTGAACAGATTCTCAAAACAACAGTGACCGCGATAACATATTGTGCACATTCAACCATGTTGAATTTCTTCTCAAACTTATGTGAGATATATTTTTCTCTTATTGTGTATTCTCAACTTGTAAAATACATTCACAATTATGGTCACTTCTGGCCTTGGGGGAAGAAAAGCCTATAGTTTAAAAGAGATATAAACTATAGCAAAAAAAAAAAAAAAAAAAAGACTTGGAGCTGCAATATTGACTGGGCTCACACGCTCCGCCCCCTTGCATCATCATATCCCACAGCTCACGCCAACACTGCCCAACAACTCTGACACCTTGTCTTCTAAGCCAGACGTACCTGCCTCTGAACCTTGCCAATCTGTTTATTCTGAGCTCTTCCGTGTTTATACAGTAATGCCCTGCAGGTGTGTTTGATATCACCTCTCTGAGCTAGAGTTGTAGAGCAACAGAAACAAGGTACAAACCAAACAAAACACGCCAACGGACAGGACTTTGACTGTCTTTATTTTAGCCCTATGGCTTAAAATAAAATGTTTCCAAAATGAGGTACTAACAGAACCTGGGAGGAAGGTGGTGGTCAAAGCTTGAGTGAGGACAGACAGTTGCCCATTTGCTTGGAGGATGCCTAAGAGGCATGTGTGTTGGGACTCAAGAGAGTGAATCAAAAGGGAAAGAGTGAGGTCTAGGATGGGTCAATGGGTAATGTGTTTGCCACACAAAATGTGAAGCTCAGAGTGCAGATGCCTGCCCAGAATCTGCATAAAATCAGACATGGTACCATGGGTTTACAATCCCAATGCACCCAGGTAGGAGGTGAAGACAAGGGAATCCTCAGAAGACGACAGGCCAGTTCAAATGGCATGTTCATTGGTAAATAACACTGTCTCAATGTGAAAGGTCACCTTAGACCGCCCTCTGACCTTCACAGGTACACTGTGGAATGAATGCACTCATATACATAAACAGAGAGAGAGAGAGAGACAGACAGACAGACAGACACAGACACACAGAGAGAAACGGACAGAGGGAAATGTTTAAGTTGAGAAGCATGCAAAGGAATTCCTTTACAGAATAGTACACCTGAGGTGAGGCTTCAGAAACCACAGTGGTTGCTTCCCCTTGTTCTATGCCAAATGGAGAAGCTTCCAGCTTCCAGGAGTGCTTGATAGTGTTTAGATACGTTCCCTGGAGCATCGGTAATGAATGACACTGATGTCAGACACCCGGAGGAATGAGAAGGACTGGCTACTGGCCTGCAGGGGCCAAGCAAAGAGGAAGGAGGCAGTGGCTGGGCAGAAGATGCAGGTCCTTAGATGGGATAAAGATGTGCGTGTTTTCCTCCATGGGTGCTGGTGGGGGAAAAGCCCAGGTCTTCTGCAAGAGGAGTAAGTTCTCTTAATTGCTGAGCAATCTCCTCAGCCCCAAATCACACAGATCTTCTAACACAAAGAGGCATAAAGGGTTTTATTTCCAAAGTGCAAAGGGAAACACCATCTCTCACTTCTCAAGGTTTACTGGAACAAGCTGACAGATTTAATAGAAGGGAAAGAAGACAATGTTATTAATGTGCAGAAAGACAAAAGCAATAGAATGGGGAGTTGCAGAAGTGAGACACCTCACTAGCCAGGAAGCTCTTAGAAACCTATGCTCCCCCTTTTCTGTAGAGAGCAAGGAGTCTGTGATGGATGACTTCTGGCCAGGTGTAGCCGCATTCCCTAGTACTCGGAGGTCTGAGCTGTTGTTTCCTTTCCTTTTCTGGACTCATCCCATTAAGCAATCACAGAAAGCTTTCTCCTTACACAAATTTCTCTGTGTGCCATAAAACACTATATGTGTATTTGTGTGGGGTGGGATTCCACCAAAGGATGAGAGGGGAAGGCAGACAGTAATGACCAGGGGTCATATTGGGTTCCTCCCTTGATGTATTGCCAAAGAGAAAGAGAAAATGAAATTGGAAGATCCCAATTAGACTATTATTTCTATGATGCATGGTATTGAAAAGAAATGCCCTCATCTGAAGCTCTTTCAAGGGCTATTAGCATGATTCATGATTTCTGGGATAAGTAATTCGTGGGACAGGCACTAGAGATGATGAGAGAAAGAATCAGGTTACTCTATGATGCCCCCACCACCACTGCCATCATCCTGAAGTGGGCCATCCTGGTTCAAAAATGTGGCCATGTGCCCTTCAGTCTGAAGCTGCTTATGACCATAGACAACCGTGTGAGACCGAGAGGTGGAATAGCCTGTTCTTCCACTGGGGATCGTGTTTCAGGGAGCCTGGAATGTGAGGAGAGTCAGAGTCAGCCCATTAGTCAACATGCCACCCGGATCTCAGGGACCATGAGCCTTCATAACGTCTCACAGGCATAAGCTGTGTCTGTTTGCCCCTTGGGAAGATGGGAACCTGTTAGATATTTGCTATGTTTCAATAAAGAAAGCCAAGGCTAAGATACTCTTCTGAAACCAGAGGAGCCTCCAGAACAAATGGCCACATTTCCATCCAGCTGAAATGGTACAGAGCCATCTAACATATTCACTAGGAGCTCAGAGAGGCCGTGGACCATGTTTTCAAAACCTTAGTGAGGAACACAAACTGTGTGCAATTGTAAAAACAGTCCTTCCATTTTCCTTTTTCTCTTGTTCCAATTCCATATACCTTGTAGACTGCATCTGTCATTTCTTCTAAGGAAAGCCACACGCTGACCAGCCTTCTCAATCCTGTATCCCTCCCGATTTTGTCCTATACTTCTAATTTGAGAAGTGAGGTATGAAAATGGCAGTGTTGCCCAAGTAATTTATAGTAATGCAAAAGTTGGCTCTGTGAGCAGATCAATAGTCTTCACCAGACAGAGACACTTACAGAAAGTCATTATCTAATTGGAAATATGTGCCAAGGCACCAGATTCTCAGTGACCTTAACTGAACATTTCTTATCCCAGAAATCATGCTAATGGCCCTTGAAAGAGCTTCAGACGAGGGCATTTCTTTTCAATACCATGCCTCATAGAAATAATTGTCTAACTGGGATCTTCCAATTTCATTTTCTCTTTCTCTTTGGCAATACATCAAGGGAGGAACCCAATACGACCCCTGGTCATCGTGTCGGAAATAGAGAACCCTTAAACATCCCTATACTCCATCCCACCTGAACTCATTCTCATCTTGGGATAGACGTACGGCTGTCATACCATCGTCCTATTAGGGTTAGTCATTTGTTCTCTACCTTCCACAGAGCCAATGGGATCATAGTAATTTGTATTTCTTAGTGGATACAAATCGACAGCATATCTTTCTAAAACATTTCTTTCTAAAATGTGCTTATTCGTGTTGCTCTGATGTATAGGGGATTTTGCCTGCACATATTACCTGGGCACCACGTGCACTCCAGGCGCTGTCAGAGGGCAGAAGAGACGGTCCGATCCTCTGTAACTGGCATCACAGACGATTGTAAGCAGCCACGTGGGTGGGTGCTTACACCTCTCTTGGTGCCAGTGACATGTTCCAGACATGTCTAGATCATGATTGCCCGACAAGGAATGTATCAAGCTCTCATGGTATTGATGGTGCCATCGGGAGGTGGCGAACAGTGGTGAGGCAGAGCTGAAGGAAGTGGATGATAGAAGTTCGCACCTTCTTGCTCCTCCATGTTGCTTGTTTGGTTGCCTTGAGTTGAACAATTCTGCCCCACCACACCCTGCCACCGTGAGGGCCAAAAGCTCAGGAAGTGCGAGTGAAATGAGGAACTCCTGTGTGGGTTTTATCTGGTATTTAGGTCACGGCAACACAAAGTCTGACTGGCACACTGTCTTACCCGTAGCCCGTTCCTTACCAGCCCCAAGCAATATGGGTGCCCTTTCACTAAGAACTGGCAAAGGCCTCCTCTTCAAAGTCCTCTGAAAACCAGACAGACGCAAATCCTAAGCTCAGCACAGTGCTCAGTAGGAGGCTGATAAACATACTCTTCGCTGACGCACAATGCCAGGTGACTGAATGTTCTCTGGTCCTGAAAAACACACTAAATACACACAGACACACACACACACACACACACACACACACACACACACACACACACAGAGAGAGAGAGACATGTGCCATTCTCTTAGTCAAAGAGATCCTTAATTTTTTTTGACATTATCTCTAAATTAACCCCTGAGTTCTAATTTACATAATTTTCAGACATATCAGGAAATCTATCCAAAAATCGAATGGGAATTGAGTGGGTGAAAGACTCCAAGGCACCGACAGCCAAACCTCCTTGACTCTAATGGTTTTCCGGTTCACCGCCAGACAGTGCCCTAGGCTTCTGCGCCAACACACTGTAGTAAATTTCAACTAGAAAGACCTTTGATATTTTTTCATCAAAAATTATACCTAACAGCTGGTGAATGCTATCTGTCCATCATCTGCTTCTCACGCCACTCAGTAAAACGCTTCAAGTTCACACCTCTTGTTTTACAGGTAACTTTATCAAGTAAAGAAACAGCAGACCCTGAGGTAAGATAGCAGAGTGCTACACATGAAGGTGTGTTTGAGTTTGTTTTTTTCTGCAAACTTTCATACCTTAGAAGGTGACACCATCTCTCTTCCCATCCTACTGAGCCCCAGACGAAGACTTATCTTTGAAAATATTGACTGATCCATTATGGGGGAAATAGTATCTTCATGTGGCTATTTGGATTTTTCTTGTTTTCAACTCCATTTTATGGTAGTTTAATTTTATAAACTTTTTAAATTTTATGAGGCATAAATACATATGAATCCTACCAATACATTACACCCTCTACTTAGGGCTGGCTTACATGTTTTGTTGAGAGAGCGAGAAAGAGACAGAGAAAAAGACAGAGACAGAGACATACAGAGACAGAGATAGGGAGACAGAGAGAGACACAGAGAGATTTTAAAGAAATGGAAACTTAAATATACCAACCCTTCCTCCTCTTGTGGTTTGTTGCAGAAAAGGGAATGGTTTGTAGGCCCTGAGAAACTGGACAGCAGTTGTCTCTTGTCAACAGAGTGAATGTGTCCTTCCTAACCAAGAAGCTGCTGAGCACAGACATAGGTGATGCGGGTTTGCATATGTCAGAACTAGTTTGAGCCTTGCAGGTCTCTACAGTTGTCCTAAAGCCAGCCACAGTTCTATGTCCCAGCCATAACAAGATCTGCATGCACCTCCATAAATACAGTGTCACCAAAACCCAAAGCCTAAGCTTGTTCTGGAACAAGCAGGTCCACAGTCAGGCAGAGCACAGTGCCTGCTGGCACAGGGCTTCAGAGAGTTGCATCAAGCAGAATGACTGAGGACTGTTGCAAACAGCAGAGACCACAGTCTGCCAGCCACTGTGACCCCCTCCCTGCTGCCTTCCCTCAACCTTTTTCCTGGTGAATCGTATCTAATATCTGGTGCAGCACAAAAGAGCAATGCCTTCTGCAAAAGACCGTGTCTCTAAAATTAGTGATTGGGTAAGAGAAGAAAAATCAAATTACCAACTATTTTAGACTAGGTTCTCAAAATGCAAACTATCAGTTTTGGACTTATCTGTAAACAAAATAACTTGAAGGAGGAAGCAGCAGGCGAGGAGGAAGACACTGCAGAAGCAGCCTTCCTGCTTTGGCTAGCTTGTTTTCCAGACGATTCTGCCAATAAATACCACGTTATGGTGCGCTCTCCAGGGGCCGTGTCTTGAAAAGGCGGCGAAGCAGCAGCTCCGCGAAGGAAGTCACACACTCAGATGGCAGGTGTATCCGTTCCCTGTTGCTGTTGTAACAACCACAAACCAGCGACTGAAAATTAATCACAGTCTTAGCTGCTCACAATTCTGAAGTTCTGAAGCTTGAAATGGGAGGGGGGGTGTCTTCGGGTTAATGCTGGCGGTAGCTTCCCTATTGCGTGGTCAGTCAGGAGTTCTGTCAACTGCAGGTTTTACAGGACCTCAGCACTCGCTGAGGGATTTGGATGTAGGTGTAGGGTGAGTTGGGGTGGGAGCCCTTTCTGTCTGTCACAGAGGGAACCCTAGACTCCTTCACCTCCACACCACCCTCTCCTTCACACTTATCCTTACCATGACACCACCCCCACACCACGCCCTTTCACCTTCCTCCCATCTCGTGTCCTCCGCCTTCCTCCCTCTTCCTCCCTCTGTGCCATACTTCCTTTCTGAAGCGACCTGGCTCTTTTGGCTACATCTCTACTTCAGATGGAGCCTGTAGGTGGCTCACCAGGGCCCCCTGCTGAAATGCATCTTTGGGGCATTTCCGGGAGGGTCAGGATGTCTGCTGAGGGCAGCTAACCTCTGCTTCATGAAGCATCACAACCACTACCATCTGGTGTTTGGTTCCTGTAGCATGAGCAGCCATCAGGGCCCTCAAACCTCTGTGCCAACTGACTGGAATATTTTTGTATGAAAATTATTTTTAATAACTCTCTGGACAGTTTGCTAATTGTTTCAAGTTTCCGGGATTTATAATATCTGTGAAAGACAGAATTGGGTCCATGTGATGCTGGCAGTTGGCTACGTAGTGCTAGAACTGAATGGGTTTATTGAGTGAGGCCACTTGGAAGCAGACTGTGTTTGTCAGGATCAGTTCTCACACTGATGCTGCCCTGGCAGAGGGAGAGCAAACCAATTGCCGTCTCCATCAGTGTGCACACTGCCCTGCACTGCACCATTAGTCACACTAGCAAGACCTTATGATCTCGAAGCCCTGTGCATGCTTCTCAGACACAACACTCTAATCACAAAGTAAAGTGTTGTCAAAGAGGTCCTGTGTCGTAGTCACTGTAGCCCCAGAGTTAAAAACCAATAGTGCCATAGGTCCGAGGGCTAATAGCAGATGCTGTAAATAAATAAATAAATAAATAAATATATATATATATAAATGTATATAAATGTAATTTATATATTTTATATATAATTTATATATAACAAATTTATGCATATATTTATATAATTATGTTTATATAAGTATATATAATTATGTATAAACATGTAATTATATTATATATAAATATATACTGCATTATATTTATAAATATATATATATATGCAGGAAATTACACTCAACAATTTTCAAGAACACGATAGCTTTTGAGCTATGTAGTAGTTGCCAATAGCTTTTCCAAATTGCCTATGCTCTCCATGCAGAAGGCTTATCACACCCATGCCTTTACCACGTGATTTATCTCGCCCTCCTGCAGAAGCCATTTCCCTTGGTCATTAGCATTGGGGCTTGGCTGAGAACCTGATTTCTTTGTTAATGGAATGTAAGGTGATAGCATCCTCTGTTTTACCAAAGGCTCTCAGAGCTGTTGTGTGGTTCTCAGCCATGAGTTGCTTGCCTTCTCTTACAGCAATACAAGTCCTAGACAGTAAGAAATAAACTTCTCAAAAAAAAAAAAAAAGAAATAAACTTCTCTTGTTGTAAGGCCCTGGGTCATCATTGTCACTGCAGCCTAGCTAAACTAAATCTAAGAACAATGGATTAGATAAAAAATAAATAAATAAATAAATAAATAAATAAATAAATAAAAGACCTTCCGATTGCAAGGCATCTTGGAGATTAAGAAGAAATAACCCAGAGTTTGGGGTTTTTCCCCCCTCGACTTGTTTGGTAAAAGTGGGAAAATTTCTTGTTGTTTAAGACAAGCTCTTCCATGTAACTCAAGCTGACCTGGAACTCAGTATGTAGCCCAGGCCAGCCTCTAACTTGAACCCATCCTCCTGCCTCAGCTTCCCTAGTGATAGGATTCCAGGTATGAGCCACCATGTCCAGCATTTTCTTTTTTATTACTTTTTTTTTATAGAATTGGATCATGTAAGGAAAATGCTAATTTTTAGAAGATATATTTGAGTCAGTTGAAATTTCTGTGGTAGTTGATATTTCTGTATGAAATGCCTTTGTCTCACATCGCTCCACAGTAGCAATTGAGCTGAGAATCGGTTCTAGGCTGGTGGCTTTTCCATGTTAGCCCTTTGACGTGGAGGTCCCAGAACGGTTACAATGGCACGCCTGCCCTCTGTGTAACCAACATCCCTCTGCTGGCAGCCCGTGTGACTTCTCAGTGCCTCCCACGTCTCTCTGAGGCTGCAGTGGGATATGTCTAGTGTGAACTTGGTTTAACCCTCAAACTGAAGCTGTACTATTCCTTTCCAGAAAATCCTCAGCCCTGGGCTCGTCCAGGTTTTCTGGTTGTTCTAGAATCCCTGGGAAATGTTATCTGTAGCGTCTCTGGTCCTCCATTTCCTCTCCCTCTTCATCTGTTTGTTCCCGTGTCCAACACCCTAGAGGACTCTGTCACATTCATCTTCCTGTTTCCCATCTATTTCTGATACAGTCTTTGTTTCATAAATCAGTTTTTATAGTAGCCCTTTTGATTCTGATTGATTCGTGTTGACTGGTTTTCACTGTATTTATTCTTTTGTTATGACTTATAATCCCATCAAATGAGTCCTATAGATGTGCTCGTTTTGTAGCTTCAGTTGTCTGGCTTGTCACCTTCTCCTCATGCTAACCTTGCTTGTGGACTCCTTCTTGGGGGATGATTTCCTCTTTGGACTAATACTTTTTTTAGTTGTAATTATTTTTGGTAAACATTATTTTTCCAGAGCAATCTCGGGAGCCCTGGGCTATGAAGCCCTCCATTTGTTCTGCTGAGGACTGTAGTGTCCTGTGGCTCTGGTTTAGGTTTTATTGTGACTCCTTGGATCCAGTTTCCCAATCTTTGTAAATATGATATATTCAGAGACCATGTACAAGGTCTGTATTTGCATGGGTTATTCTTTTCTCTCACACACGTGTTCATAAATATGGTAGCTTCTCACAATTTCTCTCAAGCAAGTGGCCAGTTTCAAAATATGTGTCAAAACTCCCCCTCCCCCAGACTTCCTGTCTTAATGTATATCCAGATAAAGCTCTGAGTTGTGAAATGCTGTTGTTCTGTGAGCTCCCTCCCCATCTCCAGACACCCCATTTGCTGTTCTAAAGTTTGATTAGCACCAAAGGCTTACTGTTATTCCTCATCTTCAGTGCCTCAGAAATGCCATGAGGTATAAGCTACTCCAATTAAATTTTCTTTTTGTCACACACAAAAGGGAGACCTGAACATAGGAAGGGGACTAGAATTCCTGAGGTGATTATGTGTCAATATGGCCAACCTGGATAGAAATTTCCAGAACAGATCTAGTCAAGGTTTGCCTATAGGAGGTTTCCACGAAAAATGTTGGCGATCAGACCCAGGTCAGACCACACTGCCACTCCTTCACACTTTGATGGATCCCCTGACCCACCGTGTTGGGGAAACGGCATCAAGATCCACAGCGACTCCATCTTCTGTGGGATCTCTTCCTTTGTCCTCCATATTCAGCCCAGCCCACAGCAGGAGCATCCAAAAGCCTCCACAACAGTGAGGTTGCAAACCCAACACAGCTGTTCTGCGCTCAGGAAGGGATGGACTGGGTGTGGCTCAACCTTGATTGACAGTAGTAGAACTCTAACTGCTCCATCTCCTCAAGAGATGAGGGAGATGGAGGTTTTCAGAACTAAGAAGGACAACCTGGTATACAGAGTGGATTCTGCGACAGGCGCTATGACCTTTGGCCAAGGAACTCAAGGCAGCCTCACAGGAGGATACTCTTGGGAGCAGACAAGGGAGATTTCTCTGCCCTTCCTCCCTCAACTCTGTCTGGGGGGCTGCTAATTGTCCAAACTCACTTGGGAGCCGTAAGGCCAGGGAGCCACAAACATAGCAGAATCCTCAGCTCTGTGACCTCACCTCCATGCAGAAGGTGCTCGCGTCAGAGAAGAGGGAGTGCAGACACCAGTCTATGGGAATATGGCTGTTTACTCCTAGGTTCCTAAGAGGGACTTTTAGTCAGTCTGTCACAGTTTCAGTTAAAGCAGTCTTAGGGGGAAACATCATCATGGCTCCCCAACTCCTGAAGGCAGCATGTGGAGGGGGGGGCGAACCCATCTCTTCAATGTGCAGTTTTTCACTCAATCCCCTTGTGCTCAACTTACATCCATATCTCAAACTCTGCTTGGCAGGATTCTCTGAAGTTTTTCAAGGTGCTACACACACACACACACACACACACACACACACACACACACACACACACACGTCTCCACCTTTAGCCCAGGCGGCCTCACTCTGTCTCGGCCTTCCAAGGTGGACTTGAGAGGGGGAGGGGTGATGGGAGGACTGAGGAGGACCAGTGACTTCAGACACCAGCCAGCATTCGAAGCCTCGAAGCCTCGCTTCAGTCGAAACTGCTGAATTAGTCCTACTTGATGCTCCTTCTTATACAGCGTGCTGTGTTCTCCTCGACTTTCCTATACTTGTAATCTCAGTAAGTTTCTGGAAAGAGGGAGATGCAGTTGATCCTCTATGCTTCTACAGTGAGCGAACGGAACTTGGACTTCTCTGAATTTCTGTTTTAATGGAATTTTAGATGTCGAGGGCACATGGAAGGGCTTTGGAAGATCAAGACCATCCTTACAGCTGTGGAGAAGCGGCCTCTACATTTGTTTTGCACACTTTTGGTCTCCCCCACATCCTTCCCACTTGCTGCTGTAGGGTATCAGTGCTGTGAGGACTGAGGGGTAAGGACCCCCTAAGCTGCGATAGGCTCCAGACCTGGTGTCCTTTGGCTTCTAGAGAGATCCTCTCCGAGGAAGTTCAGGACACCTGGAGCTCTGTCTGCTTACTTGGATATTTTAATTTTTTTCTTTCCTTTTGTCTCTTTTGGGATAGGGTATCCTTCTGTAGTCCTGTCCTGTGATGCCCATCAATCCTCCAGACTGCACCCCTAGGCTGCCGAGATTATAGGCATGAGCACAATACATTCAGTTCAAGGCTTAAGGCAGCATTTCCCAACCTGTGGGTAATGACCCCTTCGAGAGTCGAATGACGCCTTCACGCTTTCATGCTGTTGCAAAATGCAAAACAAAACCACACTGAACCAGGTGTAGTGGCACACGCTTTTAATCCCAGCACTTGGGAAGCAAAAGCAGATCTCTGTGAGCAGGCTTATGCCTCTGTGGCCTGCTGAGCTCACTTTCCATAGCCGCAGGCGTCACCAGCCACCTGCCCTCCATTCAGCTGCTCCCTAATACTAATACTAATCCATTTTGTGGCTTTTTCCTCAGAAAGTTAGTGCTGCCAACCCTGGAGCTGTGTTGTGAGGGCCACGCAGATCCACATCCATATCTGACCTCATGGATGGACCAGTCAGAATCCAGCTTCGGGGTTGTTGCTGGAGTTCCTCAGCTCTAAAACTCCAGGCTATCAGCAATTTCCAAGAAATCAGCAAAAGGTCACCTGCTAAGCCTTGCACAGGACATTAAGAACATACAAGGCATGGCTGTGTCACCAGTGCCCTCTGCCAGTCATATCTAGCATTACAGCAGACTCAAAACTACACTTGCAAGCTAAGGTTCAATAGAGCACTGTTAGGGGTGGCTGCTGACCTCCAAACCTTGAACATTTGACCTTCAAGAGGCCCGTTTGATGGTATTACTCTCACCAGCAAACCTGTGGCTACCGAGGAACCAGAGACCTGGTGGCATGTCCTCAGTCATAGGTCTGAGGCCACTGAGTGAGCCTAAAGTCAGCCCTGAATATACATACATACATACATGTATGTATGTATGTATGTATGTATGTATGTATGTATGTATGTAGTGTGTATGTATGTCAGCCAATCATAAGCTGCAAGTTTCAGCCAATCATAGGAAGTCCCTAGATGAAACCATGCTAAATAAGGCAAGTGTGGAGCCTGAACCAATCAGGTCCTTTCTTTCCTTTGAGGCTGTGGCCAGCCTATAGCTGGCTGCTCACCCTGCCCAGTGAACACTGAAGGTCTTCCTCTGGCTCTGAATCAAATGACAAATTTATTTTCCTATAAGTTTTAATAGATCTGTATTCCCCAAACTCATTAGAGAAGGGCTTCTCACCAGGCCCTACTGTTTAGCAGGCTAATATTTTGAATCAGAGGATTTGCCATGGGAGCATTTAACAGCATCTCTGTCCTCCACTCACCAAATGCCAGCTGCAGCCTCCATGGTTGAAACCCCTGCTTTACACTTCCTGACAGACAAAGTCACAGGAGACTCACATCTGCACAGACTGACTGTGCCTCCCCGCCTCCAGGTGAGGAAATGTCAACCCACTGAAGTGAATGACTCCCTCCTGAGTAATGTGAGCCGTGCTTTCCAAATCGACTCTGACCTTTGACCCTGCTTCTTTTGCCATACCGAAGCTAGGGGCTGGAATGGATCTAGAGACAATCGTCTCCACAAAGCTTTGCTTTAGTCAGTGATGTTCTTCACAAAGAATCGGCTGTATTCTTGATTTCTGTCTGTCTCCCTCCCACCCCGACTGGCAACACTTAGACCCATGCTTAAGGAAAGACACTGGCACACGTGTGGAGTTCGGAGGACAACCTGTGGGAGTCTGTTCTCTCCTTCTAGCATGTGGGCTAGAAGTCTGAATTGACTTAACTCTGGTTTCATACGTCTTCTCGGCATTGTGCTCAAAATTTTAATATAACTGTTAGAGGGCCCCAGCTTCACTATGGAAAATGGCATTGTCTTCGGTATAACCGGTTACCAATTTAGACATGGTGGTGAAGAGCTTGCTGCAGTAGCACGAAGACTCAACCTCAGACCCCAGCACACACATGAGGTGTGCACAGAGGTGTGTACCTGTAATGCCACATGGAAGAGGACCGCTTGGTCTTGCTGGCTGGCCAGTCTAGCTAATTAATGATGTCCGGGTTCGGTGGCGGTGCCTGTCTTAAAAAACAAGATAGAATGGGTTCAGGAAGACACCTGATACCAACCTCTGATCTCTACATGCAAACACATATATGTACACACGCAACTACTACATACACAGGCATGCATCTCACACACATATACACACAGGCATAAACTACACACACACACACACACACACATACATACATACACACACACACATACATACATACACACACACACACACACACACACACACACACACACACACACACACTAATTTGTGTTCAGTAAAAGGAGACTTGCGGGGCTGGAGAGGTGGCTCAGTGGTTAAGAGCACTGACTGCTCTTCCAGAGGTCCTGAGTTCAAATCCCAGCAACGACATGGTGGCTCGCAACCATCTGCAACACAATCTGATTCCCTCTCCTGGTGTGTTTGAGGAGAGTGACAGGGTACTCACTTATATAAAATAAATAAAATCTTTAAAAAAAAAAAGAGGAGACTTGCAATAAAGAGAGTGGTCCCGTTGTGTGTACGATGTATCCTAGTGTGACTGGTGTCAGAGGTGGGGAGCAGGGAACACGACAGAAGAAGCCAGGATGACAGAGGGTTAAGCGCCTACCCCAGTGCCCTACTTCATCCAGCTGGGTCTCACCTCTTGCAGTTTCCACAACCTCCACAGCAGCAGCAGCTAAATGTTCAAGCTCTGTTCCAGCAGGGACACTGCACTTTCAAACCACGACAGAAGTGATTCCCCAGAGCCTTCAGCGGTAAGGGGGCACACTCTAGTTTCACAGTTCTGGTGACCATAATGAGCCAAAAGAACAGGGAAATGGTTCAGCTCCGGTAACTGGGTGGCTACCGTCAAGCCCTCCTTCCCCAAAGGCACCTTTAAGTGACCAGAAACAGCATTTGCTCAATAAACTTTGTCAGTTTCCTTCTAATGTGAAATTTTTCTCCAGGTGAGTGGGGCTAGGGACCAGAAAACAGTAATAGAGACCGGGTAGCGAAGGGACACTTTCTCTTAAAAACATAAAACCACAAATGGCAACTTCTGTGCCTTGGTCCAGGAGTATGGAGGGCAAGTTACAAGGTGAAAGACTTATTGGTAGGGCCCATGACTTAATGTGCCCCTTTTAGCCTCACCCTGGGCCCCAGCTTCCTGCTCCAGCTGAAGAGATCATTGACAAGTCTGCGGCCATCTAGGGTGCTAGCCCCTGCCCTCAGGTCTAAGCCTGTCCCGCTTGACATAATTTGGTCAGACACTGCCCAAGGACTGCCCTTCAGGAGCCAGCCTAACTGCTCACCGCCAGAGGGAGGTGAGGCAGAGAAACGCTATTTCGCTGTCAACATCCTTTGTGAAGGGTGCTTCCTTAAACACAGACATTTGAGGACCTGTCTTAAGAAGTAATTTCTTAACTGTTTTGAAAGGGGAAATCCTGGTTCCCCTTTCTTACCACACTAACAACTAACACAGTTCTTTTCTGAATGATGCTGCAGCAAGCAGACTCAAACAGAAATTGGAACTCTGGCGTGCAGGGGAAACAATGGTCTCTCATCCTTGAGTGTGTGAGCTGCTCTCCCAGCCCTCCTAGCATCACATAACTTAAGTGCATGGTGCAGCAGTCCTGATTCCTTTTCAGGCTTCTCTTCATGCCTCTAGCCTTCTCCCATCCCAAGGTCCCCCCCCCCCGACCCATCCTACGTCAGCCCATGAGGTTCTTGCTAGCCATCTGTCCATGCTAGCCAGTGACCAGGCTTTTCTTGTGAGCCAGGAAGCTGAGAACTTCACTAGGGCCTTTCTCTGGCCATCTCTCTCAGCACAGGCAGGAGACAGGCTATGGGGCCGTGCTTACCCCAAACTCCACTCTTCTTTAGAATGAAGAAGCTGTGGGTACCTGAGAGCTCAGGACTTTTGGACTACAGTTCTAAAAGCTGTTCAGGATCTTCCCTTTGGTTTAGCCTCCTAAAGAAAAGCTGTGAGGCTTCTACTAAGTCCCAGGGGGAATTGTGAGATAGAGGCGAAGTGTTATGGGGAGGGGCCATCACATTCCCAAGAAGAACAGGAGGTTTTGAGAACCTGCCCTCTCAGGTGCCAATAAAGTAAGAGAACAGTTTGATTTCAGACATAGCCTGAGGGCCCGTGTTTGTACTTTTTAAAAAAGATTTATATTTATGGGGGCTTGGAGAGATGGCTCAGCACTTGAGAACACTGTTGTTGCAGAGTCTGGGTTTCGTTCACTTGAGTGGCTCACAACCATCCTCTAACTCCAGTTCCAGGGGACCCGATGCACCAAGCACATACACGGTACACATTCACGCAAGCAAGGTAGTTTGCTTCCACTTTCCCAGTGATGATACTGTAAGCATACACAGACTTTAGTGACTGAGCCCTGGCCCCTAACATCACTTTAAAACACTATTGGAATCTGGTTTGTCTTTTATGCTGAGCTTTGGAGATCCCTTCAATTTTAAACTATCTGACCCTGGTTCTCCCTGCCTCTCCAAAGGTCCCCTACCTTCCTTTTCTTCTGTGGCTTCCCTAGTGTATGTAGGTCTTCCTACGTCAACTAGTGAGCTTCCGTTTGATCCTCAATGCACCCAGCACCCAATCCCTGCTGTCTTCCTGGAACAGAGGTCCAGCTGTGTCCCTTGGGGCCCTTCTTAGCATTGTGCTGTGAAGACTGCAAACACCTCCCAGTCACTGCTGAGTGCTGTGGGCTCTACTTTGCAGCTCCATCCCCCGACTAAATCCTTCTATTCCTACACCCTCACCCCCACCCCCATCCTTTGGCAAAGCCACCTGATGCTCCCACTTTAGTGCATCTGGGCTGAGGGTCCTCTCACGGAGCTGCCTGCCTCACTTCTCTCCTCTTCAATATGGAGTCTGATTAGCCTTCAGGGACCCTACTCCAGCTGTAAGAGGAAGCCATCACTCTAGCAGCATCTTGACAGCACCTCAGCATTAGTAATCTGCAGACTCCCTCACCTGTCCTCTTCCCTTCGGCTCACTAGAAAACCCCAAGGGCCCTGAAGCAGAGCCTGCACTTTTCTGTCACCCAGGACCGGACAACAGCATTGTGCTAGCCCCAGCCTCTCCAGCCTTCCGCCCTTCTCCTGTCCCTCACTGACATCTCCTCAGCCTGCCTCCAATCTGCCCTTACAGCACTTTCCATCTCTCTCTCCATTTGTTGGATATCCCAGTGATACCTCAGGCTTGGTTGAAAACAGAGTTTTCTTTTAAACTGGCTTTATTTCCCAGGGCCACACAGAACAAACTTCATGGCTATCTCTCTATCCCACATCCAGAGTGGCCTGCTCAGGACTGTTGATGGGCAGCGATTAGCTGCCTTCTCCTCTATCCCCAGTCCCCATCTTCCACGTGAAGCTAGAAAGTGTGGAGGTACAGACTGCCCTCCAGAGTTCACCATGAGGCAGCCCAGGAAAGTCTTTGCCTTTGAATGCCCTCTCCGGAACTCCTGTGGAAACTTAGCTGCTGCTGTGTGGACAGTGCTGAAGAGGGACTGGAAGAGCCGATATTAACCCGTGAGCCTACTCGCCCAAGGACAAGATAACTTCCTGCAAGGCTGGGAGCTGTAGTTCTTGGAAGATAAAAGTCATGTGTTTTCACTCCCCTTAACAGTTTGTTTGAACTGACTACACCAGATGTGCTTGTTCACACGTAGGCAGGGCAGGAAATATGTCAGAGCAGATGCTTGCCCCCAGTTGGACCTGACTGGAAAGGGGTGAATTATGAGTTTTGTCCCTTTAAGCTTCTACAAAATGTGACTCATGACCATTCCCTGGAAACCCAGGGGTGGCCCTGGCCAGAGTCCATCTTCTCTGCTCGTATTTAATTAAAGCTTGCTTCAAATGTAGCTCAAAATTGTGGAACTGTTTTTTTTTTTTAAGTGAATCTCAATATTAACAGGACCTCTGAGAGGTAGTTAAGTCATGAGGTCTCTGCTTCAGGAAGGGACTTTTTCTACTGAGAGCAAAGAATTTAGACTCAACAGTAGATAGACAGATAGGGAGAGGACATGGCTAGGTAGTAAAGATAGCGTACTTCCAAGATGGCCTGCTTCTTCCTCACCATCTTGACTTAAGACAAAAGCCCAACAGCTTCTGTCTCCCACCAGCAGGCTCCCTGCTGATGGACAAGGCCTGATCAACCATCCTATCTGTTTTCAAGCTGACTAACCCTAAAGGAGGGAAGAAAAATTCTTCAGAAGCTTTAGGAGAGCCTTGAGAAAAGATTGGGTCTTCTGCTTTCCAAGTCTTCTTCTCCTGTGTGTCTGCTGTGGGCATGTTTCCTCATGTCAGTCTGTTCTCACCCAGGCCACCCCTCCCCCAGAAGCATATACCAAAAACAGCTGACGGAATGTCCAGAGAGGGGAGACTCTGTTGGTTCAGTCTGCTTAGTATTCTCTCACTGAAAGTCGGCCTCCTCGTTCTCCCCATCCTCCTTGTCCTCCTCATCCTCATCCTCATCCTCATCCTCCTCATCCTCATCCTCCTCTTCTTCCCCTGCCCCAACACAGACCGTAGGAGACTCTGGTGGGTGGGGCTGGAGCCGTCTGTGGCACATTATTGACTGCCTTTTCTGTTTGAGAAGCTCAGACTGGGCATATGAGTGCCAGGCCACATGATACCCAAGTATTGAGAACTGGTCAGCCTGAAGATTTTCCAGGAAGAGATTAGGCACTAAGTCTCCTCAAGTAGGAGAAAATATGCAGGAGACAGAGAAGGGGGAAACATAAGCTCCTTATATGTTTTAGGAAGATGTGTAACCATGAGAAGCATTAGAAAGAGATTTTCATTAGTTTCGTGATCCACTAACCTTGGTCCTTAGAGTTTATGTGCAGAGTGCCAGGTCCTTAGAGTTTATGTGCAGAGTGCCAGGTCCTTAGAGTTTATGTGCAGAGTGCCAGGTCCTTAGAGTTTATGTGCAGAGTGCCAGGTCCTTAGAGTTTATGTGCAGAGTGCCAGGTCCTTAGAGTTTATGTGCAGAGTGCCAGGTCCTTAGAGTTTATGTGCAGAGTGCCAGGTCCTTAGAGATTATGTGCAGAGTGCCATCACGCTCACCCCAGGTTCCTGTGTTTCGACACTTGCTGTTTGGGAGGGTTGGAACCTTTGGGGCCAGCACATCAGTAGGGTGAGCCTTTGGAGGCCTAGCTCACCTTCACACCGGGTTAGCTCTCTGCTTCCTGCCTGTTTTGTGTGAAGGAGTCTGTACCATGTTCTCCTTGAACTCTGCCATTTCTTCCCTGCTCCAGCAGAGCTTTTCCTCCCTGACGGCTCTGGTGGGTATTTTATCACAGATGTGAGATAAGTCACCCCTGTGCATCTTAAGGGATGCCTCGATTTTAAAGTGATGGCTGAGATCACACTGTTTGTGAAGAGCACTTTCTTGCTTGGAGTAGTGACGCATACCTCTAGTCCTAGCACTCAGGACATAGGGACGGGACACAAAGTCAAGGTCAGTCAGGGCTTCATAAGAAGACCCTTTCTCACAAAACAAAAACCAAACAAAAGAAAAAAATTATTTTACCCAAATTTACTTGTTTTTAAAATTCCGTTATTTTAAAATTTAAAAAAAAAAAAAGTACAGGTTGTGTGTGGTTTTCTATGTTCATACAGAAAGTCTTAATTTCTGCCTCTATTTCCTAAAGGCAGGGATTACAGGTGCACACCACCATGCTCAGCTTTCAGAGTCTCTATGTTCTGATTTTGTCTGTCTGTTTGTTTGTTTGTTTGTTTATATCCAGGAAGCTAGATCATGAAGGGCTAGATTGGTGTTGTCCCCTCTGGCTCCCAAGGTTTTTAGCACAGGCAGAGATGACAAAGTGGTTGAACGTTCGCTCATCAAACAGTGCCATCTAGAGGCAGCTGCTCCAAATGACAGTTCACCGGGACCTTGGTGGGTGGCGGCTGAAACTGTCATCTAGAGAGGAATGAATAAAACAGGAAACTGACACAGTTGCAAAACAACATTCAATGTAGTCTTTAACACAAACTTGGCCAAACAGAATTCTGGTGGCATTTCGCTCCCTTGTGGCACCAATCCATTTCACATTCCAAACAACTCTGGAGGAGGAAGAGTTAAACAGCCACCTTGTCAGTTACAGTTCATAAAAAAATAGGTTCTGTATTTAACTTAAAAAAAACTATCCCAGTGCAATGTAAATGAAAAAAAGACTTCTTAAAAAAAACCAGCCAACAGCAGCAAAACAATGTCAAACATTTGTAAACAAACCTTTCTCAACAACCCTTTACCTAGTAACAAAGCTTCCATACTCCTTGAAAGCATTAAATACATACAAGAGGGGAATTTTGGTTGTCCTTTTCTTACTATAAAATACTTAGCATCTGAAACAATGTTACCAGGAGCAGACACAATTTGGCATCACCATGAGGTGTTTGGAACAACTTTGGGCTGTCATGTTCCTGTTAAGCTCTCCGAATGTTGTCTCCGGGCTATGATCCTGGCACAGCGAGGGCATCTGGAAGACTGGAAGCACTGTTTGTGGAAGCAGGCCCTGCACCCTGCAAGTGAGCAGATTGGTGGTCAGCAAATGCACTCCTTAATTTCTCGCATACATATGGATGCTCCTTCCCATATGTATGGGGAGGGAGGAAACCTAAGTCCAGAAGCCCGAGTCTTATGGAAAGAAATCAACCACGCCAAAACTCTCAGGATTATCTGTTACTCGACAGCTCTTAGCTAGGAGCTCAGGAGCCCAATGGAGGTGGTTGATACTGTTTGCTTCCAGATTAGCCCAAGAACTACTGGTGGTTCCCCTAACCTTAACTTAGTGTATGATGGCTCTTGCAAGGTGGCTTTGTGTCTCTGGAAATGGCTCTAAATGGGCCAAGCTGCATGCAAGGCCCTGTTCTTTTCTGCACCAGCTGTATCCAGAGGTTGGATTCTGTGGACTTGGAACAACGCCAACTACACGGCTGCCCAGAGCTCTAGGAGTGGCCCAGGGCTTCTTGTTGAATATCCCCCCCCCCCCCCCCGTCTAGGTCTGCTGCCTCCCATCTCCATGGTATTCAGTCACATCTGGCCTGGAATTCAATTCTCTTTTCTGGGGACCCTGTTCTGCAAAACTAGGGTATCCTAAAGAGAATCATGTTCACATAAAAAAGATGAGGGCAGGGTCCCCACCAAAGTCCTTCCCATGCAGCACAATCAGAGAGCACAGGAGTCCCTCGGCAATCAATGGTGCTGGGGGATAGCTCAGTTGGTAAAGTGTTTGCCTCATAAATAGGACCTGAGTTCAATCCCCCAGAACCTATAAGAAACTAAATATGATCATGTGTGTCTGTAACTTGGTGTTGAAGACCAGAGGATCACAGGGACTGTGGGCCAGTGTAGCCTAATCGGTGAGTTCTAGACCAGTGGGAGACTTTGTTTCAAAATTCAACATGGATTGGACCTGAGAAATGACACCCAAGGTTGACCTCTGGTCTCCACACACATGCGATTGGCATACACAGACAGACAGACAGACAGACAGACAGACACACACACACACACACACACACACACATACACACAAAGAGCCAGTAGTGAATGTTTTGGACTTTGGTAGCCGTATGGTCCACTCCACCACTGTGGTTTAACCTTCAATGTTGAATGGGATTGTAACATAGTTGAAACCAGTGGTTGCAACAGGCCTTACTGGTACCATCCTCTCCTCCCAAAACCCCAAGAGATTTCATTCTCTGTCTGCATCCTACAAAATATTCCTCACTGTGGCCCCCACCGCACTGTCTCCCTCCCATCTACCTTCAAGTACACACTGCATCACTGCTCTTTAAAGACATCACTGTACTGAAGCGACTGACTGTGCTGGTTCGAATGAAAATGGCCCCTAGAGGCCCCCGGGGAGTGGCACTATTAGGAAGTGGGGCCTTGTTGGAAGAAACACTGTCATTGGGGTGGGCTTTGAGGTTTCAGATGCTCAAGCTAGGCCCACTGCCACTCTTTTCCTGTTTCGTTTAGACCCAGATATAGATCTCTCAGCTGCCCCTCCCACACCATGTCTGCCTGCACACCACCACGCTTCCTGTCGTGGTGATAGTGGACTCAACCTCTAACCTGTAAGTCAGCCCCAATTAAATGTTGTTCTTTATGAAAGTTGCAGTGGTCACAGGGTCTATTTACAGTAATAAAACCCTAACTGAGACACTGAGGTATTATTCAGTTTGAGTTAACATTGTGATTAAGCTATTAAACTTAAATAATTTTTGCAATTAAGTAAAGTGATTATGAGACTGATATCATCAAAGTAATTTCAGTACCTGCACATCTTCTACAAGTCATGGTCTGAAATGGGAAGATGACAGTCGTGCTCTGGCAAAACTCACAAATGAAGCCCTTTCCCTGGCACAGCTGTAAAAGAAGGCATCTGGGGTCACAAGGTGGCACTGCCTCTTGTGCTGGGGAAACTGAGCTAGCATTTATACAGAACTGTGGAAGCATCAGTTTTTCAATGTCTATGATGATAGCCTTTAGAAGAATGGATCAGAACAATAACAATAACAATAGAAACCACACTACAAAATGGCCACTTCAGGGAAGAATGGGTTTCTACAGGGCATGGCCATTCAAACCAAGAAGCTACAGGATCCCATCTTGAGTCCCAGTGGGATGTCTTTGGTTAGCTAATCAGGGGCTGTGAACCAATGTTCTCCATGCTCAGGGTTGAATGTGATGAAGAGTCAAATGAAAAGAAACACCTTCCTCCTAGATCCCGACACTAGAAAGGGAGCCTATCCCAGGTGAACCCATACCTCACAGCTGTCCACGTGGGCAAGAGAAGCTCTCAGGATGTCCTTGAGCAAAGGTGCCAACAGTCCTTTCTTGGTCCTGAGGAAGTCGTCCATGGAGAACATGTGGCATTCATCAGTCAAATGACTGGGAACCTGTTCAAACTCCTTCAGCACACTGCCAAGAGGAGACAGTCCCTAAGGTCACCTATGCTTTTTTGTGTTGTTTTGTTTTGTTTTGTTTTGTTTTTTTCAGTTAAAAAGCTCTCTTGGGGGGGAGCTCTCTTGGGGCTGGGGAGATGGCTCAGTCAGTAAAGTGTTTTCAGTGCAAGAGGAGAATCCAAGTCTAGGTCTGCAGCACCCCCACAAAGAGCTATGCACTGAAGTCATGCTTGCAATTCCAGTGCTGGGGAGGCAGAGACAAGAGAGTCCCCAGAACTCTCTGGAGCTAGCCAGTTGGTGAGTGAACTCCAGGCCAAGTGAGAGATTGTGTCTCACAAAACAAGGGGGAGAGCAATTGAAGAGACACCCAACATCAACCTCTGGCCTCCACATGCACAGAAGCATAGTGTCACACATGTACACAAACACATGTGCACACACATGCACACAAATGAATATAAAACCGTATCTATAAACTTGCATCTGGTAATGTATACATGATGTAAATTTAGCTATTATCCCATTACTGAACACCTGGTAGATTTCTATGTAATTTCTTATTTTAAACTTCTATCTTAGGTAAATGTCTGCCCATACGAACATCCTTAGGGTATAAGTTTGGTGAAGCCATGAAGCCATGCCCTCACTTAGTGTGACCAGCATCCTGCCTCTGTGGGAGGCCATGGGACTCCTTACAGCAGCACTACTCATGAGAAGCAGAGGCAGACCCTTCCCCTCAATGGGCAGATTTAAAAAAAAATCAATATGCACACACAGCAGATGTTATTCAGCCGTCAGAAGGAAGGGACATGCTGACACTACTGCAATGTGGACAGACCTTAGGAAAATAATCCAGTAATAAAAGACACATAATCTGTTTTACATCCATGAGGTACTTAGAGTGGTCAAATCCATGGGGAAGGAAAGTTGGCTGCCAGGGACGGGATGCAGGAAGGAGAGGGATGGGAGGATGGTGAGAGACTGCATCCTGTAAGAGATGGAATTTCTGCAGAGGAACAGTGGTGGCAGCAACATGAGGAACCACTCTCCATGCCCACGAGCTCAAAGCAGGCAGGAGAGGAAAACAGGCTTCGTCACAATCTATCGTATTTACTATATTTACATTATGTCTATACTATAGCTACTGGCTGAGGTGTTGTATTTACTATATTGACATTATACCTATACTGTAGCCACTGGCTGAGGTACTGGCTTTTATCCTTGTCCAATCCCTCTTTTTAACTCACCTCTGTCTGTTTGTTTCAGTGTTGGGGGTCAAGAATAAAAGGTTCTAAGAAGCCAGAGACACTGGATGAGCCAGGATCAGGAAGACTATGCCAGGCAGGGGCACAGAGAATCCCAGCTGAGAATCGTACCTGTCAGCAAACCTGCAAGTCTTCAACAGCTTCTTGATATGAAAAAGTTGCTCCTGGATGTCCTAAGGCAAGAAGCCAACCATTTGGAATGAGATGTGTGACCACAGACAGTGTGCCCAGCAAACCTTAAAGTTATTCGAAATACTGTGCTGGCGAGCAAAAACAACTTCCAAGCAAACAACCTCTTCAGCAAGGGCTCATATCTGAATCCTTGGATACATGAGTCCTGAATGGACGCAGGTTTAGTTGGGCCTTGGAAGGAGCCTAGACAGGTGAGAGCCCCTAGGGTCATTCACCCCACAGTCTATCTGCCTTGTGAAAGGTCTGGGGACACTTCTCCACGGAAGCCTCAGCTCACCTTCACCCTATCCAGTTCCTTGACTTTTGCATAGAGGCTGTGATGCCCACTTAACAGGTTGAAGATGGGCTGATGCCATATGCTGTCCAGTAGCCATTTAGAGAAATCGCTGACTTGGTACTTCCTGAAGTCCCACATCAGCAGGATCCGAGCAGGGATACAGGACTCTGCAGATGAGTGGCATCTGTCACAGAAGTACTTCCCGAGGTACTCACAGTATCGGAGCCGCTTCACAAACTCTGTAGAGAGCAGGAGGGTGACACCATGTTCATGATGCTAAGATCTACCCTAGGCCACCTCCCCATTCCTATGCAAGGTTCAGACTTGGATAAATGTCCGCCCTGCTAAAGGCAGATTCAGCTGCCAGGCAGCACAGCTCTGGCAGTGACCTGAGGGTTTCACCTGGGGCCATTTGTGGTTTGCTGTGGTAAGACAGATCCCAGAGAAACAGAATCCTCCAAACACTCCTGGACACCAAAGTGAACTGCAGTGCAGCAAGACCATCCCATGTAGGGGCTAGGCATCTAGCCGACTGTGCAGATGCTACCTGATACTGACAGGAACTCCAACAACAGCTCAGAAACTCAGGATAACAAAGTGCAGCAGCACAGAACTGGATGCAGGGATAGCCCACATACGAAGAGCATATTCTAAAGTAGGGCATACACAATGTCAGGATGTAGCCTCCAAAAGAGGTTTTGTGTGTGTGTGTGTGTGTGTGTGTGTGTGTGTGTGTGTGTGTGTGTAAGAGAGAGAGAGATGTGTGTGTATGTATGTATGTATGTATGTATAAGAGACAGAAAGAGTGAATACCTGAGAGAGAGAGAGAGAGAGAGAGAGAGAGAGAGAGCGCTAAACCCTAGACCCCCCAAAGAGCTAATGATTCACATCTCTGCAGCATGGGGAAAATTATTTGCTCTTGCACTGTTGAATTTGCTAATAAAACAAACACATGGTGCTCCTGGAGTTTCTCTAATAAACTTTTCTGATGGACAAAAGATGCAGGATGAAAGTGTTAATTCTGTGTCTTCTCTGCCTGGGCTAAGAAGGAAAACATCCCAGTCCCAAATCTCCCGGGCAACCGTCCCCTCAGCATCAGCATGACAGGACCAAGTCTTTATCGTTCCCGGCCTGACTTTCATCTCTTTGTAATTGAGGTATTGCAGGGTGTGATTCGTTCTTATGTCGGTAGATTCGTGGTGAGAAAGGACAACATAGGGGAAGGCAGTGACTTCAACCCTAGTACACTGTAGGTACAGATGACCATTTTCCAAACAATGCCTTGAAGAATATCAGGAATAAGTCTTCACTGGGCACTTAGTCTGTTTCCCAAGCTGGTGAATGGTTAATGTCATCCTAAGATTCTAATTCTATGACTTAGGAACTTATAGTTCCCTCTTTCATTGAGGAAAACGGGACAGTGAGGTCAAGCTCATAGTAGGGACAAACAGGCAGTGAGCTAGGTCACAGAGGCAGAGAGCAGGTAAGCTCAGTTGAAATCCACTGTAGACACTGATATAATTCACCTTTCCCAGCATCAAAGTCTCCACCATCTCAGGTCCACTCATTCACTCATCCACCAACTTCATCAAATGCCCTCTGTGCTATCATCAGGACAGAATAAATCATGCTCATTCCTCTTCCTAAGACCACGTCGACAGACTAAAAGATGGGAGCAGATTCCATGAGGGTTAGACCCGCAAGATCCCCTGCTGTACTGACGGGGAAAGAACTCCGGAAGGTACTTAACTCTGGTGGAGTCGGTCGTGTCTATGTGGTTTCTGACTCATCATCTGGCATTTAGGGTGGCATTAGGGTGTACAGATTAACCAACAGACCCGCCTCTTGCTAGGCTAGCTGGGAAAATGAGTCTCAGGACTCACTGTGATTGTCACTAATGTGTAGTGAGATAGGGGAAGCCCTGGCTGGTTCTGCTTTCAGTTTTAATGTCTTGAAATAGACGTCTTCTCTGGAGAACAAGCAGCCCCCAGGCTCAGCTGAAAATCTTGCATGGTGTCTCTTGGGGGAGACTAGTTTGCAGGACCTTGGCCATCTCATAAATGAGTCACCACGTCCTCAACTCTCTGAGAAGTCTTGCCAAGAGACATTTGTTTACCCTGTGAATGTGCCTAGAGGACCATTACAAGCAACCATAGCTGTAGGGGATGATGATGCTGAACAGTGAATTCAACAACGCTTCTGCCTTCCTGGGATTGATGGTTTGGTGATGGAGACAGATGATCTGTAATACAACTAAGAGTAGTCTAGGGATGGACGCCATGAAGCATACACGCAACTGTGGCCAGATGGGCATGTTCCACAAGGCAACCACGGAAGACTCCAGGAAAAGGGGAGGGGAAGAAGAGTGGGGAGAAAAGAGGATAAAGATGTGAAGAAAACTGAGAGTGGCAGGGAAGGAAGTCACCTGGAGGGCATTCTGGGAAGAGGAAACAATAGGTTCAACCACTTAAATCAGGAATGGTTGGATTCTCCAAGTGCCCGGTGGAGAAGCAGCCAGGATGCTGGCTCTGCTTGCTTTGTATGTTATTGTGAAATACAGGGCCACCTCCACAAATCCTTCACAGCACACACACCAAGAAGATGATCTCACACTAGAGCAACAAACAGTCCAGCTGTGCCGATCCTCACACTGTTATCATGCGACAAGCAATACAGGACCTGTACTCACTGGGTTGTATGGGAGTCCCACATCCAGCACAGAAGAAATTCTGGGCCACGACTGCTATGTCCCTCCTGAGGACAGAGAATGTCGACTGTTACACATTTCAGAACTGGTTAGTTACAGTGTTTTCCTCTAATAGAAATGCAGTGGACATCGTGCTGTGTTTCTTGGCTTAGGGACTTTAATTCTGTCATCCTTTCTTGTTAAGAAAAATTTATACTTAAATGGATGTGAGACAAAGTTATCAAATCCTCTTGAGGAGGAGTACTCTGGCAAAAGCTGTGCCCTGGTTTCAACAGTGACCTAGAGTTATGGGTAAAGTGGTAAATTTCAATTTTTTTTGTGGTTCAATGTCAACAAAAATTGCCAAGGTTTAAAAAACAGACATGTTAAATCTCATATATCTTAGAGGATTCTGGGAAACTTGAGGGGGAAAAATATCCTATACAATGAGAATAATTCGGCTCAGGGCCTAGAGGAGAAGTTCTGCCCAAGCAGTCACAACCTACTTCCTGACATCAGTTAAGCCTGAGAGCAAAGACAGCAGACAGAGATTCCTAAGAGACCTCTGTGGAGTGCAGGAAGCCTGGCTTCCTAACCCTTCCGTTTGCATAAGAGACCAAGAGAATGCAAAGACAGCACATAGTTAAACTATGTTGCCTATAATCTTTACCTGTAACCCATTACATATTCTCAGAACCAATTACAATTAAACTATTATGTATGCACTATAAGTATGGCCCCATACACACGTACTGTAGAAATTTAGTTCTTTCTTTCATAATTTTAGTTGTCTCTGAGCTTCTGTGGTTTCACAGAATAAAGATTTTTATTTGCATCCTGTTACATTTCTCAATGGCAGGTAATCTCCTTGAAGTTAAAGTCTTCTTTTAAAACTTTTATGCACTAATTTTGTTTTACTGCGCACTAACTAGTTTGGAAAATAGATTTAGAGTGATCTCGTCATTTTAAATCATTGTATTTGATTTCTGTTTCAGTGTTAGCCACTTAAAAATTCTCTTACGCCTTTTTAATCTACAACTGCTATGTAATGCTCATAACTGGGGGGACAGAGTGTACTGGCTGGTTTTGTGTGTCAACTTGACACAAGCTGGAGTTATCACCGAGAAAGGGGCCTCCCTTGAGGAAATGCCATGAAATCCAGCTGTAAGGCATTTTCTCAATTAGTGATCAAGTGGGGAGGACCCAATCCATTGTGGGTGGTGCCATCCCTGGGCTGGTAGTCTTGGGTTCTTCTATAAGAAAGCAAGCTGAACAAGCCAGGGGGAGCAAGCCAGTAAGCTGCACCCCTCCATGGCCTCTGCATCAGCCCCTGCCTTCAAGTTCTTGCCCTGTGCGAGTTCCAGTCCTGACTCCCTTTGGTGATGAACAGCAGTGTGGAAGTGTAAGCTGAATACACCCTTTCCTCCCCAACTTGCTTCTTGGTCATGATGTTTTGTGCAGGAATAGAAACCCTGAGTAGGACACAGAGTTACACTTTAACGAGTACTTACACGCCCACAATAGAGTGCCAAGGAAACTAAGCCAGAAACACATTTGCCTTGGTCCCTCGGCGAATGGTTCTTTCTTCATCTGTTTCCATGGGGATCAGGCAAACCCATCACAACACATCCCAAGTGGAACCTGGGGTTCCAGGCAGCACTCGTACTTACTTGACTGGCGGGTGAACAGTAAGTATGATTTGGCATGGAGGGGGCACCCAGTCTTCAGTCCCTGGGACCCTGGACTTAAGCATGACTTCCCGTGCTGTATCCACACTGGAGTCAAGCTCTTCCTCAGCTTGTTCTTCTTCCCCAACCTGAATGACCCATGAGAGGAGTCAGGGCTAACCTCAGAAGGCACAATATAGAGGTTTGCCTGAAAAGGACTCTAAGTGTGTTTCTCATTGAACTTTACCACCAGAAATGGAAACTGTTTTTAGCTGAGCTAAAGGTCTTGGCACAAGACTTCCCACTGAGACTACTAGTTTTTATTTCTGAATGATTGTTTATGTGGCGTCTGAGAAGAGGGTGTCAGATCCCCTGGAGCTGGAGTTATATGCAGTTGTGAGCTGTCTGATGTAGGTGCTGAGACCTCTATACTCAGACAGAGCAGCCCCACTCTTACCTACTGAACCTGAGCCTGCTGGGTTTTCGTTTTTGTTTTTTGGTTGTTGTTGTTGTTTTTAGTATTTTTTAGCTCATTTGTTTCCCAAATTCCCATGTGATGAGAAGGGCTTTTTGACCAGGGACACTCCGTGAAAATAAGCAGCATCTGGTGCCTAAAGCAGCCGCCTATCAGAGCTTTGCTGTGGTCTCTTAGAACCTTGGCTTACAAAACAACCGCTTATAGTGAAAGCTTACATTTTCCTATCGTCATTTAAAACCCAAACTCTCCCAATCAGTATCCCGAAACCTCCACAATTTGGCCACTATCATTCAAGCCTGTTCCCATGAATCCTCCGCCAACACACACACACACACACACACACACACACACACACACACACACACACACTTTGTCCAACCACAGTTACGTTTCTCATTCATCTGGCTTCCAGACCTCCTCCATTTGTGTCCCGACAGCTCCCGCTCAGAATGCTTCCCCACAGACTGTATCTGCCCCAGCACTGCCTGACTCACACCTGGCTCAGGGCTAAGCTCTCAAGTCGGCTTCCCTAAGTTCCTCTGACAGAATTAGATGCCTGCCCACTCTGGCCCTTCCAGAGTGATTTTTTTTTCAACTCTTCTTTTAGCATTTGCTACCACTGGAGGAGTGTTTAGCATTCTTCGAGGACAGCGTATCCTGGAAGCAAAGTCTTGTATGCTTTCCTATCTGTCAGCCAGGTGACATTTACTTTACTATTATTGCCTTGCCCTGATCAGATCCGAGCCCAGTACATTAAAATAATAGTAATAAGAGGGAAAGTGAGATATCACCTTGGGAGACTTGGGAGAACTGCAACCTTTTAGCAGGCCTGCAATCCCAGCACTAGGCAGGCCTGAGCAAGAGGATTCTCTGAGTTAGAGACCAGCCTGTGCTATATGACCTTTTCTCAAAGCAATAGCAACATGGTATGGATTGTTAAATACATCTCTTGATGTTGAATGACTGCTCGTCTCCATTTTGAGACCTCCTAAACACCTATAAGCCAGACAAGGAAACACATATTTGAACGAACAGGCCAGTGAGAAGTTAGGAACATTCCATTCCATATCAACCGACTTCCATACTTACTCCTGAGCTAGCGGGGATCAGGGAGCCTGGAGGCTGACGAGTGACTTCTTCTGACAGCATCCAGTACTTATAGAACCCTCGGAACAACTCTCTGGCTAAGAGCCCAGCAAGACTGAGATTCGACTTGCAAGTTGCACTGAAACACGAGAGAAATGAAAGCTGGACGGCTGTGCATAAATATAATCAGGGTCTTTGAGGAAACCATTATATGAGACTGACAGTCATTTGCAAGCTGGGAATCTAATGCAATAGAGTTCACCCTCAATCAGCAAACAGAGCCTCTTATTTATGAAGGGTACGGAGACCTAGGGTAAGGTGAAAACAGAACTGAACCTAAAGTGAGAAAACCAGAGCCCGAATCCTTCTGATGCTTAGCAGTGCTTCAAGGATGGCCCATCCTTTAATCTCAGCTCTTGGGTGGCAAAGACCTCTGTGAGGTCTATGCCAGCCTTGTCTATGTAGCAAGTTCCAAGACAGCTATAGCTGCATAGTAAGACAGGGGTTGGGGAACACATTGTGACATCATTTCATAAGCCTTAGTTTCCGTGTGTATGAAACAGGGCTCAAAAATAAATGCACAGGGGCTGAAGAGTTAGCTCAGCAGTTAAGAGCACTTGTTGGTTTTGCAGAGGACCAGGGTTTGGTTCCAACATCTACATGGTAGCTTACAACCATCCATAATTCCAGTTCCAGGGGATCAGAGCCCCTCTGCTGACCTGCATGGGCACCTGGTACGCATACATACACACAAATAAAGCACTCCTAAAATAAATCTAAGTGTTTAATTAAATGCATACATACATTTATAAAACTCACATAACCTTGAGGTTAAATGAGGACATATACACCAGCCTTTCATGCACTGTAACACTCACTGAGTATGGGGTGCTGTGCTCTGAATATGGGCAGTGTCCTCCAAAGATCCGAGTGTTAAGGAATTGGCTTCCAGAGACAATGGAAGCTTGGGGGGGTAGAACTTAGCAGGTCTGTAAGTCACTGGAGGCAGTAACTCCAGGGGGTGGTGAGAACATCCCCTCTTATCCTCTACCCCGCCATGCAATTCCGAGGTACTCCACCTCACCCACACCTCAACCTCATCGTATCATGTCTTTGAGCCTCCAAAACCAAGAGACAAAAACCTTTTCTCTCAGTAAGTTAGTTGTCTCTGGTATTTTATCATAGTCAACAAAACTTCTACTGTAGAGGTGACTGACTAACTTCTAAGTGAGTCTTACATTAGTTTCTTTTCCTGTTGCTGTCATAAAATACTCTAACAAAAGTAGTCTGGGGGCAAAACATCCATGCACATAAAAAGATAATAAATAAACTTCAAAAAATAACCTAAGGGAGAAAGGATTTATTTTACTTTTTTCTAATTTTTACATTTTTGATATTATAATTGCAACATTTCTCCCACCATTTCCTCCCTCCACAACTAACTTGCTACATCAACCTAGTCCCCAGCAACAGTCTATAAACATTTGTCTCCTCATCAAAGATACTTCTCTTTGCCACAGAGACCACCATAGGAAACCACAACCAATCAGAATGCAGAGCTGTGGAGCCCAGACTCAATGAACACATCTACAACACACTCCCACATGTAAGGCTCCCACATGTTATGGGAGCAGTGCAGAAGAGGGGCCTGAAAGATTGTTAGAGTCAGAGGATCAGGAAGTTTGCTGTGAAATGGTGTCTCCTAGCAATATCAGAAGAGATTTACTTCAGCTCATTCTTCCAAGGATAGTCATCACGTGAGGTGGAGACACAGAGGCGGGAGCTTGACGTAGCTGGTCGCATTACACAGTAATCAGAAGGGAACAATGATAATACGACATTGCTCAATGAATACAGAGTGCTCTGCCTTTCTCCACTCATCTCGTCCAGGTTTCCTTCCCTGCCATGAGGATGGTCTCACCCACAATAAAGATGGGTCTTTCCACATCAATTAACGTAGTCAAAATAATCCCCAACTGAGGGGCCCAACTCTTCTGTACTCTGGATTCCGTCAAGCTGACCGTTAACACTGGCCATCAAGGATCCCCATTTGTGGCTAACCAGGCTGCAATATGAAAGCCCCAGGGGTCTACACACAAGAAGGCACATACCTCTCTGAAGAGCTATAGGAGCCTCTGCAGCCTTCCGTGAGGTCATTGGATTTCCCAAGTTCTGTGGGAAAAGGAAAGAAAGGGTGGTAGGGTCTCTTAGCCTGCCTCACTCATAAGAATACAAAGATAGAGACCCCAGCACTCAGGGAACCTGCAATGTCCAGATAACCACAAGCAACAGTATGAGACTCCAGGTAACCCCCCGAGATGGGAGTTCATATAGACCTCATCAAAATATCACATCAGAACCACAGAGCTGATCTAATGGACGTCTGCATTTTTGTTCAGTTCTACAGGTGAGAAGACCAATTATCAGACATCAGAGACAAGGAAAACATTTCCTTTGAGTAGCAGGGACATAACCTCTTCTTAGGAGAGGTTTCCTCAAAAGTCCCCAACATGGCCTTGGCTGTGTTGTCTGCTGGTGTGTGGGTGGTTATGTGAGGGAGATGAATGGGAGGAGGTTCTAAGTCTCACCTAATATGACCAATTTGTTCAAGTCAAGTGTGCAGGCCTCTATCGCCACAGGACAGTAAGAAAGTGCCTCAGCCACTGGGCTGACCTGGAGTGCAGCGCAACCTAAAGAGAGAAGGAAGACCGATTTCATGATCAAGAATCGAGGCTGGGGCTGAAGAAATGGATCAGTCAGTAGAGCATGTGCTGTGCAAGCACGAGACCTGAGTTCAGCTCCCAGAACTGACAGAAAATGGCTGATCCTGATAAGTTTGTCCTTGTAATCCCAACACGAAAAGCAGGAGCAGGTGGATCCTGGGAGCTCACCGGAGTCAGCCTATTCTAGCCAGAGTTTGAACTTGTGAAAGAACTTGTCTCAAAGTCAAAAACAAGGGACAAGAGACAATTCCTGGTAATCGTCCTCTCCCCCCCCCCATATGCTCACACACAGACACATGTGGATGTACACAGGAGCACACACATGCCCACACACTTGTACCCTCATTCTTACATGAACAAGCACACACCTGTTTAAACACATATGCATGAATACCAGCATAAGCAAAATGGTATGTTCAAACTGGTCTGAAGAAGAGGAGAAGGAGGAAGACGATGAGGAAGAGGAAGGCAGAGAGGAGAAGGAAGAGGAAGAGGAGGAGGAAGGGGGAGAGAATGCATAGCTCCCAACTCACAGGTATGGGGCGGGGGGAGCTAAAGCTGCAGCTCCAAGGATTGACAGCTGAAGGAAACTAGTTTAGGTTCTCTCCTTCACTAAAATATATATATCAGGCAAATAGGCTGATACGATGTTTACTTTTTATGTTTTAATATTTTTCCCATTATAATACAAAGTTTAAAATAAAATTAAAGAAGACTTAAAAAAGAAAAGAAAAGAAGAAAAGAAAAGAGAAGAAAAAAAGAGAAGAAAAGATAAAGGCAGCCTTCCCATCAGATGCATGGTATGGAATGCACAGTGATACTGGGTTAAGTCACGTCCCTCCAAAGTTCACGTCCACCTAGAACACGTGAATGTGGTCTTATTGTCCCACAGAATCTGTACAGACAAAAGGGCAAGGAAGCCAAGCTGTATGTGTATGGACAGACAGACAGACAGACAGACAGACAGACACACACACACACACACACACACACACACACACCATGGGTTGAGAAGCACTATTATTAGATGCATAATGCAGATATGTTAATTAGAAGTTAACCTAACCCATCTGGAAGCTGGAGATAGGAGTTTACCAGCAATGGAGAACATTTCTTTAAGCTATAAAGAAATATTGAGTTTTACATCAGAGGATCTGGGAACCCAGCAAGTGGGCAAGTTTGAAGGGTACCAGCCACATAGAAAGACACTTGGAGGAGAGAGAGGTTCAGGGCTGGAAATCCAGGTTTCTCAGAGGGAGAGGAGAAGTATCAGCTTAGAGGATGGAGTATCAGCTTACTGATGGAGGTAAAATCTGCCAAAAAGAAAACCTGGGTGTTGAGGCTGAGCACGGGACTGGCTTTCAGAAAGCTAATGGTCCTTCCCTGCCGGCTTTGGTGGCCTTTCCTCCAGAAGGAACTCCCTGGGTTCCCAGGTGCCCTGCTTAGTGACTGGGCTGGACCCTCATGTCTGCCATGGTGTCATCCCTCTCACTTCCGTGGCCCCAGCTGCAGGGCTTCTGCTCTGGGAGAGTGTCTTACCACCACCAAGTCCCAGCCATCACCAAGAACAGGCAGGTTCATTATTTGCAAAAAGGGATGGAGGTGGACGCCTTGGGCAAAGAAAACAATGTGGAAGGAGAAGTGGGAGAACACTGTGGGGTGGAAAATGAAGCAAGACAGAAGACAGCAGCAACCTGGAAACGGAAGAATAAAATCCAAGGAAAAGCAAAGCAAGAACTCCAGGGCTGGCCAAGGACAGAGCATGAGCAGCAATGACAGGGCAAAAGAAAATGGCTGCCTTGCTGGAGATCATTCACTCCCATGTGCTAAGCCTTTTCACCTGCAAAGTCACCTTATCACTAACAAAAGCACACCAAAGACCCTCAAAATTAAAATCACTGAAAATAGCACATCTCACACACACACACACACACACACACACACACACACACACACACACACACCTCATAACGTTCTAAGTTAGTTTCTCGCTCTAAACTGAGTCACATTCATGACTATCCTGGGATTCATGTAGCCATGGATTGCGTCTTCAAAGGATGGAAAACGTCCCTCTTTCAAGACTGGACAGAGGAGACAGCCTGCGCTGAGATCACAGCATTCAGCATTCAAGCGTTTGCCCGACTTGCCTTCACAGCCAGTGTGTGAAGAAGCGGAGGGGTCTGGCTCCTGCTTTGCATGGGTATGAAAGGTCACTTCTGCTCCAGTCCCACATGACCTGCTGGCCTCTTCTGTGCCCGAACTCCCTGGCTGCTGTTGACTCAGAAGACTGCACTTCAAATTCTCTATTACTGAGATGATCAAGTCTGCAGCATAAAAGTGGACGTTTTCCTACGGGGGGAAAGTCAATTAAAAAATGAGTGCACTCAACTTTCCTTCGGAGGATGGATTAGATTGCAAAACTGGAGAAATGCCACTTAGGTGGCACAAATAAGGATAAATACAACTTGATCTAACTAGATTATGATGAAAAATACATCCAGAGACACAGATATACCAAATGGAATTAATTTCTTTCCAGGAATGGGGATTAAACTTAACATCATATATGCAAGGCGAGCTACTGCTGGCCCCATCCCCTGCCACCGAGTTGCATTTCTTGTGCTGGAAAACCCTCGGTAGGTGGAGCCCAGCACCTGACAGAGCTCCTCAGTCGTGGACGGCTGAGCACACCGTGCCTCAAAATGTCTCAATTTAGTGCTCCTGGCGGCGTCCATCAAATACTGAAAAGAACCCTTTGGCTGAGCCTCATCGCAGGGGTTTCCGCAGTCACATCGAGCGGCATCAAGAGACTCAGGCCCTCACCTTTTCCATGTCAGCAGGCAGAATGAATGTCTCCAGTGGGAAGAAATTCCAAGAATGGCTCCTGCTGCTCTGAGCATCACCTGCCAACACAGTCAGGCATTGAAAATGGAGAAAGGAGATGGCTCAGTCAATAGTGCTCCCTGGTCACTCTCCTACTGCTTCAGGCACTCGTCACCTCAGTACCGCAGAGGTGGAGACGGGAGGACGCCTGGGGCTTGTTGGCCAGCTGGGTTAGAAACTTAGTGAACCCCAGATTCAGTGAGAGACTCTGCCTCCAAGAGGAGGAGGACAGAGAATGGCAGAGGAAGATATGTGACATTGACTTCTGGTCTCCACATACACAGGCACACAGGTGAGCACACACAGGACAAAAGAAAACAATGGGAAAATTGTTGGCTTTCCTGCTAGGCTGGGCCCCACAGTTACCTGGCAACAGCCAGGTATGCCCAACCCACTATAAAAGGGGCTGCTTGCCCCCCTCCCCTCTCTCTCTCTCTCTCTCTCTCTCTCTCTCTCTCTCTCTCTCTCTCTTTCTCTCTCTCTTGTTCTTGTTCTTCTTATTCCCTTCCTCTCTTCCCTGTCCCTACTCTCCCCACTCCCCTACCCCTCTCTCCCTCTCTGCCTTTTTCTGTCTCTACTACCCCCTCAACTCCCCTCCCCGTGCCCTAAATACACTCCATTATTCTATACTATACCATTGAGTGGCTGGTACCTTATGGGGAAGGAATGCCTCAGCATGAGCCCGCAGAGGCATCCCCTTCCCCCACACCATACCGCATCTCCACAAACATATCTCTGGCTTCCCTTTCTTTTTTATAAAACACAACAAAAATAAACCTAAAGATTAATTAAGCAAAACAAATCATAGGGTACAAGTCTTCAAGACTATCAGGGGAAAGAAAAAACTGCATAGCTCTAGAAAGATACAGGTCATGAAATCGGAAAGAGCCTTCTGATGACAAGGCCTGTAGACACAGCCTACTGTCCATCATTTCTCCAGAACACTAATGGAGTGACTGAGAGATAGCCTCAGAAAACCAGAAAGGAGAGGCCAGTGGGGCAAAGATGGTGGGAAGAGGTCATGAGAGATGGGAAGGCAGCCCTCAGAATTATAGGATCTGGGCTGGAAGATTGCTCAGTGGTTAAGAGCACTGACTGCTCTTCCATTGGATCGGTTTGCTGGATTGTTCCCAGCAAACAAATGGTGGCTCACAACCATCTGTAATGGGATCTGATGTTTTCTTCCAGTGTGTCTGGAGACAACTACAATGTACTCAAATACATCAAATAAACAATTCTTTAAAAAAATAATTACAGGATTACTTTCTCAGCTGGTGACGATCGGCCCCGAACTTCCTGTTGCAACCACAAAGTCATCTGAAAGCAAACAGAGCTCCGTCCAGTGAGGCTCAGACCACTATGCTGAGACAGTCATTCTTACACTCTCACCCACCACTCACTGGCAATAAGCAACACCAACTCGAGTAGTTCCTATCACATTAACTGCTGACTGCAGTCCGGGAAGGAAGTGAGATCTCATGATGGTCGGAAGAGCTATGTCATCCTGACCGGATAAATTAAGAGATGCTGCCAATGTCCGGGAAGCTGTGGGTTATCAGAGGGCAGACAAATGCAGGAAGTGTCACCCTGATACTCCCATTGAACAAAGTCAATCTGACATGGAAAACCGGGGACCTCTTGTCTGGGGTTGATAAACATTTTGGGGGAATGACTGTGGGGGCCATTCACCATCTCTGCCAACAACCCTGCCACTGTAACTAGAAGGCCACTGTGGATGAAACTAAATTGCTGGTTTGTCTTCTTAAACAAAAACAGGAAGCTGGGAAAGACTTGAACATAGAGGAAAAGGCAAGATAAAGCAGAGTGGTGCCCAAACCCGTTATCCCTTGGTCTCCTGCCTTGAGTTGGGATGGTGCTAACATGAAATGAGCTCACACATTGGTTTTGGGTCAAGGTTGAAGACCATGAACTTCATTTCTCATGGCAAAGACAATAGGTAAGTCAGCCCAGACAAACACATACATGGAGAAGTATAAAGGAAGTCACCAGATAAAGTTACCATCATCCGTAGAAGCTGTCAAATGAGGAGACTCAGAATGGACACTGGCCTTAGAGAATGGGGAAGTGGCCACAGCCTTGGGGTTTTTGAGCAGAGACTTCTGCTGAGGATGAGCCTCTTGCTCTTCTGTAGCCAGGAAGAAGTCACCCTTCTCTCCCCAGGAGCAATAAGCAGAGCTGTTGCAGATGACATCAGCAGTATTCTCAGACAATGACATCTCAGCCAGGGAGTCCCTCTGGGGCAATATCGAAAGGTCCGAGGGAGAGGGAGTGTCCACGACCACGTGGTTCTCACTGTTCTGCGCCGTTGGTCTTTGGAGGCCTGATTCTCGAAGTGGCTGCTGCACACACAGTGGGTTGATCCAGGAAGCTTTGTGTCTTACGAGTCTCACATCTAACTGGCAAGCAGGTTGGTCAGTGTCCAGGACACTGGGCAAGCCATCAGCGTCCTGAAAGGCATGGCTGGTCCTTTCACAGGAGTCCATAGGATAGTCTTGCTGGCCTGTGGATTGGGACACCATCTTTCCAGGTGTGGAGTGAACGTGCTCAAAACTCAGTTCTCCAATGGCCGTTGTACCACTGGGTGTGATCCTTGAATTCATCACATGGCCAGCTAGAGGTCTGATAAGTTTATCTGCAATGAGCAAGAATCATTCCAGGTAAATAAAAAGTCCAGTCATGGTTTTTGGTTATATATTATTGTCAAGAAACAAAAAACAAAACAAAACAAAAACAAACATCATTTCTTTGTATCTCATACTATGTGCAAGTAATAATCAATCAATCAATCAATCAATCAATCAATCAGACCCAGAAACAAAACAAAGCAAACCACTAGCTGTAAGCCTAGAGAGTTTGATGCAAGAATTAGAAACATTTTTATGGGCTGGAGAGCTCTGTGTTTAAGAGCACTAACTGCTCTTCCAGAGGTCCTGAGTTCAAATCCCATCAACCACATGGTGGCTCACAACCATCTGATGCCCTCTTCTGGTGTGTCTGAAAATAGCAACAGTGTACTTATATATAAAAAATAAATAAATCTTTTTAAAAAACATTTTTACAAGTGTGAACTTAATTGAAAAGGCCACAAAGATCAACCTCGTAATGAAAATAGCAATATATCAAAAGCGTTATGATAAAATTACCTGTCAAATCAACAATGGGCATTGCCATGTGAAAGTAAAGACACGTTTACATCACCTTATGTGGGGTTCACTCTAGCATTACAGCAAAGCGAGCAATAGAGTGGAAGAAGACAGCCACTAGACCCTCTGTGCCAAGCCACACACCTTAACCTGAACATCCAGGACCTATCAGAATTTAGCACTAGCTGCCAATATTTTTTAAAACAATGCTATGAATCTAGAACTCATCTTTTAAATGGTTCTGACTGATTTCAGCTGTAGTCGATGCAACGATGGTTGAAATGTTGAGAAGCCCTTTGCCATGATCTCTCTAGTCCCAGCAAACATTTTTTTTATCATCCATCTTTGAGAGCAGTGAGAAAGAGTCCATCCAAGTCAGCCTTCACACAGATGCAGTCCATCTGGGCAAGCTTGTCCCAGGTGAAGAGTGCCACAGCATATGGGATTAGCTTTCTGTCCTTGTGACCAAATACCTGAGATAAAAGAAACTTCAGTCCTTGGTCACATGATTCATGTCACGGGGTGGAGTGACCCAGCACATCATGGCTGTGGAAGTATGTGGCAAAGACAAGACCCTGGGCAGGACATGCCTTTCACAGGCAAACCTTCAGTCTCCTGCTTCTCTCAACCAACACCATCTTCCCATAATCAACCCAAATTTTGAATCCATCTGAGGGTTAATCCACGGATTCAGTGAAAACCCTCAAGATCTAATCCTTTATGAAGAGTGTGTCATAGACCTACCCAGGGCTTTGTCCTGTCCAATCCAGTTGACAGGAAAGAGCACCACATGCAGGTGTACGTGACCATGAGAGTTGGCTCTAGAGGTTTAAATCCCGCTGTGTGGAGCTGACTCTCCCACACACACCTTTCTACATGACTTCCCTACAACCCCAGACTCCAGGTCAGTCTACCAAATTATCTACTTGACATTTCCCAGTAACTCTCAATTTAATACGCCTAAATCAGACTCTGAGACACACCCCAAATCTGCTCCTCCCCTACCTTCCCTATCCCAGGAAGAATATTTCTGAGCCTAAGATATAGGAGCCATGTGTAACCCTGTGCTCTTTCCTGGATCTCCATCTTTTATCCCTCTGCAAGGTTAGAACCAGCGCATTCCTCTAAGCTACTGTCTTCTTCCTCTTGGATACAGACATCACAGTAGAAAGCAGTCTTTCTCCTTCTGCCTTACCCATCCACAATCTCAGGCATTCAAAGAGACCCTTTACAAACCTAAACTGACATCTCATTCCCCCAGTCAAACCCCAGTGGCTTCACTCCTTACCATGTCCTTAAAGCTTGACGTGGTCCTGACCCTGAAGATCTCTCATTTATCTTTTCTCAGCCACAACAACACAAGAAGCTCTTGGACTCTTGTTTTCACCACCCTAAAGGCTGTGGCTCACCTCTAGCCTAAAGCGCTCCTCTCCAAGTGAATGTAGCCTGGCCCTCTCTTGTTATGCATGCCTTAGTCCGTGAATTACTTAAGGAAGTGTCTCCTACTTAAAGGCAAGTCCCCGATCTCTCCCTACTATGTCACTCTGTTCAATTTTCCTCACAGAAAACTCACTTCCTGATTCTTTCCAGTTCCTTCCAATGAGTCTTCTGCCCTACTATAAACTCAATGGTTTTATCTGTGCTTTGCCACATCATATCCCTGTGTCTTTGGTTGCATGTAAGATATCAATACATGCTTATGGAGCAGATGAACATAACCAATAAATTGGAAATAAAGTCAAGAGATGAAAGCCTTCTTTGGTAAATGTAGTTGTCCAATTACTGGGACAGTAGAAGTGAACACATGCCTCAAAAAGATAGGAACATTTTTCTCGCCAATGTTGATATTAAGATATGCATTCAAATACACCAAAAGAAACTACATGTGAAAATCGTTCTAAGAATTCTTTCTATTTCTGTGACTTATTTGGAGGTCCTGTGTTAATGCAGACGAAGCAGACCACAGGACAAGACACCCATGATAACTGCCAGAGCTTACTGCCCCTAAGAGTTCCACCTTCCTTCTTACTCAAATCCCACCTTGTGTTTCAATTTCTCTTTGCCATGCATCTTTTCTTGCTTGGTAACTTTGGATTTAATTTACAAAAGGACATGATTACTAGATTCCTATAAAATGCCCTATATTAGTCAGGGTTCTTTAGAGTCACAGAACCTATGGAATGTCTCTCTATATTGAGTGGAATTATTATGATGACTAACAGTCTATAGTCAACTCCCCAACAATGGTCCACTGTGAATGGGAAATCCAAGAATCCAGTAGTTGCTCAGTTCCACGAGGCTGGTTGTCTTCAGTTGGTCTCTGTAGAAGTGGATTCCAACAGATATTTGCTGGCAAGTAAATGTGAGCAGGTGAAGAATCTTTTTCCTTCTTCCAATGTCCGTAAGTAGGTCTCCAACAGAAGGTATGGCTCAGATTAAGGGTGTGTACCACCATGCCTAGATCTGGGACTTACTTTGTCCCAGGCTGACCTTGAACTCAGAGATCTCCTTGCCTCAGTCTTCTGGGATTAAAGGCGTGTGCTACCTTGCCTGGACCTAAGCTTTTCATAGCCACTATGCCTCAAGATCTCCATGCCAAGTTCCAGGTCAGAAACTTGTGTCTTCCAGCCTCAAGATCTGGATCACGGGTGTGCCCCCCAATTCTGGATTGTAGTTCATTCCAGATCTAGTCAAGTTGACAACCAGGAATAGCCTTTACCTGCCCCAAACACAGAACCCCAGAAAAAAAAATTCCCAACACTCAACGCCCCATGAACACTTCTTTGGCTCCACAGATGATGACCGCCATCCTGTTACTCTCAAATACTTTGCAATGAATGATCACACCTACATCAGATCCAAAGGTTTGTTTTGCCTTCTTTTTCAAACATACACATTGTATCTGTCTTAGTTACTGTTCTCCTGCTGTGAAGATACACTCTAACCAAGTCAACTTTTATCAAAGAAAGCATTTAACTGAAGGCTTGTTTACAGTTCTAGAGTGTTAGTCCATGATCATTGACTGGAAACAGACAGGCATGGTGCTAGAGCAATAGCTGAGAGCTTTACATTCTGATCCAAAGACAGTGGGCAGAAAGACAGATTGGGCCTGCTATGAGGTTTTGAAACCTCAAAACCCACACTCAGTGACACACCTCCTCCTAATCTTTCCCAAATTGTTCACGGAGCATTCAAAGATATGAGTCTAATGGGGCTATTCTCATTCAGATAATCATAATTTTATAATGAACATATTCTATAATTTATCTTATTCTCTTTCCTTTTTCATTTTGTATTGGTTATTTTATTTCTTACATTTCAAATGTTATCTCCCTTCCTAGTTTCACTTCCACAAACCCCTATCCCCTGCCCTTCCCCAATTCCTTTATGAGGCTGTTCCCCCACCTGCCCACCCACTCCTGCCTCAGTGCCCTAGTATTTCCCTACTCTGGGTCATCGAGCACCCACAGGACCAAGGGGCTCCCCTCCTAGTGATGCCTGATAAGGCAATCCTCTGCTAGTATCTGGCTGGAGCCATGGGCACCCCCTATGTACTCTTTGGTTGGTGGTTTAGAACCTGGGAGTTTTGGGAGAACTGGTTAGTTGATACTGTCGTTCTTCCTATGGGGTTGCAATCCCCTTCAGCTCCTTCATTCTCTTTCAACAGTGTAACTTAAAGATTATTTTATAATCATCTTAACTTCCTTTTTTAGATTGTATATATATTTATTATTGCATGGATATTTCATGTGCATGTAAGTCTGTTTACCGTGTGTATGCCTGGTCCCTGTGGAGGTCAGAAGAAGGCCTCAGATCCCTGGAACATAAGTTACAGGCAGTTGTGGTCCACTGTATGGAAGCTGGGAACTGAACCCCAGCTCTCTGAAAGACTGCCCTTATACACTGAGACATTTCTCCAGCTCCTCACCTTAATTTCTTATCACTTTCTATAGTGTACATGAACTTCGGTTCTGTATGGTGAACTCTGTTGTTCACCATAGTCTTGTGACTTCTCTTGACTTGTTTGTTTCTCAGACAAGTAAAGATAAGTAAAGAATGGCTCGGGTCTTTCTTGAGTCCATATTTCAGAATGACCCCATTATTCCCTGGAGGATAGAACTATGTAAGTAAGTGACACTTTATTCCCTTAATTCTCTGTACGCTGTACTTGCTTATATAGTGGGGGATGGGGGAGATGATTACGTGAGTGAAGTACGTGAAGCCTGAACAGTTTCAAACGATAACATTACCCAACTGTTTGTTGTTTTGTTGCATTTTGAGCAGGGTCGTACCAAGTCTGTGTCTAGATTGATGCCGAACTTCTGACACTTCTTCCTCGGCCTCCCTAGGACTGGGATGATAGGTGTGTGCACCATGACCAACTCACAGTGTTTTCTATAGACAGATACAAGTTTGAAGTTAAGACAGGTCAGCCTTACTCACAAGCATTCTGTACGGAGACATGACCAGAGATCACCAAGCAAACACAGACTTCCTCTCTAGGGGTTTCTCAGGGTTTTCCATTGCTCACTTCACAGAAATGGCCAGTAAGTGCTGGCTTTGCTCAGTTAGGTTAGAACTGAACAGATACAGAGTGCATCAGCACACCTAAAATCACAGGCAAGCAGTGGCAGAGTGACACTCATGAGAGAGGAGTGGTCTCTGAAACAGAAGGCAGGGCTAGAGAAAAAATGATGCCTGTGCATACTATATGAAAGAAATCTGAATAGAATCACCAAATATCTGGAGAGAAAAAGCCCCAAGTAGACATCTCTCGCCAGCAAGTGAAACCTCCAGCACCAGGTATGGGTGACAGCCATGGGTGACGACCAAAGAAGCCCCATCGAAACCTTCAAACAACCCAAGTAAGTGCCACGGCTAAGGGAGGCTCTCCACAGACTGAGAGTAAGGCCTGTTGCCGAAGACAGCACTTATATAACTCACTGGACACAGAGAAGTCCAGCTGGTGCCTGACTAGAGCCTCCATCCTGACTGACTAGAGTTCATAGTAAGAAAGGTAAACAACGACCTAGTTAAAAACTGTGATCTACAACAATGACCTCCACACTCCATGAGATCGAACTCATGCCCAACTCTGCTTCGTTGGTCAAGAACATGATCTTAGTCGACCAATGACCAGTCCAACTTAAGGCCTATGCTATGAGAGAAAACCCGCACCTGACACTGCCTGGATAGCCAAGAACCAGAGGTAAGGACCTAGAATAGAGCCAAACATGACTGGGGGAAAATCCAATAAGATGATTTCGAATTATATTTTGCTGTGATCACAGATTGGAGCCTAGCATAATTGCCATCAGAGAGGCTTCATCCAGCAACTATGAGCAGACACAGAGACCTACAGTCAAACATTAGGTAGAACTCAGAGAACCCTTCAGAAGAGGGAGAGGAAGGGCTGTAGGAGCCAGAGAGATTGAGGACACCATAAGAACACGGCCCACAGAATCAACTAAGAAGAGCTCAAAGGGGCTCACAGAAACCGAAGCAACAGCTAGAGAGCCTGTATGGTCTGAGCTAGGTCCTCTACATACATGCTATAGTTGTGTATCTTTGTGGTTTTGTGGGTCTCTGCCAAGGACCAACCTCAGCTTAGAGAGAGGTTCTGAGGAAGGGGTGTCTGGGAACAGGGAAAACAAATTACCTGAAGTCTAATCGTGAGTCCAAGCCTATGTTCTGCTCAAGACAGCTTTCCAGTGTGTTTTCTCTCTGTTTTATCTAGAGATCTCCAGACAGTTCTCTCTGTCTCTCTCTCTCTGTCTCTCTCCTTTCTTCCCTCCCTCGTTCTCTCCCTCTCTCTATCTCTTCCTCTCTCTCTCTCTCTCTCTCTCTCTCTCTCTATCTACCTATCTCTCTCTCTCTCTGTCTCTCTCTCTCTAAGTTCTGATTGTGACAGTTCTCCAAGCAGCTCTCTTGTTATTCTAAAAAGTTCTCTGGCTAGTTCATCTCTTGGAGATCATACACCCCGTCTTTATTGCACCCCGTCTTTATTGTACATATCCAATCCAGTTATTCCAGTTATTTACTTTGGGTTTCCTTTTGATTATCCTATGAATCAGCATCCAGTAACCCCAGTCCCTTAATTCTTAGGAGACAGCAAACACACATTTTCTTTTAACACTGCAAAAGAATTCAGAGATCTGCCTGCCTCTGTTACACAAGGCCAATAAACTAGCTGGGTGGGACCCAGTCCTGATGTTACCATTTCTACCACACTTGGGCCTAACCTTGCTGTGTCCCAGGCTGACCTTGAACTCAGGAATCTGCCTGCCTTTGTAAACATAAACAAATACGTATGTGGGTGGGATCTCCTGCGATCACCACTCCCTAAATCTCTTCATTCCCTCCCTTAGTAACCTTCACAGGACCCAGTACTGACTCACAGCACCGCCACTTTTGTTCCTTTAGCTTCATGAAGCCCCTCATATGAATTTTATATTACATCCTTTTTTTTTTGAAAAATTAAATATTTTTGAACCCATACTTTTTAGAGCTCTTTCCCACAGCCTTAAGGGCTCTCCTGATGATCAACCACGCCTAAAGGACTCATGCTGTCTCTGATTATCATGGTGTCATCAATGTTAACAAGGAGGAATTTCTTTGACTGAGGAGTGCAAAACATGTATAATATTATACAAACAAGCTTTAAACCCACAGCAGCCACTGATACTGGTGGAGGCCCACACCTGCTGGCCCTGTCCCAGTGGCAGAAACCATGTCATTCCATCCCTACCAAGGCCATGCCAGACCCAGCAGCTCTCCTAACAGTGGGAGTGGGGGTGTCTCTGGCTCTTCTGTCTGCCTGGGACTCTTTTCCTCCTACTGGGTCATCTCTTCCAGCCTCTTTAGAAGGGTGTGTGCCTAGTCTTATTGTAACCAGCTATGCAGTGTCTGATTGAGATCCCTGGGATGCCTACTCTTTTGTGAAGGAAAATGGAGGAAGAGTGGATTCTGAGGAGAGGGGAGGTGGGAAGGAAAGACTGGGAGGAATAGAGAAAGGTGAAACTGTGGTTGGGATGTAATATATGAGAGAAGAATACATGTTTTAAAAAGAATAGATGTTACCCTTTAGAAGAAATCCTATCACTGCCTAAATGCCTGCTAGCCATTTTCTTAGAATAAAGGTGTTGGGAAGCAGAAATCATAACAACAGACCTGAAGGTGAAAGATAAAGTATTTTACTTATCTTTATTTATTTTAGCTATTCTTTATTTATTTTACTATCTACCTTTAATTGAAACAGAAGTATGGCCTGGAGAAATGGCTCAGCAGTGAGCACACTTGTCACTATGGCCGAGCATGCAGATCACATTCAATTCCCAGATCACACCCATCCATAACCCCAGCCCCAGGGGATCCATCAGGTACACACGTGGTGCACATACATGCATAAATTCAAATAAATAAATCTAAAAAGACTATGCATGTATTCATGGAAGATGGCCGGATGTTTTAAAATATGTCCACATTACGGAGTAGCTAAATTGAGAGAACCAACACAGACATTCTTTTCTAGTCTGTTTTATACTTCTGTGATAAACACCATGATTGAGGAGTCCAATGGCTAATCTTGCTTGTCAACTCGACTACCTCTGGAACCAACTAAAACCCAAACACACCAGCGATGCATTTTCTTGATTGGATCATTTGACGTGGAAGACCCACTATACACCTGGATTATTTAAAGACGGGACTCACTCTAATTTTGAGCCATGACTTCTGGTACCAGCCTACACAAAAGAACATGGAAGTAAAAAGCTTCTCTTTTTTGCCTGTTGGCCCTTGTTCTCGATGGCAAGTTCATCTATCCTGCTGCTGAGGCAATTTCTCACTGATATCAGAACCCAGTACTTCAGGACTCCAGCATATACCAAAGACACCAATGGATTGAACAACTATTAGATCCTTGGCTTTTCCATCAGGAGATCACCACGGTTGGACTGTCTGGACCACAGCCTGTAAGAGTAGATGTACATTTTTTTCACAGAAACATATATGTTTCATTCCATAAGTTATGTTCCTCTAGAAAACCCTGACTAACACAGGAAGGAAAGAAGTTTCAGCTTACAGCCCACCATGAAAAAAAAGTCAGGGCAGGAAATCAAGGCAGGAACCTGGAAGCAGAAATTGAAGCAGGAGAGCATGGAGGAGTGCCACTTACTGGCTTGCTTCCATGGCTCACTCAGTTTTCTTTCTTATAAACCCAAAACTGCATTCCCAGGGATGGCACCACGCATTGTGAGCTAGGTCCTCCTACACTGATCATTAATTAAGAAACATCCTCACAGACTCGCCGACAGGTCAGTCTGATAGAGGAATCTTCTCAAGTGAAGATGGCTCTAGCTTGTGTTAAATTGAAGAAAAACTAACCAGCACTCATCCTCATTATATTTTGTATGCATGGTATGGTGGTATGAGCCCTGCAGACTCATATATTTTAACACTCAGTTCCCAGTGGGTAGAACTGTTTGGGAAGGATCAAGAGGTGTGGTCTTGTTGAAGTATGTTACTGAGGCTGTTAAGATTATTGTGATCCCCGGTGTTCACTCTCTGCCTTGTGGTTGCAGATGAGAATGTGAGCTCTTGGGTGTTCTTTTGTTCAGACATTTAACATTAGATGGTCTAACCCTCTGAACCATAAACTGAGTTAATAACTTATAATTTCTTTATAAGTTGCCTTGGTCATGGTGTTCAATCACAGTAATAGAAAATAACTATGACACTTGGGCATTTAACACATTAGTCATTAGTTATAGTTACAATGTTGTTGAACAAATCCCTTGAACTTATTCTTCCTGTCTAAGTGAAACTGGACATCTGCCCAATTCCTCTCCATCCTCCAGCCCCTGCCAACCACCCTCCGCCTCTCTGCTTCTGTGTGATGGTCTATTTCATATAAGAGTGAGGTATATGGTATTTATCTTGTTGAGTGGTTTACTTCGACTGGTATATACTGTACCCCTGAATTGATGCATGTTGCCAAAAATGACAAGATTTTCATCCTCTTTTAGGTTGACTAGATTCTGCTCTGTGTATGTGTGTGTGTGTGTGTGTGTATGTGTGTGTGTGTGTGTGTGTGTGTGTACTGTATTTTTAAAATTTAGTCATCTATTAATGGAGATTTAAATTGATTCCAAATCTTGACTACACTGAATAGCCATGATAAAAAGGAGTGCAGATGTCTCCGGCATGATGATTTCACTTCTTTTGGATATTTACCCATAAATAAGACATCTGCCTCATTTGGTTGTTCTGTTTACAACGTTGGCTGACCCTCCATAGTGTTCCCATGACAGCAGTGCTGTTTCATTACCACCAAGAGCATACAAGGTCCACATCCTCACAAAGAAAATTCATTATGACCCATTTCCTGTTGTTTTACTAGACACACCCTCTGGTAGGCAAATGTGGTTAAAAGTGAGTAAATCTTCAAATGTAGCATGTGATCAAATTTGGAGACATTTCCCTATACCCTCTTCAGTTTCTCTCAAGGTCTACTTCCCTTCAGACAGTGACTTCAACAAGGATTCACACCCCACATATGCTAACAGACTTGACTCTCATGTCGAACTGAAAACATTAAGATGACCAGTGACAAAAAGTCCGAGCGTCTGTGTAGCATCCAGGATCAAAGTAAACAGAAAATTTTCAAGGGTCAGAGCTTTACAGAAACAGGTGAACATTCTCCTATACCCAGGTCAGCAGGAAGAACATAGTGTCTTACTGCAGTAGTGCTGGGTGATGTCATAGATGCTCTGTTCGAATGGCGAGTCATAGGGATTTGCTAATAGTGCCGTAGGTTTACTGTCAGAAGCACGAGGAGCAACGATAGACAAGTAACAGGCGTGGTGGCACAATGACAAACGGCCCCGAGAATCGGAGGATAGCGGATGTTCTAAAGAACACAGAGTCGCCCAAGATCCTCAAGTGACCAACCTCCCACGGCCATGGCACATTCTCTTTCCCACTGTTTGCTCAGGGTAAACTCATGAGAGCTCAGGGGCTAATGTATCACCTTGAGAAATGAGATGGGTGGAGAGGGGACTTAACCCAAGTTTTACCCTGGTGGTCAGCAGAAGAGGACAAAAGGAGAGGCTGAGACCTAAGTCAAAGCTCCTTCCGTGTGGATTCACCTGGTCCATGCTGGTGACCTTAACAAGAAACCCTCCATTTCCTGGGGACTGCAACCTTAAGAACTTTCCTATCAGATTTATTTTAAAATGCAAAATTTTAATGCAAGATGGGATTTGTAGCTCCTGCCTAGAAATTCAGCACCTGGGAGGCTAAGCAGGAGGATCTTAAATTACAGGATAATTTGCTCTATTAGATGAGCTCTGGGTCGGTGTGGGCCACATACACCGTGAGACCTTGTCTCAAGCAGCAATGATAAAAGCGAGATCAAGAACTGAAGCACTCACTGAGCATGGTGGCACGTGCTTGTCAGCCCAGCTACTCAAGAGGCTGATAATTCTAAGCAGATGAACAGTCTGGGCAATGTGTCAAGATTCTGTCCCAGAATAAAATTTAAAGGGGCTTTGGTGTAGCTCAGGATTCATTCTCCACTTCCCCACAAGGAAAGAGTTTCATTTATATGCCTCATACTTTTCAGCTACTTTAACATACTACATAATCATAAAGTACATGTGAAAATAACAAATAATTATTTTTGCTTTTCAATGAACAAGGGGTCCTGTAACCATACCGTAGAATAGAGCTGAGCCATAATTAGAAATGAATACCATCACGAATGAGCCAAGGAACAGGAGACCACTGCAGGAGTGGGAGACCACGGCGTGAGTAATGTTCCATTTTTAAATGTTCTACATGGAAAACAATAGTATAGTCAACAGCCTCCAACAGCCTCCAAAAGTCAAGAGACGGAGGCAGGAGGAGAGTCCTAAGTCTGAGGCCAGCCTGAGCTATGTACTGTGTAGCAAGACTCGTAACAAGTCTCAAAAACAAGCAAACCAAAACCACCCAACACGAAACAAGAAATATACCTGGACATAATCAGAAACTTAATAAGACATTGACGAATATCTATACCCTAGAAACATTTGAGTTGATACTCGTACTTGAAAGACAGTCTAGATTTTCATAAATGAGAGAAATAAATGAGGAGCCATGTTGGAAAATGTTTGGCGTATCATCAAAGTTAACACAAACCTATCATTCAGTCTGGGAATTCTTTTTATTTTAAAGATTTATTTATTTATTTTATATATGTGAGGACACTGTTGCTGTCTTCAGACACACCAGAAGAGGGCATCAGATCTCATTACAGATGGTTGTGAGCCACCATGTGGTTGCTGGGAATTGAACTCAGGACCTCTGGAAGAGGAGCCAGTGCTCTTAACCACTGAGCCATCTCTCCAACCCTTGTTGTAGGAATTCTTATATGTACATATCTATAAGAAATGTATAGGGGAAATCTCCTTTATACTGTATAGTTATGTCACTTGTCAAAAAAAACCTATGGCCTTTAGGAAAGGATAGAATAGAAGGGACACGTGGTAGGCAGAAAGGATTCTGGGATACAGCCAAACACAGAGCCTGGAAACATGGAGGTCAGAAGCATGGGAGCCGAGTAGAGGTAACAAGCCACATGGCAGAACTTAGATAGAAGGGACATTAAGTTATGATCTACTTGGGGAACAACCAAAGCTTATGACGTAGGTGTTTGTAGATAAATTTTGAGTCTCAGAGTTGTTATTCTGAGAGTGGGGCCGGGAAGAAAAACGAAATGAGAAGGGATGTTCAACAGAACTCTCACTTGAGTATAAGAGCAGCATTTACTCATCACAGACAAAAGAGGAAACACTCCAAATGTGTACCAACCGATGAATCCATAAACAAAGAGTTCTGTAACCACACCGTAAAATAGAGCTTAGCCATAATTAGAAATTAATTCCCTCATGAATGAGCCAAGGAACAGAAGTCTGTCACAAAAGACATTTCCCGTTCATAAGTATTTACATAAGGAACCCTGACAATGCTCTTATATCAGTCAGGGGCAGAGCAGACAGCAGTCCTTTGTTCTTCCTAACTTGGTGGCCCAGGTTGTTTTATGCCTAAAACACCTTAAAAAAAATCCAAACCAAACCAAATCGAATCCAGGCAAATCCAAGGAGAAAGAGACTTGCATTGCACTCTGCTACACCACAAAGTGCGTGCGGGTTTCCCACAAACCTCTCCAACCCAAGGCAAGGACAGGCCGAACACACACAGAGCCCCCCTACCCGCATGCAGTGCAGCATGAGAAGAGGAAGACAGAGATCTGCAGACCTGCATGCCTCCCATAGACCTGCCCTCCAGCACAAGGCACAGGCCAGCTGTCGACATCCGCTTGCCACCACACCATGCAACACAAAGGATGTCACGCCAGCCCGTGGGCAGCCTGCAGCAGGAGCTACCACAGTGTGTGAGCATGTGGTGGTCAGATGAGAGAGAAAGAGGCAGAACTCATTGAGCATCATGAAGCGAGATGAAACTGGAGACTCGAGGCGGGAGAGGAGCAGCCTGTTCTGAGTGGCCATCCCTGCCACCTGGGGCCACGGTGAAGTCCTAGCACAAGCTGCTCCACCGAGGGCCATGTCTGGGTCAGTGGCCATACAACAGCAGGTTTCGGTGTCAATGCCCAGGGCTCATATTACCACTAGAGAACATGGGGACAGCCTGTTCAATGCAGCTGCAGTAGACCACTGGGTGTCCGGGGGCTCTGCAGAACTGGTCCTGCCCCTCACTTGCTGCAGCACTCTGGAAGGTTGGCCCATCTCTCACCTGTGGCAGCACTTGGGTCCTGTACCTCATCCAGGCAGCACAGTGGAGCTGGCCCTGATGGTGAGGTGTGGGTGAGCCAGCCCTGGGGTCATGAGAATGGCTAAGCTGGCCCTGTCCCTTAATGCTGCAACACTCAAGAGAGCAGAGCAGCCCAGTAGGGCTGGCCCTAGTCAATGGGACACAGATGAACCTGCCTGAGGGCAGGAGAGCAGAATCGCTGACCCTGACTCCTGTCAATGATGGCATTGAGTGGCCTCACTAGAGCAGTGCTGGAGAACTTGCTCTGGTGGTGTGGATAAGGGAGAGCCAATGCGCTGAGCAGATCAGCTGCCACCTAGGCCCAGATCCAGGGCTCTGAGTTGGTGCATCCCAAGATCTACATCACCTGCATGGAGCTGGGACTTGTGAAAGGGCCAGTCCAAAGCTGCAGGATCTCTATGACAGAGCAGCAATGACCCAGAGGAATCCTGGTGAGGATCCAATATTGATGGGGTCACAGAAGCCAGAGATCTTGAACTAGACCCATTGCAATGAACATTTGCAAGTGAAGATATGTGGATAGAGAGATACACAGTGAAACACGCTGTGGCATTCTACAGCTTTCCACGACGAGATGTCTTCTATGCCCTTTTTTTTGTTGTTGTTGTTTGTTTGGTTGGTTTGGTTTTGGTTGTTAGTGGTAGTGGTAGTGGTGGTGGTGGTGATGGTGAAGGTGTGTGTGTGTGTGTGTGTGTGTGTGTGTGTGTGTGTGTTAATTGCGGGGAGGGGGACATTAGCAGCTCTTAGAATGGAGGAGAGAGAAAAGAAGCTGACTAAAAGGTAACATTTACTTCTGAGGTGAAAAAGTGTTGAAAAGCAACAATGGTAGTGACACCCATTAAAGCCCATTGACTGTACCAGGAAGAGGAGTCAAATGGTGTCTGAACTTTATACTGGTCTCAGCAATGATATTTTTGTATTGAAACAGGAAAAAATGTCCCTCTTCCTTCAAGAAGACCTAAGGAAGACTAGAGAGAACTGGTGGATCAAAAAGGGTCAGAGGAGCACCAACAAGAAGGCAGCAGATGTCCTGGCGGGAGAGGGCAGGAAAGAGAAGTAGAGTGTATGAGGGGGAGTGTGAATGTGTGTGCCTAAAACAGCATACAGAAGGAGGGGAGGAGGAAATGCACACAGGTAAAACAGCAAACAGAAGGAGGAGAAGTGAAAGTGGGATCAGCACAGCAGCACTGTCTGGAGAGGAAAAGGATTCGAAGAAGACATCATCAATAGATAGCTGTCACAGACCCTGTCCCTCAAGCACCCCTACATGCTCACACATGTACCCCATCTTTCAAACCGCAACTATAGGAATGAGTCTCTGACCTGGTTAATAGGGAGGAAACAAGGCCCCAATGCTAAGCACTGTGGTACATTTGGCTAGGTGCCTATCTTTTAGAAGTACATACAGAAAGACTTAAAAACAGCAGAATTTCTCTCATTGCTTTCAAATAGTGCCGAGAGGGGAGACATTGTTAACCACATTGTAACTGCCAGCGTTGGTAGAAGACAAAGCTATTTGTTACACCATCCTTTCTACTTTTAAGTGGAATTTTTTCCCACTTAATTTTAATTAAATGATTAATTTTCTTTTTTTTATTCATTTATTATATATGAGTACACTGTAGCTGTCTTCAGATACACCGGAAGAGGACATCGGATCTCTTTACAGATGGTTGTGAGCCACCATGTGGTTGCTGGGAATTGAACTCAGGACCTCTGGAAGAGTAGTCGGGTGCTCTTAATTGCTGAGCCATCTCTCCAGCCCGATTTAATCTTCTTATAAGTAAACATTTTTAGCAAGACTCTCAACATCTACACATATTACCTATGACCTCTCTGACCTCCCTATGCTACCTGGAACACACTTGTCCTCCATCGCTTCAGCATCTGGGTCTTTAAGCAAGTGGACCTATCACCTTTCAGTCACCCAGGGCTGTCCCATTTCCCACTCACTTTTTCTATATAGCAGTTTTCTTCTGAAGTCATCCTTAGACACTTAGACAGTATTTAGACACACGCCTTGGAGGTTACTGTGCACTTTTCTCTTAATAAAAATAAAGCCAAAAGATCCAATCGAGAGAGAGAGAGAGAGGGAGAGAGAGATTGTTTCCAGTCTAAGTGCTGGGCCAGTCAGGTTCTTTTAAATGGTTTCATGTTCTGCTGGGTTATGGTGTTACCCAGATGCCACATGACAAAACCATCAAATCTGAAACCTCCTTCCCCCCTAAGAAGTGGTTTTTCTTTTCAGTTCATACTTCATGTTCTGGTAAACAGAGCATCCACTCAATATAGGAATATCATCATTCTCATCATTCACGGATGAGAAAACTGAGGGGGGAGGAGCCAATGAGCGCACAGCCATTCCATGGCTCTTTGGAGAATTATAGCCTGAAAGCATGTGCTTCAGAGCCTCCATTCTCAACCCCTAGGCTACCTCAGTGTATGGGGTAAAGCCTAGGGCAGAGGGCGCACACTTGCGACAGACAGACAGACAGACAGACACACACACACACACACACACACACACACACACACACACACATCCCAGTCAGGCGATTTTATGACCAAGATAAGACATTTACAAGCTCTGTGACCTTGACCAAGGCACAGACTCTCTCTGTGCTTCATTTTCACTTCCAGTCTGCTGTGAGAACTGACTGAATTGTAGCGTGCGTGCTTCTGTCCGGCACACAGCGTTCTCTAAAAGTTAGCCTTGCTATCATCGCCGCCACTGTTGCCGAGCAGGTCCCTATTCACCACAGGACAGATGGTTAGGGAGCCCTTGATCTATCCCACATCCTCTAAGTCTCCCTTCAGTTCCTCTTAACTAACGTGTACAAACCAGCCAGAAATCTTTTTGGGGGCATGATGGGAAGATGTAATGGGATGACAGGCACCTGTGTGGCTCAGGTTTATTCCAGAATAAACGGTTCTTTAAGAAGAACTGCTTAGCTGTTAACAGGCACACAACCAACCATGCCGGTCTCTCTACAATTAGACTTAGGAATCTATTTTTAGTGACAAGGGAAACTATTCAAATTTGTCTCTTATGTTCTGTATGTGCATTCAGATGAACCAAGGCATGGGCCTGTAGGCCTCTGAGGCTCTTTAACACTTAGCTTCCTACCATCAGAAAATCTTCTTTCTACTTGAACATTTGCCCATGGCTCCCACAGACTCTTGCCTGTGTAAAAACAAGTAAACAAACAAAAACAAGGAGGCTGGAGAAATGGTTCAGTAGTTAAGAGCCTGTGTTGTTCTGGCAGAGGACGTGAGTTCAAGTCCCAGCACCCACCTGGTGACTCACTACCATCTGTAGTTGGAGGAGTTGAGGCCTCCTTGGGCACCAGACACACACATGGTATACAGACATACATGCAGACAAAACACAAATACATAAAATAAAATAAAATAAATCTAATTTTAAAATCAAGCAAGAATACAGAATGAAACTACTAGTGTCTAGGCCTCAGGTTCCATGACCATCAGCGTTCCTTTTACCCCTTCCCAGACTCTATACAGACCCTGAAGAAGTGAATGAGAAGACACGGTTCCTATTATCTAATAATAAAGGGCTGTCAGGAGCAGGGTCAGGTGGCAAGGCAGCAAAGAGGAACTGAGAGCTGTGGGGATGGAGAAACAGACGTGCTTTGACCCTTGCCACACGGAGTTTCGAAAACACCAACTTGCACGGAGCTTCTGCTGGCTACTGAAGACAGGAGCTGCGGCCACAGCACCAGTCACTTTCTTGTAAAGGCCACACAGAAGGCTTTTCCAGGATACCTCCCTCCCTTCCGTTCATTATTCTTTCTAACTCCCCAGGGAATGGAACCCGTGTTCTCTCCTCTCACCAGGAGGACTGAGGATCAAGGAGGTGCCATGACGATTATTTGGATTTGAGGCTTGTCTAAGAAACCCCAAGTTTGCTAACTGGGTCCCAGTCCTTTGCTCTCTCGAACCACAACTTCAACGGAAGGATCTGCCATTTGGCACTGTAGCTCGTGATAGGGGCGTCTCCCGAGTACACGTTCTTCGGTTTGGGTGTTGTTTGTTTGTTTGTTTTGTGTTCTTTTGAACCTAAGTTCTCATTTAGAGTAATATCCCTTCTCAAGCATTCTCAGTTCCCTGGGGAATTCACTGTAATCCCTCACCGGCTCAGGGAATTGCTTCAATTTAAGGTCAGCAAGTAGCTGGACTTCACGTGGAGAGTGCTTACTTACATTGGCAAAATGTTTTCTGCCACCTTGACAAGTCCAGAGCAGTTGAATGTGAGGATGGGGTTCTCACGGTTCATGTAAGAGTCTTTGGGGAATTGAGAAGAGCCCGGGGACCACCTTGGTTCAGGCTTTTTAATGCCCCATTGACGCCTGGCTAACAGTGTCCCTCCCCTGGCCCCTTTCCTCCCTCAGATAGCACTCCTTTCGTAATGTCACCCCGCAAAAAGCCCTCTTCTCTCCCGAGAAACAATTTTTTACGCTCCCAAGTAGCCACTGTCCTGACCACCTCCAGAAACACTGGTCACCCTGTCACCTCTCTTTAGCCCAAGGTTCCTCATTTGCACTGTGCTTTGCTTCTTGCCCTCAGGCTAATAAAGCTCACCAGCACAAGCGCTGCTCCAGGACGCCTTCAGGGGTCACTGCGTCGCGGAACCTTGAGGACATGCAGCTAGGACCGGGATGCAGCCAGGACGCTGCCGGGACGCCAGTTATCTTTGCTTCCCTCCGCCCGCAACACTCGTGATCTGAAAAGCTCCAGGAAAGCTGCCCGCGGAAACACGGAAACACGGAGACGCGCTACCGAGTGGGCGCCTTAGACCCACGCCTCACGGACACACTCTGCCCTTGGACGCACAGTCCCAACGCCCCTAGGTGTAATAAACACAAAAAACAAACTTGGCACAAATGAGCTCCACGCCCCCAACTCCCAAGCTGCGGCTTCCCCACTATTCGGATGGGTCAGAGCTGAAGTCAGAGAATCTCGCGTGGACCGCGGCTTACCTACGTCTCCTGGCCGTTTTATCCACCTAATAGCCACCTTGCCTCGTGGTAGTGACAGGTCCGGATCACTTCTTCGGTGTGCCAACTCTGAACTTCTGATGGTGCCGAGAGGAGCTGCCAACGAATACAGAAAGTTTTCACCAATAGAAACCGAACTCCTCTTGGCTCAGCTAAACCTGCAACCGCCCTCAGACCCTCTAGGTGGCGCAGGCTGCTCTTTGGGGAAGACTGGGACCCTTAATCCTGCACACAGCTCCAGCGTCCTAAGCATCTGGGCAGCAATTGGGAAATGGGTCCCTGCTTCGCCTACAAAGCTCCCTTCTCCTCAAAACCTACCTCATCACTTTTGGCAGTCCCTTGGTTTTGTTCATTGTCATGTCCAGGTCACGGAGCAAATGCAATATTTTGGATTACTTGTCTAAAGTCTCTGAAACACTCTTCAGTCCCTGGTACGTCCTGGTTTGGAGTGGTTTAAACTTAACTAGCTGTTGGCTCTTCAGAGGAAGTTAGAAATCAATAAAAACAAAGTCAGCTGAATAGTTGCTGTCCATCACTGTCTCCCCTCCCCTCCTGGCCAGCTTACTTGGGGGGGGGGGCGGTGGGGGTTGCACTGGGTTAGACCTGGAAAGACCCGGAGTCAATTGATCACCCGCTGGGAAAACCTTACCTTAAAAAGTCAGAAAGAGGAGCAAGTATGGAGGCAGAAGGATTGCAACTTTGATGCCTTTAAATTTTTTTTTTTCAGAGCTGGGGACCGAACCCAGGGCCTTGCGCTTGCTAGGCAAGCGCTCTACCACTGAGCTAAATCCCCAACCCGATTTTTGCTTTAAATTTTTTTTTTATTTTTTTTTTTCAGGCAACTTTGATGCCAACCTGAGCTACATGACAAGACTATTTCAAGAAACGTCAATAAACAAACTGTGTGAGTTAATGCTAATATTGTCGCTTGGCTGCTGTGCCTGCTCCTGCTTTGTTTGTTTGTTTGTTTTGTTGTTGTTCTTGTTGTTTAAGTATCTTTGAAGTCATCCCTGAAGGAAAAAAAATCATTGCTCCTGTTTCAAAGATAAGGGATCTGTTGCTTACAGTGTTGTATCACTAACTCACCTGAGGTCCCATAGCTAGATGGCAGTCAGACTTCTAAGGTAGGTGTAACTGGCGGGAGAGCTTATATCCCATTTCTGTGAAGCATCAAATAAGCAGACAATTGTGAAAAGGGGACTGCGTGAGAAACAGGAAAGAATCTTACAGTGGATGTCCGGCCAAGCCAATTAAGGTTTGACTCTGACACGTCCTCTGCAGGCTTTGCTTGTTTGCTTGTTTGCTTGTTTGCTTGTTTGCTTGTTTGCTTGTTTGCTTGTTTGCTTGTTTGTTTTTAAGCTTGCTCCCCGATGGCTGGGGATGTTTTGGGAGACTCTGGAATCTTTAGGAGTAGAACTGAGCTGGTGAAAGAAGGTCACTAAAAGTGAGACTTTCGCGTTTATGGCCTAGCCCCTATCCCTCAGCTGGCTGCTTCCTGCTCTGCTCCTACACCTTTATCTCCAGCACCCACTGCAGCAGATGGAGTGACGCCTGCCATTCTGACCTCCCCTCCCCCGACTGAAACCCGTCTAAAGCTATGGCTCTTTCTGCCCTGAGTTCAATCTGCCAGGTACTGGATCACAGAGACACTGCTAATCAAGGAGTAAAAGCGAATGTTCTGGAAGATGGGGGTGACACTCGGTAGTAGAGATGTGTGTCCTGAGTTCAGTCTTCAGCACTGGGAGAACACAGCAGCCAGATGGTAGACTAAATGATGTCCTAGTTAAGAAAAAAGATCCTGGGGCTGGAGAGATGGCTCAGCGGTTAAGAGCACCCGTCTGTTCTTCCAGAGGTCATGAGTTCAATTCCCAGCAACCACATGGTGGCTCACAACCATCTGTAATGAGATATGATGCCCTCTTCTGGTGTATCTGAAGACAGCTACAGTGTACTTATATATAATAAATGAATAAATCTTTAAAAAAAAAAAGAAAAAGAAAAAAGATCCTTGGGCTGGGGGTATATAGGTCAGTGGCAGATTGCTGGAATGCATAAGGTTCTAGATCTGACCCACAGTTCCTGATAGAGACCAGGAGAAGAAAGAAAAGGAGGGGGGAGGGGGAGGGGAGGAGGAAGAAAAGGGGGAGGAGGAAGAGGAAAACAGGAAGGAGCAGGAGGAGGGGAGAAGGGGGAGGAGGAGGAGGAAGAGGAGGAAAAATTTTTTAAAATGAAGAATTTTCTCTTTGGTCACTGAATAGGAGTCACAAATAGGAGATTTGGCCAGCCTTGTTTGAAATCATCTTTACCAAGAATCGCCATAAGGCCGCTAGGAGACTGCCTCACTAAGTGTGAATATTCATATCCTAACTCGTTTGGTAAAGTGCTTGCCTTACAAGAATAAAAACCTGAGTTCAACCCCAAACCCTGTTAAAGGGGAGCGGGCTGAGCGTGGTTCCATGCACCTGTAATCCAGTGCCAGTAGGGCAGAGACAAGCAGGTCCCTGGAGCTTCCTGGCCAGCTGTCTTAGCCTACTTGACAAGTTCTAAGCCAGTGAGAGACCCTGTCTTTATAAGCAAGGTGAAAAGCAGTTGAAGAGAAATGATAGCAGACATTGTCCTGTGGTCTCTTCAGACACCAACACATGCACTCACACTCTCACATATGCACACATACACAAAGAACGAAAATATTTAATATCTAATCACAGTGGAAATCTACATTTTGAAAGAGAATCTTAAGAACTAAGAGGAAGGTTTAAGGACACATTGTTCAATTTGGAAACCATGTCCAGCCAGACCAGTGATTTTCAACCTTCCGATGGTACAACCCTGTAATGTAGTTCGTTGTGTTGTGGTGACCATACATTCATTTTTGTCATTACTTTGTAACTGTAACTTTATTAGTTGTAAATTTTAATATAAATATGTGATATACAACCTCTGTGACCCACCCTGAAAAGGGTCAGGACCCACAGGTTGAGAACCACTGCTCTAAAAGTTTGACAGGTCTCTTCTGGGATGTGAAAGGACTTACCAAGAATTAAAAACAAGGACTGGGCTTCCTGATGGTGTTTATGTGACTGGATAGCTCTTAGTCACCAATTACTACAACTGAGCATCACCCAGCGGAAACATGGGCCCGCCTGTTTTTTCCTATCGCTGGAGAAGGCCAACAGCAAGGAAGTCACAGTGCCCTCCAAGACCAAGACCGGCATACAAGACATGAATGTCAGGGACAGTCTAGCACCTCAGCCAGCCAGCCCTGGATGCACACACACACACACACACACACACACACTCTCTCTCACACACACACTCTCACACACACACACTCACACACACACTCTCACACACACTCTCACACACACACTCTCACACACACACTCTCACACACACGCACACACACACGCACACACACAGTCTCACACACACTCTCACACACACACACTCTCACACACACACTCTCACACACACACTCTCACACACACACACTCTCACACACACGCACACGCACACACACACTCTCACACACACACTCTCACACACGCACACTCACACACACGCACACACACACTCTCACACACACTCTCACACACACACACACGCACACACACTCTCACACACACTCTCTCTCACACACACACTCACACACACGCACACACACACTCTCTCACACACACACTCTCACACACACACTCTCACACACACTCTCACACACACACACACGCACACACACTCTCACACACACTCTCACACACACACTCTGACACACACTCACACACACGCACACACACACTCTCTCACACACACACTCTCACACACACTCTCACACACACACACACACGCACACACACTCTCACACACACACTCTCACACACACACACGCACACGCACACACACTCTCACACACACTCTCACACACACTCACATACACACACTCACACACACACACACACACACACACACACACACACGCACACACACACAGCTGCCTTGTGGCTAGAACATCTTCATCTTCGTTGTCACAAGGGAGTAAGAGCCTGACAGCTGCCCTGCAAAACCTCGCCAGGCTTCACAAGAAGCCATTGTGCTGTGAGCAGAGCTTTGACCCTGCAGCTGAACTCAGCTGATGGAGTCGGCAAAGGGGAAATCAGTCTGTACAAAACAGGAAGGAAGCGGAAGAGGATGGAGTCTTCTGGTACCCTCTCCACACAGGAGTCTCAGGAGGGAGGAGGACCCTGTACAGGAGACACACCAAGATGTGTGTGCAGAGGGATGCGGCTTCTCCTCCTGCCAGCCTGCCTTAAACAGCCATTACCTACAAAAGGACAGAAGAAAAATATTTAATAAACCTAATATCTAAGAAACCTAGAACAAATCCATAGAGACAGAAAGAACAGAAAGCACCAGAGGCGATGGGGACAGCCAATGGGGAGTTACTTGTTATTTAGTGAGTGTAAAATTTCTGTTTAGGATGATAAAAGTGTGAGACTAGATTGTAGTAGTGGTTGTCCAGCACTGTAAATGGAGTCAACGTGACTAAAAGGGGTTGATATAAGTGAACAGTATATACATTTTGCCATAAAGAAAACATACACGTGCATATACTTATTAAAATCCATTATCGCAATGCAGTACTCCATTGGACTAAAAGCCCAAGGAAACATGGTGTGCCTGAGAACCTGTAGGGTCTCTTTCCTTGAGTTTTAATAAATCTCTCATAATTTGCTTCCTGTTAGAGGCACCACGGCCAGGCCTCTAGGTTGTTACGCTCCCCCATCAGGGAGGAGAGTAGTCTTAACCTTTGGGGGTTTGTTTTGTTGTTTTGAGACAAGGTTTCACTGTACCAAGGAGACCTTGACCTCTTGGGCTCACCATCCTCCTGCCTGAGCCCCCTTAGTAGGGAGAACTGAAGGCACACATCACACGCCCAGCCTGTCAGTCACTGCTCTGGGCTTTTCACCTGCTGCTAAGTGACTTGGAACACAAGAGAGCATGCTCAGAGACAGCCTATCTCGAAAGGGGTTCTGTAAGAGAGGGAGACAGTCAACAAAGATAGTATAAACAGACCCCAAACACAAGCACAGTTTCAGGATATCCCCAATCCTGAGGGTCGGTTCCCAGAGATGACAGGACACGGACCGTGTAATTTTTGTCTGTCTCATGACAAAGCATCCTTCAGCCCACCCTCTCTACAGTATAGTTTATTTCTCCTCTCTGTGGGTAGGTTTAGCTAGACTAGCAGAGCCAGAAGCATTTTCTGGTCTTATTTTGTGATTAAAATGTAATGCAAATGAGGGTTCTACATGAATGCCCTGATTTTCTATTAGAACTAAAAATATTACTTAGAAAATCCAGAGCTAGACAGGACTGCAAAGGTAAATGGGGGGGAGGGGATGAGGGAGGGGGAGAGGGAGGAGGAAGCTTCTGATGGTCTCTGCTGCTCCTGGCTGCTGTTGCTGCAGTTTGACAAGAAGTTGGAGATATCCTGATGAGATGAAGATTGGACTTGCCCTAAGGAACTATGAGACTACTCAGCAGGAAGTAATATAAAGAGCCCTTCGCCTCCTTTCCTGTGTGATCTTATCTCTCTCCCATCTGCTGTTGTGTTGGGAGGGATTGGGGATGGAGAAGAGTGGTAGATAAAAGAACCCAAATAAAGTAGCTTTTTAAAAGGTGCCAACAAACTGACACAGTAAATCTATTTTTGGTTTTTTGGGGGGTTTTTTTTGTTTGGTTTTTTGTTTTTTTTGTTTTGTTTTGTTTTGTTTTTTTGATACAGGGTCTCTCTTTGTAGCTCTGGCTGACCTGAAACTCAATCTGTAGACCAGGCTAGCCTTGAACTCACAGATACCTGCCTGCCTCTGCCTCTCAAGTGCATCACCACCACCACCACCACCCCACTAGAGAATCTTTAAATAGAGGATGGCTTGGTGTACTGGCTGATTTTGTGTGTCAACTTGACACAAGCTGGAGTTATCATAGAGAAAGGAGCCTCCCTTGAAGAAATGTCTCCATGAGATACAGCTGTAAGGCATTTTCTCAATTAGTGATCAAGGGTGGGAGGGCCCTTTGTGGATGATGCCATCCCTGGGCTGGTAGTTTTGGTTTCTATAAGAGAGCAAGCTGAGCAAGTCTGGAGAAGCAAGTCATCCCTCCATGGCCTCTGCATCAGCTCCTGCTTCCTGACCTGCTTGAGTTCCAGTCCTGACTTCCTTTTGTGATGAACAGCAATGTGGAAGTGTGAGCTGACTAAACCCTTTCCTCCCCAACTTGCTTCTTGGTCATGATGCTGGTGCAGGAATAGAAACCCTGAGACCTTAGTGAATCAAGCTGAAGCCCAGTAGTGGCTGGTGAGATGAACTCAGAGAGGCTGACACTGAATCAATGTATTTTTCTGGAGGTACAGCTTCTGCTCAGATAGGGCAGCAGTGTCTGCTGGCGTCCATCTTAGTGGTGTTTTAGAATTTTGAAACTCTGTAGCGATTTTACTAAAGCGGTTGTTTGAGTTTTGTTGTGGGTCATAATTTAACAAGGAATCCGTTTGCATTCCTATTGTTTCTCAGCAACCTCGGAGTCCAGTGTGAGCATTCTTCTCACCTCCTTCAGCCCAGCAGGGCTTTGAGTCCTCCAAGGTTGTTAAGGAATTCCGGATTCAGTAAAATTGTGGTTCTATGATATGAACCACAATTCATATCATATGCAAAAGTTAGCAGGGTTTGGCAGAGGGTGGGTGGGTAGAGAGGATGAGAATGTGACCTTTTCCAATTGGAGATAAAGTAAATGTCTTTCTGTGTGCTGTGATGGGGAGTGTTAGGTCTGTAAATGAGGGACAGACTCCATGGGGGAGTGTCTGGATTCTAAGTGAGCAAACCCCAAGGTTCTAGTGAAGGACACCTGACCCTACGCTTATTGTAGACCATGCAACTGGACAAACTAATATTGACCTTGAAATTGGGGATTTCTGCACCCATCAAGACAGAACAAAGCCCAGAAAATCTCCCCAGAGTGTAACACAAGCTCCAAGCTGCTCCCGGGAAACTCTAAGGAGACCTGCTCTCCAACACACTGTGGGTTTAATTTCTTATTATGTAGGGATACCAAGTTAACTTGACGTGGGAGAAAATGTAGAAAAAGATAATGTAATTTTTTCCCTCGTACTAGCATTCTTAAAATTCATACAGCCACAGATAACTCCATTTCTGGGTGTCAGCCCTTCCTGACCACACGGTTCTCATGGAAATGACTTGGGAAGTTGTCTAAGCTAGACCAGATGTCAGGGATGAGGCTCTGAAGGACAGGGGCCAGCACCAAGAAGGACTTGTGGAAGATGTAAGGTGAAGCTGGTGACCTGGGTACAAAGGGAGGAAGACATTGACAATGGCAGGATTACCACGGTGGCCCTTAGGGTCACTGAGGCAAGGGTGAGGAGATTGACTGAAACTGAAACTCCGCCAGAGAAGATGTCAGAGGCTGATGGCAACACTGGTCTTTGGGTGTGCAAATGCTGCTGGGCTTGAATAATCTCAGCCTGATGTCTCTCCGTTTTGTAAGAGAACACTCAGACTGTGCCCCACAAACCATGTGAGAAGTCACAGACCTTTTTAAAGAAATTCCCACTCCATCAGTTTGCCTGCAGGGACAAAGGCGCCCACCATCCTACAAGAGGATTCTTAAGGATCCCACTTCCCAGAGCTACATTTTCATAGCAGTCAGCGATTACCATCTGCCTTTATGTATCAGTCGCAAAGCTTCCTCCATTATGTCGGAATCTATGAGACGGAGAATAATGGGCTCCAGAGACATCCACATCCTAACCCTGGGATCTGCGGCTGTAGTTCATGACGCAGAGGAGTTAGAGCTGCGGGTAGAATCAGTTAGTAGCCAGCACATCCCCTCTCACGTCTGCTTCTCTAAAGAATTCTACCAACCAGGAAGTTGGTAAGAAGGCTGGAGGGATGTCTCAGAAGGTAGGAATGCACACTGATCTTTCAGAGGACAAGAGCTCAATTTCTCATACCCTCATCTTTAAACCACATTAGCTCCAAGGTATCTGACGCCCTCTTCTGGCCTCCACTGGCACTGCCCTCTGAACTAATACGAGACACTCAAGTGATACACACGCACATGCACAGGCACACACACATACACACATG